>NC_140440.1:5830000-6368605 GCF_963576455.1 Neolamprologus multifasciatus
GTTCTCATCTATATCACACATTATGATGTCATCTTATGCAACCACCTAAAAATTGAATACAGTGACAACCTGACCTGTGCAGGGGACCCAGACTTCTATACAGTCACTCCCATTTTATATCTTTATTTAAATATAAATTTTTTCCTTCTCAGTTCGGTGACACTCATGTGACCAACAGACTAAACAGAGCTGTAGCAGCTTTTAAGGTCCCATTTTTCAGATTGTTAAAATCTATTTAAATGTTAATAAATATTTGAGCAAACTGTCAACACATGAAGAAAACATTTTAAATTTAGTTCATTTTTATTTATATTTTTTTTCCAAATCTGAACACAGGCAGTACAAAGCTTCTGTCATTTTTTTCCTTCCCCTTTTCAGAGGAAATGAGTTGTACAGTTAGTGCATTCGATCCTAAACTGATGAAAAAATAGATCTAAGAAGAAGAAGTGCTGCTACATAAGGAGATGATGAGGTAAATCTGTCCAGGAAGAAGAAACCAACAGATGAACTGATGCAGTGAGAGAAACGAACAAACAAACAGTCCACACGTTATTAATATTATTATCATTATGTACACGTCAGATGCATAGAATACTTTCAAATCCTTTTTTTCTTCTTTTTTTCCCCTTTTTTACATAAATACCTACATTTTTCCCCACAAAGACAAAAACTACCATTAGAATGAAAAGCAAAACAAACTGCTCCGGGATCAGCTGCTTCCTGCGCCACCGCTCTGGAAAGCTGCCAAAATGTTCCTGCAGGAGTTTGAATCAAACTTTATTTTTCTCATTGTCACCACATCTCTTTAAAATGAGCCTGACATATTTCAAACACGCACCACCAAACATGTTTATGACCTCGTTTGAGTCCTGCTGCCACAAAAACTCACAAAATGTAGATTAATCCTGAACAAGTGCTTTGCTTTTCTTCTGCTTTAGGTGGATAACTACTTCCTGCTTTTGTTTTTTAAATAAAACTCATTTCCAAGTTTCATTGCTTTGTTTTTGTTTTTTTGTTGTTGTTGTTTAGTTTTTTTTTTTGGGGGGGGGGGGATTAATAACTTGACTTATAACAGAGAAGACTTTAGATCTTAGTCAACATAATGAAATGGATTAATGCACCGCTGAAAATAGTCCTTTTGATAATTTTACTATTTCTTGTCTTTTTTTTAATTAAAAAAGAAGACAAGAAATAAATATGTCTTCACACAGTTATTATCTTAGATTCTTATATACCTAAAATTTTATGTTTTCAATTGACTTTTCCCAACATGAAGACCTAAAAGTGCAGGAATAAAACCTTGTTTACAGATTTCACACCAGTTAAGTTCATGAATAAATATTTTTTTGTGTAACTAAACACCCAAAAATAAGATTCTGAGTCATTTTTACAAATCTGGATTAATCCACCGCTGAAAATAGTCCCTAAGAATTTACCTTTTCTGCCTGAGGAATTTGCTTTTATAACAATTTTTAGATTTTTTAATCTAAAGATTTAAAAACTACCAAGGAAACAATTTTATTTTAATCTTCAGTTGACGTTTACATTTTTTTCACAACAGAGCAGAAAGAAAAGTTTGTGGAGTAATATCTAAATGTTTGAATTGGTTTGATAAACCCAGTCAAATTCAGACTCATTCAATCAAACAAAGGTTACCCATCAGTGTGCGTGACCTCCAACTCGTTAATGAGTGTTTGTGTCGTGTTGTCAAAGGCTCAGAATAAACTCGGAGCTCAAGCTGATCAGATTTGTTGACAATAAGAAAAATATTTAATATTTGCAAATGTTTAAACTCTGCTCAGGATTTCCTTCAGGGGGTTACTATAAAAACAGGAGACAACGGTTCGTCCAGCAGGACGTTAGCCTCAGTCTGTGATTACACCCCGTCTGCCGATGCTGGGCACGTGTGTTAAACTTCATCTGCAGACACCTGAACGCCTCTCTGCAGACTAAGTTTGTTCCTCAGTCTCGGGTTATCACAAAGATAAAAACCAGGGGTGATGATGAAATGTAAAAATTTTAATGTGTCTTACTTATTTTTATCCCCAGAGTACAAAGAAGCCAAAAACGCCATCTTTTGATGACCCAGATTTACGTCTGAGGGTGTTTCCAGAATCCTCTGAGACTCTCATTTTAAAGGTTTTTTCCATGAGAACATGCGGAATTCGTTTTTGGAAACTGATTTTTAATGACTGACCCGTTTTGGGTGTAAATGTGTGACCTTTTTTGGCTCTCAGCCCCGAGTTAAAGTCTGGAATGTAAAGACTGACACAAACCCCTTTAACATGGTATCCCTGCCCTCGTCATCATAAACCCCCTCCTGTCTGCCTCCTGAACGAACCTCGTCTCTCTGCTTTGCCCTTGTTCAGCTTGGTGGATTTCCTCCACCCGAGCGAGCGGCTGCCTTCTGTCGTAGACATACACTCAGAAGCCTTCATCCCGGCAGCGTCTCCGCTCACGTTAGTCTCTTTTTCTTTTTTTAATTTCAGGACGGCGGCTTCGTTTGGCACCGTCAAGTGTTCAGTCAGCAGCTGAAACCACATTTCTACTTTTTTAGTTTTGCTTCTCAGAAACATCAAAGTTCAACTCCAAAAGGAAAAATGTCTGGGCGCCATCCAGGGAAGTCCGTGAGTCCTTGGAAAGGTAAGCTGTCAGTTTCTGTGTTTGAGTGTGTGTGTGTGTGTGTGTGTGTGTGTGTGTGTGCGCCATAAGTCCAGATAAAAACTGCCCTAATGTTGTGGTAAAAAAAAAAAAGCCTTCACAGCGATTAAATATTATTGGGTCTCTAAAATTTTGAAAAGCGCAGTGATTTACAGGAAGAAGCGGGGCGAGCGAGTTAGCATTTAGTGAACTTCCAAAATGAGATCATGGGGATCGTCCTCAGTCATTCTGTCAGATGAAGAATAATTAACATTGCACCTCAGACACTGAGGGCTGAGGAGGGCTGAGAAGGGCCTCATGGTGCGTTCACTGTCCGGGCTCTCGGACATAAGGATGCACTGTGTTCCACGTGAACTGAAGCTGCTTCAGTTTGGTTTTAACGTCCGACTGAAAGCTTTGGCGCTTCCGCCCGGTTTATTTTACCTGGATGAAAAATCTGGCTCATTTTACTCATGTGACTTCAAATCGCATTAAAAGTGAACTTTTTTACATCCTGGTAAACAATCTGAAAAGCAGATTTGATTGTTCTGATGCTGATATTTCACCTCATGTAAAGAACTGAACTGGAGTGCCTTTCAAAATAAAAGCTGTGTACCTTCTGAGGTGCCTGAACACACCTTAAAGTCCTGCAGGTGTCTTCAAGCTATCCTGACCCTGGGGCAGTTTCTGTGTTTGTGTGTGTATGTGTGTGTTTCTGTGTATCAACAGCTTCATGACGGTGCGATCGCTGCGCTCTAGTCCTCGCTGATGACGTCCACGTCCTCGCCGCTGGCCTGCTGCGTCGCAGCTCTCCAGCGGCTCACGTGCTGGCTGCCCTTCCTCTTCTGCTGAGCTTCAGGAGACTCTTCCTCCAACTTCTGACGCTTGTGCTTCGTCCTGCGGTTCTGAAACCACACCTTCACCTGCACACAGAGACACACGTAGGGCTGAGCACACCTGAATAAAGACATTATTCAAGCTGTGGTGCAGGGAGAAAAGATTTCGACTAAAACTAATTTCCCTCTCTTAGACTCGTTTAAGAGCCTCTTTTATTGTTTTAGATTTTATTAAAATTATTCATATTTTATTTCTTGTCCATAAATGTATGAACAACCAGAACAAACCCCACAGCTGGTGTGAAGAAGATCTTTTAGGTTTCTGAATTTAAAGAGCTCTTCTCTCCATCACATTTAGTTTGAATTAAACTGACTTCAGTTGTCAGTATAAAGTGAAATAAATATGTACCGTTTATTATTCCCTCGAGGCTTATGCAAGAATCAGACTGAACAGTCCAACCATCTTAAACCTTTAGAAACTGTTTGTGAACTGGATTCTTTTCACACAGAAAATCTTCACAAAACTGATTTTCTAGATGTTTTGCAAACACACAAATGTCCATTTTTTAATGGTTTTCTTTTCTCACATCTAGTTTTAGTTTTTAACTTGCACGGTGGAGTTATGATCATGCTGTGGGGTTGCTCGTCACACCCGACAGAGCTGAAATGACGATGGAAGTCCATAAATGGCACAGAGAACAGCAGAGTATTTAAAGATGGAAGATCATATTCCCAAGAAGACTTGAAGACGTTGAGGTACTGCACAGCAAAGTGAAGGTGTGTTTATTCTGCACATGTGACGAGTACACAAGTATTACTTAAATAAATACCCGAGAACTCTTTGGAATCCTGTGCTGCTGTCAGTGCTGATGATACACGTGTGCGAGCCTCGCAGTGATTTAAAACCTCTACGCTGGTAAAACACGGCTGTGACACGCAGAACTGTTAAAACTCGTCGAGCTGGCCGCGAGCTCACGTTGCACAATCTGCCGACTGAATCGACAATAAATCTGGATGGCAGGATCCAGATAGACATGATAGAAACACATCGTTCCCCAAGGCCTTGGGTGACACTTTAATAATATCAGATCTTCGAGCTCTCAATGAGAAGGCAGTTAAAGATAGGAAGAAATGTGAGGCTTGATTTTCCTGCTGGGTTCTTGCACAACAGGTCACACTTGTCACTCTCAAACTAAATGAAGAGTCAGGAGCTCATTAGTCTCCAGATGAAGCAAAGGAAAGTGATTATCAGGCTCCTCTCAGAGCCTCAGGACTGAAAACAACAAATCTGCCTCAGTTAAACATGACTAACCTGTGCGGGAGAGAGTTGTAGCCCCAAAGTGAGGGACTGGACCAAAGCTGTCATTTAACCAGTCACTCGATCTGTCTTCCATTCCTAAGAATGAGGTGTTGGATACTAACTACCCAAATCAGCTTCTCCAGCAGCACGTCAGCTTTTTCCAGCTCTGTCCGATATCACTTCCATGATCGGAACAGCAGGATAACCAAGCTCTTCCTGCTGTTTAGATCATGTTTTTGGAGGTCTTTGGAGGTGCTGGGCTAGATTATATATCCCACCTAGTCCGGGAATATCTCGAGCTTCACCAGCAGGAACTGAAAAATGCCGCTGGAACATCTAGATCCAGAGACAGCACCGTCCAGGTCTGAAAAGTGAAGCCGGTGCAGAGGTGCCTTAACCCTGCTTTCTTTGTGATGGCCACCATGGCCAATTGTTAGATAAATGTTCAGGTTATATAGAAGTCTGCCATGACCTGTGACCTCAGTGAGCACCTTCCTGATGAGTTAATGACCTCAGTCGTTGGTTTGGAGCCTCAGTGAATAAAACATTGTTCATTTTTTAAACTCTAGACGGAGGATGTCCTCACTCTCACATAGATCGACTAATAAACTGCTCCGAGGCTGGATCCTGCAAATGTTAGAGCAGGGCTGTCAAACTCGTTTTACATAGAGGGCAGCATACAGCCCACTTTGATCAGTGGACCAGTGAAACTCCCCTTTATTTAACTGTTTCTACACGATAAAAACAAAGAAAGAAATTTGTCAGCAAAATTACGGAAAAAGTAAGTAGCTCATCGTCCACTGTTCAATTTTTTGTTTTCAGAAATTTCTACCATAGAAAGTGAAAAGCAAACTTCTCTGTAACTTAATTGTTTGTTGCTTAATTACTTTGTGTAGTATGAATGGCCATGAGGGAGGTTTTTATCAGTAGGAAAAGCTGTAAAAATACATGTAAAAGTCCAATGTCTCCTTGTGCTTGTTTGCAATGAGCAGCAGATCAAACAAGACAAGTATTATAAATTATAATAATAAATGGCTTCAGGCGCACATTCAGGCCACATGCACACATTTCTGCATCTCTGCCATTCAAACACACTTTAGTTTATTTTATGTAAATTTAATCTTTTTCAAGGAAGCCATTTTTTATTCAGTGTTTTCATAAAAGCTTATATGGATTCACTACTAGCAGTGAGAACACACATGAGGTTTGAAACCTTTTGTCCTCCATGATGGGAAATAACTGAAACTAAAAACAGGTATGACTTCATCCAGATCCTAATTTTATAAATTCTACACTCAGCTTTCCAAAATCACTGAAATGCAGCCAGATGCTGCTCATTTTACATTTTCATCCATCTCTTCACTTTTTCCTGATTTTTTTTTTTAAATCAGACTCCCCGCCTCTCTGTGTACCTGGCCTGTACCACTATTGTCTGCATGTGATTGGCTGCATGGTTTTCCGTTTTCAAAATAAAGTCCCGCTCCCGCCTGCATGGATTCTCTGCAGGGCTGAAGATTTGGCTCCCGCATACTGACAGGCCGAATATAATTACACCACGGGCCTGATGTAGCCCACGGGCCGGATGTTTGAAACCGCTGTGTTAGACCAACATGCCCTCGAGGTGCTGTCACTGTAAGCGATACTCCTACTGCAGCCCCTCATCGGGCCCCCCCAGTGGCCTTGCAGTGATGGCTGTTTATTGATTGAAGCTGATGTTTTAGGAAAGCCCTGAGACGTCCTGCAGGAGCGACTCGATCGTTACTGCAAAGAGCTGTGATTTATGTGCGATTATTGTGATTTATTGTGCTGGCTGATTCCCAGCTGATTGATGGATCACTCACTGCCTGTCTTCCTGTCCTCTGCTGTGAAATTAGCTCATAAAAAAAGGTGTGTGAATCACTGGCGTCAGGGAGCATATCACCACGCCGACCCGATGACAAACACTGTTGATCAGCCCTGAGAAAAGGCAGCGGGAGCTGACTAACCGTCGACTCACTCCTCCCCCCGCCATTCCTCCGGGCTGGATCCCAGCCAGCAGCCTGACGCCAGACAGAGCATCGTCGCGACGGATGGCGAGGAGCCCGGCGAGCAAGGCACCAACACAGGTAGGGTTACAGGTTCAAATCCCAAGCACACACAGCGAGTGTTTTTGTTTAAGAGATTCACTCATTCACCTCTTCTTATTCTCACGCTGTATTTTGTTTTTTTATTCAGTCTTTGCCTAAAATATTGTTCTTTATGGGCAGTTTATCCTCATCCATCCACCGATCCATCCATTCATCCTTCCACTCATCCATTCATCCTTCAACTCATCCATTCATCCTTCCACTCATCTATTCATCCTTCCACTCATCCATCCATCCATTCATCCATTAATTCACCCACTCATCCATCCACCACTTTTCCATTCATCCTTCCACTCATCCATTCATCCTTCCACTCATCTATTCATCCTTCCACTCATCCATCCATTCACCCACTCATCCATTCATCCATCCACCACTCTTCCATTCATCCATCCATCATTCATCCACTCATCCATCCATTCTGAATGAAACCTTTGTTCTCCATTTAGCTTTCAAAAAAATCTTTTTTTAAGTTTTTCTTCATTCTTTTATTCAAAGAAGATTTTTTTGGTACCATTTGAGTACATTCTTTATTTTTTCCCCATTAAGTAATTCATTCATCCATTCATCCATCCATTCAAAGGACATTAAATAACATATTTGCTAATTAACCTTTATTTTTTTCACTTGTTTACTCACAAAGAAATATGCTTTGTTATCGTTGTTTCCTGGATTTTTTTCATTCATTCATTAAAGGGTATTGGTACAGTTTGGGGTCACACATTCATCAGACAACAATTTATTCATGAATTCACTCATTTGTCCTAAAAGAAATCATTGTGGTTTGTTTACATGGCAAAACATGCCAAAATTTGTGTGATTCATTAAAAAGTTCATTAATTTATTCATCCGTACAAAGGATGGATTCTCGAACTCGTCATTCATTCATTTATATGTGGATTTTCAAAAACAGCAGTAATTACTTTATTTAATTGATGCATTCATGCTTTCATCTAAAAGACATTTCTCTGTTTTAGGTCATCCGTTCATAGACAGAGTAGTAAAAAAAGAAAATTTATTTTATATTCATTCATTCAGTTTTGTTGTGTCTGTAGAGTTTTTGCTTTTTGCCTTTTATTCATTCATTCACTCAATGACCTCCTTTTAAGCACTGATTCTGGATGCTCTGTGGTCCTGGTTTTATTGGACCTTTCCTCTGCTTTTGATATGGTGGACCATAACATTCTTCTACTAAGACTTGAGCATACTGTGGGTATAAGAGGCACTGCCCTTAACTGGTTTAAATCTTGTCTCGCTGACAGGTCATTCTTGGTTAATCTGGGGAACTTCTCATCTTCCTTGGTACCTGTACGCTGTGGTGTGCCTCAAGGATTTGTATTAGGCCCCATTCTCTTCTCACTATATCTGCTCCCTCTTGGAGCAATTTTTGAGAAGTATAATATTGCCTTTCATTGCTATGCTGATGATACACAGATTTATTTTGAGATTACTGACGATCTTGCTATGTCTATTCACTATTTTCGTGAATGCATGCGTGAGGTTAAAGATTGGTTCAAGAGTAATTCTCTTGTCCTGAACGAAAAGAAAACGGAGATCATGTTGTTCGATAGTAAAATCCCCCGTGACCAATTGTGTGCTGCTCTGGTGCCTTTTGCTAGCTCCCCTTCTGATTATGACAGTAATTTGGGCATATTACTGGATAGCTCGTTTAAATTTGACAAGCAAGTGTCTGCCGTAGTGAGGTCTAGTTTTAATCAGCTGCGCCTCATTTCTAAGGCTAAGCGCTATATTCCGCATAATGACCTGAAAAAACGTATTCACGTATTTGTGACTTCCAGGTTGGACTACTGCAACTCTCTTTACATTGGCCTTTCCTCCTCCCTTCTCCTTAGATTGCAGACTGTCCAGAATGCGGCGGCACGCCTTTTGACAGGTAGCAGGAAATTTTCTTCCATTACTCCTGTTCTTGCTGGCTTGCACTGGCTGCCAGTTAAATACCGTATTCAATTTAAAACACTACTTTTCACATACAAAATTATCAATAATTTGGCACCGAGCTACCTCAATGAGCTTCTTAGGTTACACACTCCTGTCAGAGCACTTAGATCTGCTACCCAACTTCTTCTGGAGCAACCTCGTTCTCGGCTGAAGTCTCATGGCGACCGTGCGTTTGCTGTAGCTGCCCCAGTCTTATGGAACAATCTTCCTGTTGGTATCCGGGCGTCTGACTCTATGCCTTTGTTTAAATCACGGTTGAAGACTTATTTATTTAATCTTGCTTTTCCACCAAGTTAATATTTGGTGTGCGTTGATACATTTTTATCCGTTACGCTTTGTTAACTACTTTTATGTATTATGATTGTCAAGGTTTTATAATTGATACGTGCCAGGTCCTTTCTCTTTTCCCTCCCATCTGTTTTTTCCTATTTTATTTTTTTATTTTTTATTTTTTGTCAAGCACCTTGGTATACCCTTGGTTTTTAGTGTGCTTTATAAATAAAGTTTATTATCATTATTATTCATTCATTCATGTGTTTTCAGCATTTTCACTATGTTTTTATTTTATTGAGTTCATTAATTTTTTTATAAATGATGCATTCATTCATTCACTCGGGGGGGGTTCCACTGTAGACTCTATTAATCATCCATTCACTAATATTTCAGGTGGAAGATTTAATCTTAACTTTCATTCATTCATATTTTCCAAAAATGTTTTAATTTTGAAGAAACCTATGTCTCATGTAAGTGTTTCGTTGTTTATTCATCCATTCATTGATCACTTTTCATTAAAATTAGAGTCCAATAGATTCTTTTTTTTTTAATAATTTGCTTTTGATTCATGTATTCATTTGCGTTTTCATGTTTTTACGCTTTTTTACATTTTCATCCATTCATCTCATTTAAATTCACCCTGCGGTTTTCAGAAGTGTTTTTTATTCTCTGCTAAACTGTGAAATCATCATTTTCTCTGCTAAATCCACCTTCTCCTCCCATCATGCCTTGCTCCTCCTGCTCGGTTTCCCATGATGCCTACCTGCGTCTCGGTCAGGCACAGCCCGCTGGCCAGCTGCTTCCTCTCCGCTCCGACCACATAGTGATTTTTCTCAAAGGCTCGCTCAAGGCGGAGCAGCTGCGAGGGCGAGAACGCCGTCCGGATCCGTTTGGGTTTCCTGGAGAATGGACCGTGAAGCAGCAGGTTCTCCGGACTGCTGTCCTCACCTGAACACACACACAGAAATCTGAGTTAGTTTGTAAAAATGAGTTTAGTGTATGTTCAGTGATCCCTGCTGCTCCGACCAC
Source organism: Neolamprologus multifasciatus (assembly GCF_963576455.1). Classification (NCBI taxonomy): domain Eukaryota; kingdom Metazoa; phylum Chordata; class Actinopteri; order Cichliformes; family Cichlidae; genus Neolamprologus; species Neolamprologus multifasciatus. The sequence continues at coordinate 5,840,164 of NC_140440.1, forward strand.
TCAGTTTGTCCGTTTTTTCTAATCTTGGATACTTGTGATGTCATTGGGGGGGGGGCATATCCCCCTGAAGGGAGAGCCAATCGGAGGAAAGCTGGTGTAAGGAGGAGGAGCTCATTCCAGGCAGGATGAACGGAGAAGCTTGGTCACGGTTCAGTGTGACATAAAGAAGGATTATTTTGAATCGTGAATCATGCAAAGCTGCTCAGACTGGAAGTCTGAATACACACAAACACTCACAAACTTTTTATTTTCTGATTAAAACACCCCAAGCGGAGCCTGCAGGCTCATAGCTGGACTGTTTGTGGCCTTAAAGGCAAAATCCAGGGCACGGCAGGCTGTGAAATTACTAACTCATCTGGAGAGCAGTGGGAATCATTTCAGGCTACTGAGTGATTCACCAACATTTTTATGTTGACTCTTTTTCACCAAATTCAGCTCTCAGATCTTCATTTTATTTCATGACATGAAAAGTGTAGTGCTGCATTAATAGATGATAACTACATTGGTGACATTTTGGAGTAAGTGGCTTGAATTACTTTTTACAAGTAGTAAGCAGGCAAAGTGATCAATTACTCCTGAAAAAGTAAAGTCTAATGTGGGATTTTTTTTCTGGGTAGCAATCGCACACTGATCCTCACAGAGACAGGAATGTGCAGCAGCACAGCTCATCATTGTTATAGCACGTTGTTTGTGTGTGTGTGTGTGTGTGTGTGTGTGTGTTTTTGCTCTGGCTAATCTGAACAAACACCTCGTCTGTTTGACATTTGCATCTGGATGTGCAGCTTGACCACAGCCTGCACCTTCAAACTTTCCCAGTTGAATCCCGCGAATGACGTTTTGTGTTTCATGTTTTCTGAAATGTTAATTTTAAATATACAAATGAAGCTTTATCTGCTGAAATCGCCACTCATTTGTAGGGCTGGGCGATATATCGAGTTTTTTAAAAATATCGACATATTTTTATACGAGATATAAGATGTGACAATATCTTTTATATCGATATAGTCTATGTTACGTTATAATTATAGTTGTGGAGCCACAAGTTTGCCTCTCTTTTGTCCACTTTTGTCTTTACCCAACGTTACTCGGCCTCGCCTCTCCTTCACTGAACACAACTCCCCCTCCTCCCCCATCACTTCACCTGCAGGAAGCGACAAGATGGACACGGCAAATCTCCGTTAACGAGTTGCTGCGCATCGCCCCGTGCGTGGGGCTGGACGGCGTCAACGTGCTAACGAGCTAACCGCGCTAACGAGCTAACCACGCTAACGAGCTAACCACGCTAACGCCATACACGGCCTGAAATCCTTTCATTTTCTCAAAAACCGACAGCGCGCCTTATGTATGAATTCTGGTTGTGCTTGATGACCGCGAACCGATTTAATGTGGTACACCACGCTCAGCAATCTGTCAAAAATGTTTTAGTATGCGTTTGCTAAGCTACGGAGCTGCACCGCTTGATGGATTGTCGGAGCATTACGGCTACCGAGGAGCCTCGCGGAGTGATACGTACTGTGCTTCAACGTAATATTACCGTATTGTGTGTGTATAAGGACCCAAATGGCACCTGTAAGACACACGGTTATGAAGCGGATTTCAAACTCCAGGCTCTCAGTCACGAACTTGGAAAGAGAGCAGCTGTGAAATCTGTCTTTGTTATTAAGCTCAGCGTCTTTTAGTTTACATTTTGACTGCACAATTGTGAGCTCTTTGTTATGCACAAAAACAACATAGTTTTCTTTTATTTATGGAGCAATATTATTTAATAAATGCTCATAATTTATTTTTGAGTAGTTTTTTTCATGTACATCTGCGCTGTATGTTAATAAAAGTGCCCATGTGACATCTGGGACACAGCTTTAAATAAGAACTCTTTTGTTCTTACCTTATAGCTTTATAAAAAAAATATTGAGATATATATCTTATATCGCCATTCAGCTAAAAAATATCGAGATATGAATTTTGGGTCATATCGCCCAGCCCTACTCATTTGGATGATTTTCCAGAACAGAAATCGGAATATCGCTTCCGTTTTCGCTTTAATTTGTGCCCAGGTAAATGTCAGAGGTCTGGATATTGTTTATAAGTTTATACAGAAGTCTATAAACCAGGAAATGAAAAGTGAACATGTGGTAGGATTTAAACTGGGAAATTATTTCACTGCTTTAGTCGAAAACAGCCGGGAGAAGCAGACAAACGTCACAAAGTGCTTCACGGAAATGCAAAGCAACAAAATCTGGAGCCCAAAAAAAAATGCGAGATTAGATAATGTAAGGCAGGAATTTGAAAACGAGGGGAAACAAACATTAAAACACAGGCGACGGACACGTCTGGGCATCAGCAAGTCACCGCACACCTGCCGTGCTCGTTTAAGGAGGACCTAAAGAAAACTACAGATGTGGGCCACATCTGGGTCAGAACTGCCAACTTTCAGGTTACTTTGGTCCTAAATGACGGTGTTGAGAGAACAAGTAGTCAAGTTTCGTGAACATATGTGATGACTTTTTCTATTAAAGCTTTAAAAATGAAAAAAAATGTTTTGGATGTTGGCCTCTTGGTCAGAGATAAAAAAAATAAATAAAAAAAAAACCCTCAAACATCTTTCACATTTTAGAATTGGATTTTCGAAAAACTCCCAGAGATCGGTCTTCGGGATGTTTGAGGGTAAATGTCTGCTGCCACAGCTGTGAGCCTGGAGCTCAGGGATGCACAGAACGACGGACGCGTCGAGTCCCTGAAATATTTGGAGGTCTGTAGACTTTAATTTCTAGTTTCTCCTAAACAAAGATACAGATATACAGATTCTTCTTTAAAACCAGCTGAAGGCTTTCACACAGATTAAACCCAGGTATGACACCATGCACCAAATCCAGATCAACTGTTTTAGAAACAGCAGGTTTCGGTTCTCCTTCATCTTCCTGATGTGAATTACTTGCATGTTTGACATTCATAGAGCCACAGGATCAGATATTTACTTTACAACACATGAAGGACCGAGGTCAGCACGTTTTCTACATAATGCAATTTAAAAACAGTACCTAAGATTTTTTTTTTTAAAGATGCTGGAAAATCATCTAAAAGTGACAGCAGGGAGCTGAAACTGTCTGCCTTTGTCTTTACGTCAGATCCTTCCAGCTGTCAGGCAAACTCAGTGCAAACTTCCTGTCTTCACTCAACCTGCAAACATCCGTCAGACCACCAGCAGGTCACCAGTGTCAGGGTGGATTTTACCCACGTTCCTAAAAGGCGTTCGTTCCCGTTATCAGATTTCTCCTTAGCAACACCAAACAGGTAAAAAAATCTAAATTTCTGTGTGACTCTAACGTGGGTGTGAAAACGTGCCGCTCGTGTCGGTTCTCAGTCATAGAGGTCATGGCAGACTTGAGAGGCTGAAAAGAAAACGACTGGACTTCTTTAAGTGTCTGAAGACGTTTCCGCTCACATCCAAGAGGCTTCTTCAGGTCTACAAACAAACGCTGGAGAGGTGACGACAGATAACAGTAGGTCAAAGAGGACGACGCCACCTAGAGTTTAAACAAACTCTCCGCCGTCTGTTTTGGACTTTGAGGTGACTGTTGCTGTGATTTGGCGCTGCATAAAGGAAACTGAACTGAATTGCATAGATTTGTGGTGAAACGTTCATATTTCCAATCACCGTCAGGAGACGTTCGCCAGTTCAAACACTGAACAAAGAGACGAATGTGCTGCTGACCAATGAGGAACGTGAGGCGAACGGTTGAGTTCTAGAAAAAGCATCAGTTTAAAGCTTTGAATGAATATTTTTCTTCCTCTGAACAAAACGTCTGCAGACGACGGCCGGGACTCATTTTTGACCGCGTCACATCTTCTTTTGTGCAAATCTGAGAAACTGGCCGAACAGAAACGAGTTCAGTTTCAGACGTCGGCCACAGAAATGTAAATTAGCTACGTGAAACAAAGATGATGAAGTTGATTTTCCTGCTAACACGCGCTTAAATCTGATCTGCGGTCAGATTTTACTGCGGTGAATCATCGTTTTACCGATCACAGGCTGAAAACAAGACGCTCATTTGTTTATGAGACGCGCGCGGTGAAAGAAATCTGAGCGAGAGCGTCGCCGCCGCTTCTCTTTGTGTGACTCGTTTTCTGACCGTTTATTAAAATCGCACGGAAATATCTTTCTTAATATTTTACATAAAAACAAATCCGACTTCTGCCCGCCGACGATGTGCGCTACGCAAAAACGGTGGCGGCTTCGTGGAGGCGAGGAGGACAATTGCCGACACGTTCTCACGCCTTTTATCCCACCTTAGCGTCTCTAAAGCGACATTCATATGCAAACGCGGACTCGGGTGGCGTGACTCATGGCCGCCTCGCCTTGCAAATAGTTCTGTTGAGTATCAAATGATGTTTTAATGTAACAACGGTGAGATTTTCAGACAGGTCAAAGGTCGCGAACCTCCAAGGCGGCAGCTTCATGGTGGGAAAAATCAGTGGCGAGAGCACTGGAAAGGTTGAAACACAAGAAGAAGAACATCAGTTGGCAGGATTTAAATTTTTAAATTTACATTTTTAACAAATAATAAAAGTCAGTTTATGAATTTTACTCAAAAATAAAATAAAATAAAAACGTGACATCGAAATGTCCGAACTTCACGAACATTTCTGAAAACAGAAATGACACAACTTCATCCTCTTCAAAGGTCCAGAGAGAAAAGAGAGAAGTTTAGGCGTCGGCGACATTTCAGTATAAAGATTTGACCAACGCGTTTCAGCGCGCGGTCTTCATCAGGTCAGTTTCACGTCTCTCAGCTGCATCTACGTCACACGAGGGACACGCTGTTCTTCCTTTATGACCATTAAGAGAAAAAAATTAACTGTGAGTCCTTCATTAAACAAACAACCTCCTAATGTACTGCACAAAAAGCTGATAAAAATGGGAAATTCAGGAAAAAGTAGATCATGTTAAGCTTTGAGAATAATTTATAATCTCCAGATCAAAAGTTAAAAGCCCAGCAGAAAAGGCGCCACAAGAAAACATCATTTAGTCCTTTTTTTCACAGTTAAGCTCCATAAACATCTGGAACAGCCAGCAGAGGTAAAGCGTGACCGACTCGAGCTCAAATTTAACGTCCCCGTGTAAAAACACATTGGGTTTGTTTGTTTGTTTTTTTCAGAAAAACGTGGTTTCAGATTCCAGACTAAAAGCTTCTGCTTGTTTCTTTTGTTTCCCGTCTCCACCTGAAGTTTCATACTCTGCAGTGGAATCAGGGCGAACGCCGCCGTCTCCACCACATACACCACACACAATTTACAGTCGGGCTGTCCCCGTCACACGTGAGAGTCCGAGGGAAGGCGAGCGAGTAGAACAAAGACGAGCAGCTGCAGGCTGGAAAACAGTCCAGAAACACCAGCAAAACACAAAAATACGACAAAGTCAGCACCTGCAGACTCACTGCGGTTTGTTTGTTTGTTTTAATTGTTTGTTTGAGTTTTTATCAGTTTCAGTGTTACCTTGATTTGCACAAGCAAAGCCTTGCAAAGCTCTTCACCCGTTTACGCACAAAGACTAAAACTGAACACATTACCCTACATTTTATTATTTATTTATTAGCTTTTTATTTAAGCATAGAATGCAGTTATGTTACTTTTATTTTTTAACCTGTTACCTGAAATATTTTTATCACCTAGTTGTAGCTTTACTTTCATTGCACTAACCCTGACTGGAGAAAGATATGTGCACGCTCCAATAAATGTTCAGATAAATAAACGAGGAAATGTGAAATTATTATATTAAACACGATTATTTCATAGAGAACTAGAGAAGTCCAGGAGTTTATGACGTCAAATAAACTGTAAAATCTTCTAAAAATGTAGAAAACACTGTGCACACATTCATGTTCTGTTTAAAATTTCTGTCAGATGTGAAGAAGAACATTTAATTAGGTCACTTCCGAAAAGAAAAGACACAAAATCAGCCAGAAACCTGAACTCCGACACTGAATCGCACATCTGGAGGAGGCTGAATCGTTAGCTTCACATAAATAAAGAAGCGCGCCCACAGCGAGACTGAAGCTAACGCACCCTCAAAAACACCATCAACATCAGCTTCACGCAGCAGAACCAACGCCTGCAGCCTCGCTGGAGGGTTTTCACCTCCGAGATGGAGAGAAGCAGGTCATGTGACCGGTCCGGTCTGTCTGTTATTCAAACTTTCACTTTCATGATTTCAGTCAAACAGGTTTACATGAAAAGTTTCTCTGGAGCTGAGAGACAGGATGAAACTGGTGAACTGTTGCTCATCAAACTGAAGTAAGAACAACTGAAGACGCCCGTGAGGGTCGTCTTTAATGACACCTGCATGGTTTGTAGAAAAGCTTAAAGAGACTGCAGCTAAACATCCAAACTGGAGCTCAAGACGAAGCCTCGAGCTAAAACTTAGCTTACAGTGACAAAGAAATGTAAAACAACTTCTCTTTAAGGTGCAGAAATCTGAAACTGGATATTTTAATTTATTTTCTCTTTGTTTTTAAGATCAATTTTAATGTTCCTTGGTGAGCTCCATCGATCGTGAATCATTACAATCAATTATCAGCTGAAGTTTCTGAAAAAAATTAATAGACGATTTTCTGGCTGAACTTAAATTACAGTTCATTAAAAATTCAGAGCATCCATCTCCAGTAGTTTCATATTTCAGCTTGAAAGAACAAAGTATTTTTGTGGGCTGATGATTATTTTGTCAGTTAAGTCTTTTTAAGCCTTTAGATGTGTGAATATAAATGTCTGATTAATGATGATTAAAGTGCTTCAGGAAGCAGGAAACATGTCACGGGTACGTCACATCTGCACATCTGCACTCAAACAGATGCTGAACATCACCAGAGTTCAGGTTTTAGTCTGTAATAAACAGGAAGTGGGTCATGGCACGCCGCTATGTTTGAAGGTTAACGGTCTTTTAAACGCAGATTTCACTTTTCTGAGAATAAATAAATAAAAAATGAGCAGTACGGCGATCCATACTGCTCATTTCCATAATCCTCCAGTATCTCAGCCTGGGCCTCTCAGTTCATCCTCAGTCTGACAAAAGCAGTTTTAGCTCCTCCCCCTTTTAATACAACCTTCTTCTGATTGGCTGCCGTTACCAAACAGAAGGCCTGAGCAAAAACAACAAAAGGAATCATAGAAGAACCAAAAACTGATGGTTCACAGGCGCTCACAGACAATCAGCAGAAGTATTAAGAAATGTAAAAAAATAAAAATAACCTGACTCGTTTGATTTTTGGGTTTTTCCAAACACCTCGACTTAGTTTCATCTTATTGTAAAGTTACGTCAAGCAAAGAGTCGAAAACACGATTGCAGAGGGACGCAAAACGAAAAACTCAAAACAACTTAAGATCTGCAACAGAGGAAACAACCACAAAAACTCTAAACTACACAAAAATACAAAAACTGCCACAAGGAGTCACAAAGAACCAGAGCAGAACTCAACAGGACTAAAGATTACAGCAAAAAGATCCAAACTCCCAAAGAGTAGATAAACGGCGGGCTGGAGCGGGAAAACAACGCTTCAAACTACAACCAAAAATAAATTTATGAAAGCGTTTCTGCTCGATTTTGGTGAAATGCAGAAATGTGATGAGCCAGAAATCAAAAATCTGTTTGGACGGAAAAAAAAGGAAGTTTGAGCTGAAGCGCGTGTGTGTGTGTGTGTGTGCCGAGGGGGAGGTTAATCAGTTCACCTGAGGGAAAGGTAACTCTGCAGTTTAACTTTATTTACACTCTCTCTCTCACACACACACACGTGTTGCCACAAATGTTCATTATATCGATCCGCTGCTGAAAAGAATCCCAAAGCTGCGGTCCTTTTGAACTTGAAGTGTTTGGGGTGTTTATTTTTGTTTCAAATCCGAAGATGTACTAAGCTGAAGGACACATCTGGATCAGAAAAAATATTTTCTCTCTTTGGGCAGTGAATTCTGAAAATCCCGAGGAAAAATAGAATTTACATTTTGGTGATTAATTGATTAACTTGGCCAAAAAAAAAGGTTAAACAAATTACCAAAACTTCCTTGGAATGTTTAAAACTCTAAAAATATTCATTCAACTGAAACTAAAAATAACAGTCATAAAAGAAAAGCAGCAGATTATCTTGTTTTAATCACTGAACTCTGAAAAGATTTATTTTTGTTTACCTTTGGTTGAAAATTTACAAAAGGGTTTAAAGCAAATTAATTTTTTCCTTAAGTCCCCACAATTACGTAGATATTTAATTGTATAATTTAAAAAAATATATAGTATGGATAAAATGTTTCCTCTCATAAATCAGCTGTAAACTGAAGCTGAAACAGAGATTTCTGAGTCTCTTCTTTAAAAATGATGACTGAATCCAGTCGTGAATGTAAATAAAGTTGTTGTAATGGGACTGAAAAAACAAAAACAGGCCACAGAAATCTTACAAATATTCCTAACATAGATAACTGCATAAATAAATGTGTAGATATCATAAAGCGGGCTAACACTCAGGTTTTTATTTTATAAGCAGCTGAGTTTACTTTATGGTTTCAATTTTTTCTCATAAATTATATATATATATTTTAACAGCAGTGATTCATAAAAACGTTGAGACGTGATGTCACGGAGAAACTGGATTTAAGAGTTAAACCGAGAGACGAAAACGTTATTGAAACTTCAGTGAAACCTGTGAACCAAACATGAGCTGCAGCTCAGCTCAGGTTCAGCCCGTCAGGTGAATCTCGCCTGTTCAGTGTCAGGATTATTTATTTATTTATTTATTTATTTATTTGAGTTTGTGAGCTCACATGCACGTGTGTTTTTGGTTGTTTTGCACCAAAAAAAACCAAAAAACTATTATTTTAATTTCTTTTATTTAATAAAATTGTTTTGTTTCATATTTGAACTGATTCTCAACAACTGTTTTTCCCCTGTTTGTTTTCACACTTTTATTCCAGGCTTTAAAGTTCTACTTTTTTTGTATGTTTTCTGTTAACTAACATGAAGAAATTTGCTTTTTTGCTTTTAATGAAAAAAATTTAATGTTATAAACATAACAAGATCAAATAAATGTATTTTTTTAAATAGTGACACAAATTCATTTACACAATATTTTGCTTTTTTTAAATGATTAATTTCATTCAACTTTTTATGACTGCCACTAATTGAGTTTATCAATTTGGTATACTTTGTTTAGTGTATGTTACATATGTTTAGCTAATATACAAAATGCTTGTTTTATTTACTATTTTCCTTTTCTTTTTAATTTATTTTATTTATCGAGTAGCATGATTAAATAAGATTTTTTGTTTTGTTTCTTGCTTTATGGTTAACTGAAATAAAAAATAAAGACAAAAATTGAATTAAAAAAATATTATTGTTTTATTTTTGTCCTGTTATTATAGCCATCTTCTTGATATTATTATTATTATTATTATTATTATTATTATTATTATTATTATTATCAGACACCTGACCCATTTATATGGCTTCACTGAATCAATTAGTTAAATAAATGTCCGTGTTTAGGATAGAAAAACATTTTGTTACTTGAGCTGATCAGATTTTTTTTATTGATATTTTAAAATTTTCTGCGGCCTGATTTTAGCTGCTGCGCTTTTTCCGATCACCAATCAAAGAGCAGCTCCCAGTAATCAATTTCTTAAAAAAAAAAAAAAAGTTCTCTGAAAAACGAAATGACTCTTTAAACGAGACTGAATATTTAGTCCACAAAGAAAAATTGTGTGTGGGGGGGGGGGGTTAATCTCTTTTTGTTGTTGTTTTGATTTGTTTTGTTTTTAGAAAAGTTGAAAATTTGGATCCATAATCACCTTCATCAATAACACATAAATCACCTGAGCATAAAACGGTGACATGTTGCCGCTTTAATCGGCGCGCGTCGATCTCACTTTTTGTCTGCGGGAAAAAATGAAAAAAAAAAGAGAAAACTTTGGAGTTTCAGTTTGGAGGAGCAAAAAATTCAACATCGTTAAAAAACAGAAAAACCGACAGAAAGACGAGATTGGCGCAGATTATTATATAATAAGATGGTTTATTAATATTACAGGTGGGAGTTTCATACTTAGACCGGAGCAGATTCTGATTTATAGTGACTGCGCGCGTGTGTGTGTGTGTGTGTGTGTGTGTGTGTGTGAGGGGAAACAGTGAAAGTTCATCGATACTTTTTTGGTTTTTAGAGTCTGGAAAACATCCAAATGACATCAGATTATTGTGTGTGTGATTCTGAACTCTGACAGTGACTCAGTCTGTTACTACAAAATCCTTTTAGCTCTGAATCTGCAGAGTGCAGAGCATTTCTTTCTCAACCCAAACTGAAATTAAACCAATCAAAGCTACCGTTTAATAATAATAATAATAATAATAATAATAATAATAATAATAATAATAATAATACCAGAGAACAATTAAATGTCAAACTAAGAGGAAGACAGAGTTTGGTGCGCTCTCTGCTCACTGAACCCGTTTATTTTAAGACAGCGCACGCGCTCACGTTGGAGAAAAGACCCACGGAGTGTGGAGAGACCGAGTGTGACCCCAAAAAAGAGCGTGGAATTGTTTAAAACGCGACAGAAACCACGGGAGTAAGTGCGAGGGTCCTGCCACCCTTCTTCCTCCCGACTCACCTTGGAAGCGGTGTCCCAGGTACCGGCTCCGCAGCACCCACGGGTAGAAGCTGAGCGCGTCCCGGTGCTGCGGGCTGAAGAAGCTCTGCGGGGGGATCTGCAGCGGGTGCAGCGGCAGCCCGCCGGGGCCCTGTGCGTGTGTGCCGGGCTCCTGCAGCACCATGTCCGGGAACAAAGTCCTGCCGTTGCTCCCCTGGAAGCAGGAGCCGAACACTCCGGCGGCAGCGGCCGGGTGCAGGGAGTCCGGGAAGCGCAGCGCCGTGGGCCGGATGGGCTCCTCCCCGGAGCCGCCGCCGTGGCTGCTTCCGTCCTTCCCGACCAGAGACTCGATGGTGAAGCACTTCTTGTTTCCGCCGTGCTGGAACATCGTGAGCACCGCTGCAGACCGAACGCTCAACTCTTCAATGACCCGCCGTCCAGTCAGTCCAGGTCCGCGGACGCGGGGAGCTCACACTCCCACTCCCCCCATGGTGACTCTCCGCTGTGCGTAAAAGCGCAAATCCGGACACTTCGCACCGGGAAGGGGCCGAAGTTTCCTCTCACCTGTGCCCGGGGTGGGCTCCGCTGTCGGGGTAATAATGCTCAGAGGCTCCGGGTGATCCTCGGCCGCGTGTCCTCCTGCCTCGTGCCGCCGCGCGCTGATGTGTGAGTCGAGCCGGGAGTGTCAGTCAGTCAGGAGCCTCGGCACTGATACCTGCCCTCTCTGCCAGAGGTGTGCGCCGAGCATGCGCACAGGCAGCCGCCCTGACAGCCATTTTGTTGATGGAGAGGATGACGGTGAGGAGGAGGAGGAGGAGGAATGTTAAAGGTGATGATGATAATGACTGACAGTGATGAAGAGGATGATTAAGAGAAGGATGATGATGAGAGTGATGAGGTCATAGCAGAGATGATTAATATGAGCTGTCTAATTAAAAATCATCATCTGGTTATCTTCTAATGTTCGTTTAGTGAGAGGGAAATGTGCTTAAAGAAATTTATTTATCGTGTAAATGTGACAAACAGTTGACCCCGGTATGTGTGGGCGGATTAAGAGACAGTTTGCGCATCTTAGTGATTATTTTTAATTTTTGAAGCAAACAAAAAGAAAAAACAATTAAATAAGACAGAAAATGAGGCTAAAGAGGCCCGTGGAGCCGTTATGTGCATCTTTCTAATTATTTTTGTCTCTTTCTGTTTATATAGTGACATAAACGAGGACACAAAACTAATTAAATGAAGGAATGAGACACTATTTAAACTCTGAAGACTATTTGTGGCTACTTTTAGCTGTTTCGTGCCTCTGTTTTTATTTTTTGATGAGAAGGAAGAGAAAAATTAAAAATGAGTCTAAAACTGTTTCTATTGAGGGGCTTCGGGGTGGCGGCCACCTGCTGATCTACCTGAATGTGTATGATGTGAAGTCACAGTAACAACTGTGAGTTTATTACAACTTCCTGTCAACATGGCGCATCTATATGCTGCTGCATAAACGCTCCTGATTTGTTCTCAGATTGTATAAAAACTAGCTTGTGTGTATTTTTGTGATTTGTTGTCATATGTTTAGGTTTAGTTTCCTGAAATCCATAAAAAGAACTGAAAAATTCCCCCAAAGTTCCTTTTTTTCTGGCGTAAGAACACCTTTGACGCTAATTTCACGGTATTCTGTGTGACCACGAACAAAGAGCTTCAGGTCCAACTGTGAAACGTGACAGTGGACCTCACTGCTTTGTGCGTCACTCACATACTGAAGTGTGTTCGCACATACTCGGGTTCTGAACTTCAGTCATTACATTTTACTGTAAGGTGAGTCTCCAGGAAGTGAATAAAAGCCAGTGTGATGTCCTCTGAAGTGATGAAAACACAGCTCTCCGTGTGTCTCTGAGTGACACTTTAATTGACTCAGAACAAGACAATTGACCCTGGAGGTCAAAGGTCAGAGGAAAACTCCCTCTTTTATGTGTTTTGTCCTGCAGCTGAAGGCAGCGAGACGTCCTCTGCTCTCGTGTTGTGACCGAGGCGATAAACACGTCCATCAAAATCAAACTTCAGTGAAATCGAGGGATCTCTGTGGTATCATTGCCTTAATGCAGTGCATGATGGGAAGTGTATGGTCATCAGCTGATTGGACATTTAGTCAGCTGAAGTTTTATTTTATGTAAATTAAACTATTTAAAAAGAAAAATCACATGAAGTAAAAAATAAAAGAATAAAAATCAGTTAAATGACTACACAGAAATCTGCTTTTAGTGTTTAGTGTTAGTAACACCTGGAGATGCATTTTTATAAAGTAAATAAGTGAAATGTTTGTTTTTCTAATGATTCATAGCAATATAGTGCTCATATAGTGCTGAGATTAATTTTGTAGAGAGCAAAAAAAAAAACCCTGGAAAATCACGTCAAGTGAAGACGACACCTGAGCCATTGACTATATGTGTAATGTAAATTACTCCAACATGAAAATATAAGACAAATAATAAACAGCTTTGGGATAAGTCATATCCCAAAGCTGTTTAATATCAATAAGTCATTGATATACAGGCTAGATCAGTGATTCCCAAAGTGTGGCCCATAGTAATAACAGTTTGAAATTATAAGTATCTCCAGTTATATATTTATATAAATGTATTTATTTATTGTGATATTATTAATGTGATATTATTCTTTGCACTGCCTTAACACTTTGCATGTGACTGGATAGCATTAGCTATTTATTGCTAACAGCCTGTGTTTGTTATTTTAAATAAATATTTCAAGGAAATCCGTCACTTCTGTTGTATTTTCATTCGAATCTTGTATCGTTAGAAAATGTAAGATTCAGAATTTCAGTTTTTTTTAAGTAGGCTGCAACTAGATCACTACAACAACTGATTTGCGTGTTCTGGCTTCTCATGGCGTTACGATTACTGTAGCAGCTACATGCTGACACTAGATTTATACTTTTCTGTATGAATCCCTCGTAGCCACAGAAACGTCTGAATACCCTACATTGTAACCTGACGTGCACCAATACAGGCCACACAAGTATAAGTGCTGCTAATGACATTGGCCTTTTGCATGATTTACATTGTAGATTCAACACAGAAGCATAATTAAGGCTTAGTCAGGCAGGACTGACTAAGTTAACTATTCTGCCAAAGTTGCAGTTAGTTGGCTAATTGCTCCCACTTTGATTGTTACAGTACAAAGTAAATATTATTTATCTTTGTTTCAAACCAGATTCACTGATAGCTAAAATAAGACGGTTATGTATAAGTTGAGTGTCATGGATTACATTCGATTGTAAGGTATTCAGGCAATCTAGCAGACTAGCTTTTCCATTCAGATATTATTTTAATAGTGATGACAGCCAGCTAGCTGCTGTTTATAATGTTAGCTTAGAAAGTAATGTGAAAGTGACGTGCTAGCTTACCAGATTAGCCTTGGGGTTTTAGATAAATTAGCCATCGTCATCAGCTTAAACCTGTATTTTGCTTTGTTTGTAAGTTACAGTTTGTCCATATTAGCAGGCAAGTTAATGTTGATTATAATTGGTTTTGGTTTTTTATTATCTTTTTGAGCTGCATCCGGTTTGACTGAATGTCAGAAAAAATATTGTCAGGTTTCATAAAACGTGCCTTGCTTGCTCATGATATCATAAGTAGAATAAAATATGAAGCCACATCAGGGTTCGTTTCTGTTGTCATGTGTAGTTTGTGTTGTAATCTGTGTCGAGCCAGTCATTTGGGGATGTTAGAGATGAGTGGACTGTATTTCTAAGCTAATAGTAGCTAGCCAGTTAGCGTTAGCTGGTGTTACCTTCTCGCAGAAATCGGTCCATTATTTTGTAATATATTCAGATAATGACAATAATACATTTTTAATACATTAAAATGTATTATAAAACGAGCCTATACTAGGCAGGTGCATATAAACCAACAAATCTCATCAGTGCTGTTACTGGGGACAAAATCCTTTGGTTAACATTCTTGATCCACTTCTGGCAAACATCCTAATACTCTGTATGCTCAGGCCACCTTGGTGAAGTGGTCTCATACAGGCTTTTCTATTTCACATTCAGTTTTATTCCAGAGTTTAACTTTGCCAATATTGAACACCACAGGTTCTCCCTGATCCTGCTCATTACCATCAAAAGCAAATTAAAAGTACAGAAATGTTCACGCTTTGTGAAAACTTGCACTTAAACATGTCGGGGGAGTCCATTACAGTGATGCCTACATGTTACCTTCTGCTACGTCTCTGGGTTAATCAGTTTTAAGGGTAAAGCTTGATTTTTTTAAATTCTGTGAGAACAAATAATTTTTCTGTGGTTAATGGAAATATTCAAATATTCTAAGCTACCGTTAGTATATGAAGTATATCAGTTGTAATGAATCATTAGAGGGTTTCAAAGGTTTTTGATGATCATAATGAAGTTTTAACAGCTGAAAACATGAAATTTATGGCAAACATATTGTTGCAGTTTAAAGGAGGAGGACTGACCTTGCATTTACAAAAAATAGAAGAAGAAAGGGGTACCTCTGTGTGTTTTCGTGCCTCGTGTCCTCAGCCTCGGACACCACTTGCACGCCAGGTTCGACCCATGCGGCCCAGACTCGGCCTTTCCTGTGCAGCTTTGGGACCTGGAGGACAAATGCCAGCCCATTCAGGAGGCTCTAATTGTGGCCCGGGAAGCTCCACAAAGCCCCCCTGCCTCCACCTTCAATGGGCTGCCCTGCAGAGGCCCGTGTGAACCGCAGAGCCCCTTTTTCCTCCCCATCCTGCCTCAGTATGGCAGCCTCCGCCTCCCCGTGCTCCCCCCACCCGCTCCACATGTTAATTAATAGGCCTTACTGGCAGATTTGGATCCCGCTCGGCTTTGATTGAAGGCGGCCATTAGCATCTATTAATTTTGCCTCTGGCGTTTTATCGCCGGCTCTGAAAGAGGGAATTAAGTGGTGTGAGTCATTGTGAGGCTGAGTTAAAGTGTGATTATTGTCCCCGCAGCCTGGAGCCAGCTAACTGCTGCTAAGCCCTCTTGAAAGTGAAGGGGCGACTCCTCTCATTAGACCCCAACAAGGGAAAGATATTAACAGGAAATAACTGCAAATTTCTTTTTCTCCACTTTTAATCGCTCCTGTTCATGACCCGCATGAAAAGGACACTTAAAAAATGTAAAAAAAGGAAAGTGGAGCGCAAGCGACGTGGCCAAACAGCGACAGCGATGATACAGTTGTCCTGCTGATGCCTGTCACTTTCATCAGGTTTAATTGGGCGAGGAGGAGCAGCTGCAGGACGGTCGAACATGGCTGAGGTGGTTCTTAAGAACGCCACAGAGCACGAAGTAGTCTGAAAAAGAAAACTGCAAAAAAAAGTGGCTGACAAACTTCAGATGACATATAATGCGTCTGATGATACATGGAAACAGTGGTGTGCAGCAGCTTTTATAGGACCTGATTAAAACGTACCATTGTATGATTTTGTTCTTCATGCCTTTTGTTACATGCTGACAGGCTCGATGGACTCCTAAAGAACTGTAAAACATCTTTATTTCTATACTTGATGAGTGGTGGACGAATTTTTAAGAACCTTTCCTTTCGCAAAACACTATAAAGACGCTTCACTACACATTAAAATTGATTTATTGGCAGGTTATATATAAAGGATTGGGAACATTTTTCTGCAGAATACTTTTATTTTTCAGTGTTATGTATGGATCAGTATTACTGCTGCAGATGTTCATGGTTTAGCTCAGTAGATGTTTTCGCTGTATTATTGTTCAGTTTTTAACTTGTGATCATCTTGATGCAACTGTTGTTCTATAAAACTGGAAATATTTTATAAAAAAATGTTTGTAGTGACTCCTTTTAATGAACAGGTTTAATGAATGCAGAAACAAACATACAGTTTGATTTAAAAAGTACATTAAAATATATCAATTAAAAAATTACAGCGGAATTGAACGTTTTGAGTGTGTACAGGAAGTTTCAAACCTTAACTAAAAATGGTGTGCCAGCAGAACAGCTGGTTAAACTTTCTGCAGTCATTTGACCAAGAGATTTCTCATAGTTACTAATCTGAAAGTGCTGGGTGAGCCTGCACCTCCTTTCCATTATCAAGACTGTCTTTGCTAACGTGCTAAAGGAGTTCCTGTTAGTCCCATTAGTTTCCCATCAAAAAGGCAAAGAAGCAGAAAAGCTGCTGGTCTCTCACCTTCACAAGCCCCAGCTATTGTTAACGTGGAGAATGAAACTGAGAAGTGCTGTAGGAGCTTGAAGTTAAACAGAGGTAAGCCTGCTTCAACAAACAGCAGTCAACTACGGAGCCCCGCAGGGGACATGGGAGAAAAAAAAATTAAGACGGACTTTTGCGAGATCTCGCAAAACTAACTCTGAGGCTGTATCCCAATTCAGGAAGGCCGCATTTTAAGACCGATTACGTCACCGCGACACGATGAAGGCTGTCCCAATTCGAAGGCTGCTCGAAATGCGGCCCTCAAATGCGTCCTTCATTTCCCTGAATTTTAAGGACGTGGCAGTGTAGACTTCGTGGCCCAACATATCCCAGAATGCATAGCGCAGCGGTGGGTGTGGATAATTTTGCCGGAAAAAAAACAGCGGATGAGGGGCGGCCGAAGAGTAAACTTTAAGTAAGTACTGAATATTATGTCACTTATTTATGTGCAAATGTTTACTAACGAAGAACATTAAAACATTACTGTTGGCCACATGTCGGCAAAGTTATGTGACATTAGTGACGTTTGTACTAACTTGGTTTTAAAGCCTTTACTTTAAAATATACGCCGTTCAATAGCTGACCTTAATCTTACAGAGAATGATCAAAGCTCATGTAGAAACAAACAAACAAATTAACAAAAGATTTTCTCCTTCATTTCTGTCAAACAAAGCTGTATGAAACGTTTCCAGCTGTTAGTATCATGGTTGCTAGGCAACCTGGGCAGCGGAACGGAGGCTAGACCGTCCCATTTCACAAGCCTCGCACTTCCGGCCTTAGCGGTCTTTGAGTACGCGGCCCTTGAGGATCGTTGAGGCTGCGTACTTTAAGGCTGCAGACCCTGAATTGGGATACAGCCGGAGCGAGATCTCGCAAAACTTTTGCGAGATCTCGCAAAACAAACTCGGGATCTAAACCATGTATAAACAGATGGCCGAATGACTTTAAACTCTGGGCTAAATCGCTGAAACTTGTGAATAACAAGAAAGCCCATAAACTTGTTGTTTTATTTAAAGAGTTTAATCTATGTAAACTCCCTATTTTATAATCATGACTGCCCTTTTTTGCTCGTTATTTTTGCCTTTGGTTCAAATCCTTCAATGACTGTTCTTTCTTTTTGTACTAACTCTTTTAGCTTTGTGCTTATTGTTTTTTTGTTTTGTTTTGTTTTTTGGGGGGTTTTCCCTATAATGCTCAACCGAGGATGTAACATAGTCGGATTAATGATGGTGCCTTGTATGTTATACTGTTGTTTGTAAATAAACTTAAAAAAAAAAAAAAAACTCGGGATCTCGCAAAACTTTTGCGAGATCTCGCAAACGTTTTAGCCGCATTCTTCGGACGCTGGCTCGAAGCTGACCAGGAGGTCGAGGCACGATGTGCCGGGAAAGTGGTGTTCCTCCCGGCTGTAGTAGGTCTCGAGCTAACGGGAAGAATGCGGCTAAAACTTTTGCGAGTTCTCGCAAAAGTTTTGCGAGATCCCGAGTTTGTTTTGCGAGATCCCGAGTTTGCTTTGCGAGATCTCGCAAAAGTTTTGCGAGATCCCGAGTTTGTTTTGCAAGATCTCGCAAAAGTTTTGCGAGATCCCGAGTTAGTTTTGCGAGATCTCGCAAAAGTCCGTCTTAATTTTTTTTCTCCCATGTCCCCTGCGGGGCTCCGTAGTCAACTGTAGCCACATGATGGCAGTAATTAAAAGATGCATGCAAACAGGCAAGAAATCTTTAATAAGAGAATGGTGTTAGAGATGGAAAGAGTGAGGCCATTTCACTTTGGTTTTGATTGATAATTATTTTCAGCTTTCACTGGGCAAGCAGTGCTCGACTTGCTTGCCCTGACAGAACACCACTGACACAGTCTGGGGCCAGGACTGATTAAAACTTTAAGGAAGAGATTTTTTAAAACTCTTAGAGGACCAAATATCTCAATTAATGAAACTTATTTGAACATATCATGGGACAGTTTTTAAAATTTCGGAGAACTGACTGGTAAAAAAGTTGGTGGCAGAATTTTTATTTAAAACCTAATTAGTCCTCTAATTAGGTTTTAAATAAAATGAGGACAGATTGACACACTGGTGAATATTTTCTGACCAGATTAATATTATTTACCTGGATTTTGACAAAGGCTTTTCCCACAGGACAGACTGGACATTTAGCTACTATACATATTGATACAATTAAGATTTGTAAGTAATTAAAACTGCCAAAAACAGAGGCGATGGATGAACTGTGGCTTTTGGGGATCTGAGTATAGTCGCTGTGTTCCCATGTGAGAGCTGTTAAAATCTGTCTCTCATAGTCTGATGTAGTTTTTTTCAGCTCTTAAGTCAGATGAAGTTGTTAAATGTGTATTTACGTTGTTATATTTATTATTACAACCTGTGTTTTTACTGTCTGAGCTGACTAACACTTCTTCTTTCTTTTCCCTTTTCTATAAAACTCCTCTTCACACACTTTGCCCTGGACTCCAGATGTTCCCAGGTGGCGGTGAGGTGTCATGGGAAACCTGTGACATGGCAGCAGAGTCTGTGACCCGTAGCTGACACACACACAGGCACAGGTGTGTTTTCATCTTTGCAGAGGATTTTACATGGACTCATTTACTGTAGATGCACCTAAACAACCTTAAACCTTCAGAATCAAATCTATCTCATGGGGACCTGCTGTTGCTCCCCAAAAACAGGGTCCCCATAATGTCAGCAAAAGAAGCGCACACACTCTATGGTTGGAGGGGTGGGGGGGCTTTTGGGTGGTGTCGACCTGCAGGTTTCAGGTTTTGTCTCAGCTCATCAAACAGCCACTGACACGCTGATCCCTTCACATCCGTTCAGCACTTCACGCTCTCTGCAGGTCAAGGGTCTCCATCTTCCTGGGCCTCAACATAGAGAGACAGACAGCAGGCCAGTCCCCAACCAATCACAGCGCATTGTCTTTCATGACCTGCGTGATGTCATCAGGAAGACAAGGACTTTCTAAACAAACAAACATAAATTAGTGTATGAAGCGACGTCTGTGGCTCACCTGACTGCTGCCCCCCAGAGGCAGATTCGAGTATGAGTGGTCAGCTGGAGTTCATTTTTTCCGTCAGCGTTAGCAGTTTTGATGGCTTTTAATTTCTACCTTCATCGAGGGGGGTTTATGGTTTGTTCAGACTGTTTTCTAGTTGTTGCTTTTTTAAATCAGTATTACCAGTTTTGTTATATGGTTCAATAAAAATATTTATATGAGCCATATTCTTGGCCCAACTTACAACTTTTGGAGTTGACCCTGATCTCATATTCTCATAAATATGTGTGAGATGTGTTCTTGATGTTTTCATAAATATATCACAAACTAATCTGGATCCATACCTGTGATCAGTGGATTTTCAGCCACGCAAGTTGCTCTTTTTAAGTTCGTTCGATTTCTGATTGACTCGGCACCGTGTTGTGGATTTCTCACATGTGAGGACGCCTTTTTGTGAGGACTGTTGATCTCTCACCATCCCTCAGGTTGCTGTCCACCAATGCAGGCTCAGGGTTAGGTTGTAACTAAATCATTATTGGCATTTTATGACAGAATGCATGTGAGAGACTTGATTTGAAAGGAGACATCTTCGAGTTTGAGAATCTTTTAGCTTGTGGCTGAAACCAAATGCTAACCCTGGTGGACACTGGCTGAGGTGTGCTGGTTGACTTGTACTGTAGCAGTTTATTGACCTGCTGTCTAAGATGATGCACGGTTCCTGGATTTAGGATTTCTTACAGCCCCGATCACTGAAAGGCTGATCAAAGCCATCCAGAGCTTAGCTAAAAGACTTGAAAACATTTCCTCTCATCTTCTCGTAAAGATGGCAGCTCTTATCTCTGTATTTTCTCAACTTATAAACTAAAACACATCTAAACCTGACTGTGAGAGACAATGACCTGGGTTGGTCCAGAAACACTGGTTAGTGACATCCCCAGTTAATGCTCACAAATGGAAAACCAGGCTAGAGGTAAAAAAAACAAAACAAAACAAAAAAAACCCTTTTAACAATAGTTCCTAACTGAGATGACCCTGAAGTACCTGTAGCCATAATAAGAGCTGGTATAAAAGGAGATAATGCCATTCAACAGTCCATAGTTATGTGCAATCAAACGAAATGATCAACCAACAAGTGAAGCTGATCATCATGTAAATTACTAAAGCTTCAGTAACAGTTTCTTAAACCCAAAACTTTATTCAAATCTGCTTGTTATAAAGTTTTTTTCCTGTATGAAGCACTTTCTGTAATGTGGCTTCACAAATAAAGAGAATGTGTTTCATTAAAATAAACTGAAGGATGTAGAGATTATTTATCAGTTCTCCATGCGTATACCAGCATTTATAAAACATGTTAAGAACACATAGGGTGAAGCCCTTTTGAATTCTCCTTCACATCTTTCCTTAATCTAATTTATCATCAAGGAAGTGATTAGAAAAAGATGTTGGAGGAAGTTTTAGGTTTTTCTTTTAAGCAACAAAGAAAAGGCAAATGAAAACACTGTGAAGAAACAAGATTTATTTGCAAAAAGATATACCCTATATTTGTATATAACATTGCTACAGATGTGATATCCAGAGACCAGTTAATAATTTAAAAAAAAAATTATGCAGGAACTATTTTTTTTTAACCCATAGCCAAGGTGCCTCCAAGTACAACTTTACAGCTAAATACAGCTCCTATTTGTGAACTATATTTCCTGGAATATTATTATGACTTAAATATTTAAACGTCCTGAAAGCAGCCAAGGATTTCTCAGTTCAGAATAAGACTGTTTAGTATATGGTCATCTGCTGGGCTAATCTAATGTTAGCATTAGCTCCCAGTGACATCTGCTAGTGATGTAATGTCTTTGGGAAAGCCTGTGGTGGTGATCACATTCATAGGTTGTATTCCAGTGGCTGGTTTCTGCTGCCCCCGCATGGTCACAGATCAGCATTACACAACTCGTTCTTTATCATTTAGTAACAATTTTCTGCTCGTTCTCCTTGTTCTTAGTGTCTTTTTTGTTATTTTTATTGTGGACTTAAGAATTTTAGTTCAAATTCCTCACTAAATTATATATAATATTCCTGTTACCCAATATTTAAGATTAGGAATTTATACTGTATCTTTAAGTTTATTAGGGAGTTTAACATTACATACAAACTGTTTTTTAAAGTATTTTCGTTCTCTGTACGATATTACATCTTGATCAAATCCAAATGTAAGTGAAATGTAATCTCAGACGAAATTATTAACAGCAGTCAAACTCAGTTACAGATTTTTATTTCAACAAGTCAAAAACAAAACAAAGAAAATATTTGAGTGTATTTACATCACGCTGTGAAAGCAAACTGTTTGACTTCCATTTGACTGCAAAAAGACATACTACTTTTTTTCTTTACATGTAGGAAAGAGAAGAAGAAAAAAATCTAAACTGTACAATATGTAAATCTCTATAAATGCCTGGTAAAAAAATAGCGGTCAAAGTGCTGGTGCAAAATACAGAGCTGTAACAACACTGACATTGTTTTTTGGCAATACAAACTTTTTCAAATCTTCCAAAGAAAAAAAAAATCCATCAACTGACTCAAAGACTGTATACAGTGATTAGATTTCTGTGACTGTTCTTAAGTATTTACTTGTGAAAATTAAACTGTTCAAGCTTTAAATGTGCCTGTTACTGAAATAGACATTTTAAGAATCCTGCAAAATGGCGGATGCCAGCATGTTAGCATTTTGTTGTCTGCTAAATGACTAACAGCTTCACAAAGATGCATGGAAAAGGACACATTTATGTGATTTAGATAACTATTTTAACTGGTCGCAGAATTTAGCTCAATGTTTACATCACATCACTGAATAACTTAAAACAATAAACACCCAAACAGCCAGTCTGCTAATATTTGTGAGCTACTGTGGCTAGCTGGCATATTACCAGTTAGATAACACAGCTAAAAGGATAGATTAACTGACTAACAAAGAGATGTAGAAAGGAAAAGTACTGATGTTCTGTGGTTAAACTGCTTTAACTTCTAGTTAGCAGCTAAGCTAGCTAGCTAACAAATACACACGATAAAATAGTTATATAAAAGCAATAAATATATCAAGAACATGATAAGCATGCTCACTAATATATTATGAACACAACCAGAACAAGCTGGCTAAGCCTACACAGCTAATTACTGGAGCCAGCCAACATGTTAGCAGTTAGCCTACCTGCCACAATAGCTCACGGACTAATAGAGCAGAATCTGGTGCGACCTCGCGCCAGACATTTTCTAACTGTTAGCAAACACTGTTAATTTAGTTTTGAACCAACAGTTGGTTGGAAAAAAAAAACCTCACCCTTCTGGGGATGTTAATATACTAACGGGTAAACATGACTAACATGCTAATAATTTACTGCTAGCACATCATCCCTAACTGACAATAACAACCAGCACTGATACAGAGGTGTTCACTGAAGCTCTGGTGCTAGGTTTTAACATTCAGCTAACATATCTTAATATTATTGCAACACTTTCCAACCAAAAGACAATAGCATGAGATATTATGTTAGCGTGCCATATATAGCGTGTAATTTTTTTTAAACGAATAAAACTATGGCTGAGAAAAACTGTTGATCTGAAAGCCCATTAAATGCTTTAATAACCTTTAATGCAGTTTGTTTTTTGGCTCCTAAATACTCAATTACTGATGCTGTACAATGAAAAGTGTGATCTCAATTGAACATCAAATAGAGAGAACCAAGATCTGAACCTTCAAGCTGAAGTTTGTAATGAGAGAAAAACCTGAAAGACTTCCCTACAAAGCACTAAGCACTGTTCCAACACAGGGTAGGTGTGAACTGGTGTCAGTATTTACCTTTCTATTTCCATTGTGGGTTTGGCTCCACCCTACATCGATAACTGTACTAGTCCTTTCAGGGTTTAAACTTCTGCTCACTTTTATGTTTACTACTGGTGTTGCAAAATACTACCTCGTGAAAAATAACCCACAGCCAAAAGTTACCAGTAGAAACTGGGGTGATTTACGTGAAAAGAAAAAAATAATTCCAGACAGAGCCAGCAGGTCTGTTGTTTCTAGGTATAGCCCTGTTTTTTGTTTTGTTTTTTAAAATTTTGTGGACTATTAGTGAAAGGAGCAAGTTGGAAATAAAAAGGATAAAAGAAGTAGTGGAAAAACAGTCCCTGCAGTTAGAAAAGGCACAAAGGTAAACGCTAAAACACTAATAAACTGGAAAGCCATCAAGTACTAGTCATATTTTTTCTTGAGGATCCTCAGGAAGCTCATCAAATGCCATCCAAGTAAAACAAGCCTTTGTTACAACCCTTGAAACCTCAAAGGTCTCAGACTTTCTGGTACCATCAACAAACCTAGTTCCCAGCAGAGTCCTTGGAGAAAGTTTAATACGTTTGAACCTTCAGCTACTTCACGTGCATCAAATACTGTTCAACTCAGCAAGGCTCCAACTCCAGCAAAGACGCTCATGAGATCTTTGATCAGCACTTCGGAGTCCTGATGGGAGGCACTTTGGTATTGGCATTTGGAATTTCCAGAACCATAATACCTACGGATACAGTGACTGGAGTAACAGTTAGTCAGCAAAAGAAATCAAATTAGTCAAGTTTTATGGCTTTTGTCACACGAAAATTGCCTGTTATTGGATGTGATTTATGAAATAAATTCTAGACTGATGATGGGCTGAAGGTTTAATTCAAAAAGGAAAGTCATTAATAGCTGAAGGCCTAGACCTGAAAAGGCACACCTGACGAAGCATCGCAGCATATGATGCAGGTTTTATGGCGCCATGAGGAGTTCTTGAACTTGAACTCAAGATTGAGTCAAGTAGTGGAGTGAACTGCTAACATGATGTTACGGACAGAACGAGCATTTCTGTGCTGCCACGCTCATCAGTCCGTTTTTGCTCTTCAATAAAATAAAACTCTCTTCCTAGTATCTCAGTTTCATGCTTTCTGTAGCATTTAAACCGCCATCAAACCGATGATCGTCATTAGAAAATGCCAGAAAAACAAAAATAAACATGTCTCTCTGGCTCCAAACAGTTCGTGCATACAGCGGTAAACGCTCAAAGCTTGCTGTGATCTCAGAGGATCCAGAGTTGTTCAGTAAACCTCATCGACTGCAGAAGATCCGTTGGCTGCAGCGAAACCGATGTTCTCGTTGATCAGCATTAATGTAGGCAGAGTCAGAGCTCCAGAGTCTCTAACGTGAACTCGGAGGGTTGGCCGCTTTTGCTGTTTGACTCTTTTGCTCAGTTAATGAAACCAGACGGGCTGCGTGCTAGTCAGAAAAAGATCCAGGGTCAGACTCGCAGTCGGTCATCTTGGCGTGATCTCCGGCATCACGGTGGGCAGGTGGATGGGCGGGCACGAGTCCCTGTGTCTCAGCTTGAACATCAGCTGCTCTTTTTCCTGAGAAAGCTTCTGGTTGGATGCTACCTGCCTCTCCAGCGCCACCTTCAGGTCTTGCTGCTCCTTCGATAGCTGCCTGAGAACAGGAAGAAAGGGAAAATTATTTGAGAAAGGACAAGGCGGTTGGGGACCTCTGCTACGTCTTTATGTTTCCTAGAAAATGGAGCAACAGACTGCACTGATCCAAGGATACTGATTTGTTTCAGCTGCTCTGCCTCACAGATTTTAAACTGGTGCTCAAAGTTGTTTTTAGAACAAATCTTCTTTAGCTTGTGACACTTGGAGTGGGTGTAAACACATTTTGTAGCTCTGAAACCTTAAACCTGCAGTACTTCAGCATAAAATAAAGTTAATGTAAACAGAGATCAGCTGATTCTGAGACGGTCAGGTGGGAACTTTGCTCAGGTTTGTCTGGTTTTATAAGAAATTACTCTTCTATAATCTTAATGAGGTTTTTCTGAGGGTTGAATCTGAAGTTAGATCAGTTACTATCACTAAATCAAAATGTGTTGCTCCTTTAGCTTCAAACATGCACCTCCTTATATTAAACTGTTCTAACACCAGCCCATTTTGACTGAAGCGTTCCTGCAGGAAGATGTTCTGTCCAGCAGGTGGCAGCACACTCATGCCTCTGCTCTGCTTTCTTCACTCTATTAAATATTCAGGCACGTACTGAATGAGAGTCTGGCAGTTGTCTATCCGGACCCTCAGGTCCTCGTTCTGCTGCATGGTGTAGACGATCTGGTCCTCCAAAGCCAAATTCTTCTCCACCTGAAAATCAGGAGACGAGCATGAAGACGAAGAACGTCGCGGAAAGAACGAGCCCCACAAACACAAGGAAACGTAAAGACATTAAATGTAACTGAACAGGAATGAAATAGAGTTTGAGGTCAAAGTTCAGGTTTTCTGCAGTGTTCAGCACATGAAGTCAAACCTTTAAAGTCTTGTAACATCACAGTTACTACAAAGAGATGTCTTTGTACTAAAAGTTTTTTGCATTTTCTCTGCAAACTCTGGACTCAGGATTTTAAAAAGCTCATTTACCGATTATCTTACTGAGGAGGTGCATTAATTAATTATTCAGAGTTGTTTTTAAACAGCATGGGTCAAGAACTCAAAGATTTAATGTAAATGGTTTTCTCTGATATCCACAGGCCTTTCTAAAACCTGCAGCCTGCAGCTGCTATTATATATTTTGTATAAAACCTTCTGAACAGATACAAAAACTATAGCTGACAAAAAGGAGAGCAGCTCCTGCACATCTGAGAAAACACAGCTTGTTCTAACACTCAGCATGTATCTGGTGTCTGTAGCTTCATCACGTCCACATCAGTTTCGGCGTCATCGTACGGACAGGTGACGTAAGAGCTTCACACCTACAGAAACTCTTTAAACATCATCACGTACCAGCGTGTCCATCTGCTGCAGCTTCCTGTTTTGCTCCTGCACGCGCTCACTCTTCATCTCAATCACAAACACCAGGGACTCCTGCTCAGACTCCCAGAATGCACCTGGGCTCCCATGAGCCTAAACAGGATATTAAAGAGTTTTAATATTGTAGTTACAGGTGGTTTAAATTGATTTAACTTCAAACACAAGTTTAACTTTAAAAAACACACACAGACACACCTGTATATTCCTCTGCAGGTCCTTCTTAAACGTCGATTCTTCGACTCGTCTCTTCAGCTCGTTGTAAACCTGCAGCTCTGCCTTCAGCTCCTCCACTTTAGCCTGGAAAAACAAAACAAAAACACTTAATTCAGCTTCTTCCTGGTTACTGAATACATGAAACATCAACACGCTACCATCCAGAACAGCGCCCCCTACTGGAGTTCTCCCAGGGTTTCTGCAGGTATGTTTAACACTTTTCTAACTGCTTACAGAAACGAATTCAATACCTTCAATGCCAGAAGGGGCAAAATGTACTCAAATATGTCCATGCAAAACCTCTGAAGTCTCAAATTCACACAATTTAAAAGGATCACCAGAATTATTAAACAGATTATTACTGTTGTAATTTACTGCTGTTTCTCTTTTTTCCCCCTAGAACAAACTGGATTCAATGTTTTTTTAAAAAAAAAAAAAAAAAAACCTCATTCAGCTCATTGGCATTAGCAGGTGCCTGTGTGGTTATCCCATACAGTTTATGCAGTTTAATAACCAAGCTAACTGACGTTATTTGATGACTTAGCACTAAAAGCTAAGCTCATACCGAGGCTTCCAAACACAGAGTCTAATATATACAGACAAACATGGAATCTTTTATATACAGGCTATGTCTTTAACTTTAAGCTCGAATTAGTGAAACTGAGGTCTGTATCATACAAATGATCTCCGCTCTCACCGTTACTTCACATATTTGTTCTTTTCATCAGCTACAAATACTTGAAATTACAATTACCACTTTTACCAAGTGCATCAACTGTGGGAACCATATCTTTTAAAATGTAGACTGTTATAAGAGCTTCACTAACACTTAATAATTAATGGGTAAAACAAAGCAAAATTACTCACACACAAACAGGAAACGCAGACTTTGTGAGATAAACCAAGAATGAAATTAAATCTAGTTGTTAAATACAGAATTTCATTTACATTCTCGGCTGATTTTCAGACTGTATTAACAGACACAAAAACACTGCTCGTCGTTTCCACGTTTCCACGTATTTACCTTGAGAACGTTTTCAGCTGCCTGAAACTTTTCTGTCAGTTGATTTTTCTCGTGCTCGTTTCTCCTCTGCAGCTCTGCAGGAAACAACACAAACTCGGTTTATAGTCCCAGCATCACATGACCTCAAACAGGTACATGTAGACCATAGCTAAGAAGTTTGGCAAAATGTTTTTAACATCTAACAAGACTCATACAGGATTACTTTTTAAAAGTGGCTTCACTTGTGTTTGTTGGGTTCTTTTATCTATAACAGATATTCTAATTAGACAAGAAAAAAGAGACAAAAACAACCACAAAGACACATAAAATGACCAAAAGGAGACTAAAAATGATTTCAGGGTGACAAAAGAAATGAGAATCCAGTCTGCTTCTTAGTCATTTCCCGCTTCTTTGATCCTGGGGGTCTCTCTGCAGGAGGGGAAGTCTGTGGTCCCATAATCACAACTCGTTAAACAAATACAGCAGATATAAGTGTTGACTCTCCAGCCGTCTGCTGTGCGTTACCTTCCACGTGCCTCTCGTGCTCCTCAGTAGCAGATTTACTCTTCTGTTCATGCAGGATGTTCAAATCGGCCGTCGTCTCTGTTTTCACCTGGAAGTCAGGACAGATTCAGTTTAATAAAGAGGAAAATAATGAGACACAGGGCTCGCAAAATCGCTAGCCCGACGTCCCGGGGCTAGCGAATTTTCCAGTTGGGCTACCTAAATCTATCTCTGCCCGTTGGGCTATCATAGGAAGGAAAAATATATGTCGATGCTTTTGCATTCTTTCGGAAATGTAGCTGGGTAATTATGTCATTGGCATCGGTGAGCCAGAATTTGCGCTTGTTTTTTGCTTTCACTTTGCAATCGCGCGAACTGTGTATAGAGAGCGAAAGTACTGATTGGTGAGTGATGATAATTTGCGCACCAATTCCTCTGACATAGTCTTATCAATCGTTAGCTTACTATGCAAACATGACAAGTGAAATCTCCCGCAGCTTAAACATGTGAGAGGTTGATCGCGCAGAGAATCGCTGCGCGTTATGTGAGTGCGTGTGTAAAAGCAGCAGGATATATATTTTAGTTCTGCTGAGCCAAATAAGACACGTCAGGGTGAAGAAGTGACAGCCAAAGAAAAGCTTACCACAAAATGGAAAAGTTATGACAAATCAGACTATAAGGCAAAAAGAAAGTGCAGCTTTATGGTTTCATGGACAAAAGAATTTCTGTGGCTGCAATATGACGAGCTAAATAACCAGGGCTGCACATAAGTGGTCCGCAGGTGCGCATTCGCTGTCAAAATAAAAAGAGCGCACAAGATAAGAAGTTGCAACGCGTGTTTGCGTACATAAGATTTTCTGGAGGAGGACAGACATTTGTTTAGAACTCTTAAAGATGTCGAAGAAGCTCCTTTAAGCAATTACTTTAGTTTTCCTCCACCTCCAAAGAAATGTCAGAAGGAGTCCGAACCACAAAAGAAGCGCGTATTCTCGGAAAAGTGGTTGCAGGAGGTGAGCTGGCTTCAAACAAATGATGAACGCACGGAGATGTGGTGCGGAATGTGCCGTGAAAATCCCACTCTAGCGGGCAAAAACAGTGGCTTTTATATGGACGCAAACGCGCGTTGCAACTTCTTATCTTTTATTTTGACAGCGAATGCGCACATGCGGACCACTTATGCGCACCCGTGTAAATAACATAATGTTCTGCCGGGTGTGTTGTTGGTTTTCCCTCGATTTCTGAGTCGACAAGCGCCTTTGTTACTGGGACCAGTCATTTTAAGAAAAGGCCCCCATTAGAACCCATGAGAAATGCAAGAAATGCATTATTGCTCAGTCTGCAATATCTTTCCCGGAACAAACACCAATTGCAAATAACATACTAAAAATAAACCTGAAAATCAGTTTAAAACAGCGTACTATGTTGCAAAGAGTGAACTACCACTGGCAAAATTTAGCAGTCTTTGCAAACTTCAAAAAGCAAATGTCCTCGATCTTGGTTCCACTTGCCTCTTACCCATGACTTCAGTGGAAATTTCAGATTCAGGATCTGACACAGACTGATTCATGTTCTACACAGTTCTTACAAGTTCATAGAAATTTCTGTTCAATTAGAACCAAGTATTTGAGTTGATGATTGTAATTTTTATACAATGTTGCAATTTGTGTTTCAACAATTTTTTGATTAATGTTTTGTTTCCGTTACAATATTATACTTTAATGTATAACATTGTAACGGAAAAAATTGCTCTCTTTTTTATTCGGGCAACTTAAATTTATTTTGGGCTACCAAAAACTGAAGAGTCCCTGCCCGAAGGGCTACCAGGGATTTTGAAATTTTGCAAGCCCTGAGACAGTTGGAGGGCAGGCGTCAATAAAACAGGACACATGAAGTCCCAAAAACCTGCTGTGTTTTACAAAGAAACTTGATTGGTTTCTGTGCTCTTTTAATCACTGACATATTTTTAAAAAGTCCATTCACTGGTTTTCTTCTTTTTTTAAATCTTCTTTGGCAGAACACAGAAATGTCTAATATCTTATTAAAGGTGGCATCCCTCAAGGCACTATTTTTGGTCTCATTATTTTCAGCATCACAACACTTCGAGTCTATATTTCATAAGCAACATATTCAATATCACTCTGTATGTAGATGATAGTACATTTTAATCTACCTGCAGTACCTAAGAGCTCCTACTCACTGAAAAACCTCTTCGGCTGTTTAGAATAATTTCTGGATGGCAAAAAAAAAAAAAAAAAGAGAACACTGTTTATTTTCAATCAACAACAAAAATCAGTGATTGCAGATAATCAGGTCAGTAATCAGAAGAACATCTCACCTTATCGAGGATGCTCAGTACGAGGCCACACAGTTCTTCATCACCATGGTCTTTCAGTAACTCCGCCCTCTCTGGGTTCCCATTGGCCTCCTTTAAAATCCTCAGCTGCCACTCAAACCGCTCCAACTGCTTCTCCAGACAGACGTCCGGCTCACCTGACGCACGTTTACCTGCCAACCGACACAAAAACATAACCTTGAGTTACAAACATGCTTTAGAGCAGAGGTTCCCAAAGTGTGGGGCCCGCCCCCTAGGGAAGGGCACAGAGTCATTGCAGGGGGGCGCGGTATGAAAAGGAAAAAAAAAAAAAAAAGAAGAAAAAAGAATGCTTGGACACTGCTAGCATAATGGACAGGGTTTTGACGGGGCTTCGACACAAACACAAAGCAGTAGATGAAGCACACCGCCCTCTTCAGGCAGAGAGTGGAACTACAGGCACACCGCCCTCTTCAGGCAGAGAGTGGAACTACAGACACACCGCCCTCTTCAGGCAGAGAGTGGAACTACAGGCACACCGCCCTCTTCAGGCAGAGAGTGGAACTACAGGCACACCGCCCTCTTCAGGCAGAGAGTGGAACTACAGACACACCGCCCTCTTCAGGCAGAGAGTGGAACTACAGGCACACCGCCCTCTTCAGGCAGAGAGTGGAACTACAGGCACACCGCCCTCTTCAGGCAAAGAGAGGAACTACAGGCATTATAGGTTGACTCTAATGTTTTGGCTGCCGTGACAGCATTTTCCCAGCTTTTATGATAAATTTTATATTAGAAAAATATTTCAATAGAAATCAATAGAAAGACTGAAGAAAATGTTTTGGTTCTACTATTTTTACCTATCAACCTCCTTACGAATAATCAGAATCTGCGTTGGAAAAGCCACACTAAGTTCATAGTTTGTATGTCCTGTTTGTTAATGCGTTACTGAAGCTGTGAAGCACTTTGCAAATTTGTTTTTATGAAAAATATTGTAACGTTTTTCAGGCCTTCTAAACTTCACTTTCCTTGACTTTAATTTCATACTTTTTAATGACCGTGGGAATCATGAAAAAAATGTTCTCTCAAGGTCTAAAGCTGAAGTTCATCCTTGCAAGAACACACGGTCATGAATCACACCTGTATGCAGGAAGTGTTTCTCACTGCAGTTCTTATTTCAACCCGTCGATTACAGCACGGACATGCAGACACACGATCTGTTCATTCAGTTTCAGTGACGTCTTCAGTTTGGATAAACCCGATCACATTTCAGCTGTCACAAACACAACGAAGGTTATCATTAACAAAACGTCTGGAGTCAAAAACAAGCTGCCACATATTTTAAAAACGGGAGCCAACGGGGTTTTCAGGGCTTACTTAATATCTGTATTTTTCTAATAATCCCAGTTCAAATTCAGGTGCAAACGGGTCGGAGCCTGTCTGATGTTTAGACAAAGACCAGCTTTACTTTGATTTGAGTTTATTCACAAAGTCCTGCAGCAGTATGTAAACACAAAAAAATGAGAGTTCAGAGCAATAAAGTCGCATTTTTAAAGCTTTAAAATCCACGTGGAGACAATTTAACATGAGAGGAAGAGATTTAAACTAAAACTCATCAGAGAGCTGAAACAGTGCAATTTTCAACCAAAAAAAATGAATGAATGAATGAATGAAAGAATAAATGTGCAAATATGCTGTTTTTAAGGTGAACTTCCAGCTACTTATTCACAGGATGATGACACGTCTTCCTCCAACGCTGCAGTTTAAACGAGTGGCTCGTAAACAGGAGGAAATGAGGGTGCAGCGAGCGTCAGCGGTGAGTCAAACCTTCAAAGCAGCTGCTTCATTCAGTCACTCTGATAAAATCAGTGAGAGGATGATCGTTCAGAGCTCGTTTGTCACTGCTGGGAAACTGGAGCTCGTAAAAATGAATATTGTCTGTTTTCATAGGACCGTCACATGATTTGGCTGAGTAAAGCCACACACTGGAAAGCTGAACTGAAACATGAGACATATGGCACTACATCATGTTAAACTCTGTAGTTTTATTCCATTTCATAGTTTTAAATCTTTTCATTAATAACATAAAAATATTTAATAAACCTAAAACAAGAATAATGAATAAATCTAGCTTTGTTATTAATTTCATTTTTTTTGTTAAAAATGTCACTTTTTTCCTGTTACTGCATTATTACATCCATTTCTATGGATTTGATTCTATTTAAGATGATTCTGCCTTTTTTGTGACATTTTATCTGGCTGACCGATGCAGGATTTTTAAGGCCAGTACCAATAATATTTAACTCATTCAAAGTCAGATGTATGGGCCAATATTTAGCGTAAAACATATCGCCAACATTTGTTGTGTGTAATCATTTGTAAGCCCTTAATATAAAATGGTAATGCAGTTTAAAGAAATTGTGGATTACTTGTTTACTCCGACCAGCTGGTTGTTGTTTGCTCCAAACAAGAGTTGCCAGCTGGGAAGTTGCACAACGCCCTCTGGTGGGCAAACTATGCAGCATCGCTTGTAACAGGTTTGAAGGGTGTTTCTACAGTCTCTACTTACATTTTTCATTTTCAGTCATCAGCAATTATTAAAACCGATACGGCAAGACTGGCAGTCAGTTAATATTGGCGAATATATTGGTCGAACTGTCATAATTCTATTTATTTGGGTTTTTTTTCTTTACTAGCTGATTGTTTTTAATTTAATTTGATGTACTCTTTTGTCCATTTAAGTATTTTAAATTTGTGAATGACTTTTCTTCTTTTTGATTTACTTTAAATTATTGTTTAGCACTCTGAACTCTGCGTTACAAGTGCTATCAGATAAATTCTCACTGCTGATCTGCAATGTACTCCAGGGTGTACCCAGCTTCTTGCCCTATGACTGCTGAACCCTGAACTGGATAAATGGAAGAAAATAGATGACTGACAATAAGTCCGGGTTTAAAGAGAACTTTTTGAAAACTCTTATATAAAAAAACAACAACCATAAACTTGTTTTATGGATTGTTTTTTCATTGGTGACCAGCATGTTTAGATTCCCTGTTAGTGAAGCGTAAAATAACGCTTACATAAAATAAACGCGAGGCTAAGACTAACAAGTGTCCGGCTACGAGGCAGCGAAAGTAAGAAAAATGGTAATAATCTGCTCCAACTGATGGATGTGTCTGAGGTGGAGACATCTGTCCTGCATAAACAGAACTAGCCTAAACCTTCGACCCAAATAAGGAAAAAGAAACACAGTAGCATAAAATCAATGCTATGCTAAATGCTCCAGCAGCATTCGACCTTTAAACTGTCAGGTAAAAAACCTGAACAGGTAAAACTGTAAGACGTGTTCTGTTAGAGGGAGATAAAGGTGTCCTAACAGGTGTGAACAGACACCTGTAACGTTCTGATGATGATGATGTCACTTCAGTTTCTGTTTATTTAGGAAAGGCCAGGAAGCATGACTTCTTTCGTCTGTCATGCAACAGATTTATCTGCGCACAGGCTCCTTTTCATCTGCAGCGCCTGGCAGCTTGATGGTTCATTAAAAAAAGCCTTAGAATAAACTAAGATGGCAGTTTGTTCTGTATGAAATAGTCAGAGCTCTTTTCCAGCAAGTTCTGAGGTGACTCGAAGGTTTTCCCGTTCCAGGAGTGTCCTGGCTGTGGCCTGGGGACAAGCCCAAAACATCGCTCAGTACAGGTGAGCATGGCATCTACTCTGACCTCCTCCCGAATGACCAAGTTCCTCACCCTCTTTCTAAGCGAACCTTATTTATTTATTTTTTTAGAAAAAAAGAGGATGAAACCAGTCATATATCCGCTGCTTATTTTCACTGGAAGTGTACAGAAACAGAATTACAAAAATCTGTGTCACCATCTAAATACCAGCCCATTTACGGAGAAGAACATGCTGTAATTATCACACATGCATTTATCCCACCACCAAAAACAGAAACGAGAACTTCTATAGAAACAATTCTGTGACATCACTCAGAGAGGAAGAGGTCGGTCCTTTTTCAGAAAAAAAGGAGTCTTTGTACTCCTAAAATATGAAGTATGACTCTACGCATTACAGCAGAGTGAAAGTGAAACCTCTCATCATCAGTCAGACTGATTCTCATGACATTAGGTTCAGAAAAACAAGAGAAGCAAACAGGAAGTGAAAGAAGAGTGAAGAGGAAACCACAGTCTGCAGCACAAAATATACTCACCTTCATCATCCTGGCGGATGTTTGCCTTCTGAGTCTTCTCTCGTTTCTTGCCTTTGCTTTTCTTCTGATAAGACAAAAAGGAGACATTGCAGTAAATAAACAGAGGTTAAAATTCCTCTTAATGAACATGTATTATTAAAAATAATCAGAGAATGGCATCAAACCTCTGGGATACTGACTTAAGCAGCAGTTTCAGCTGCACTAGATGGGCAACAATGGGAACCCCCAAAACAGGAATGATTTCACAGCTGGAGCCCACTCACATTTTCTCCCAGCTAACATTATGTGACTTCTTTTTCACTAGTTTTGCATTTGGGAAGTGTCAGTGTAGCTACTGATAGCATAAGGCGATACCTGGACCCTACAGGGGTTACACAGGTAGTCCATCTCCACATGTCATTAACAGGTGTGCCTCCCAGCACAGTCTCAGGAGCATGGAGGAGACTCCTGGAGATGGGCAGTTACTCTAGGAGAGCTGGACAGGGCGGCAGAAGGTCCTAAACCCATCAGCAGGGCTCATGTCTCCTTTGTGCGAGGAGCAACAGGATGAGCACTGCCAGAGCTGCAAAATGACCTCCAGCAGTCACTGGTGTGAATGACCACAGACTTCCTGAGGGTGACCAGAGGGCCCGACATCCTCCAGTGGGCCTATGCTCACTGCCCGGCACTATGGAGCCTGATTGGCATTTGTCATAATTACAGCCATGTGAGCAGTAGTTTTATGCTGACAGTCAACTTCCTGTTGGCTCTGACCAGGTTCATTAGAGAAAAGCGACTCTCTAATATTAGCTAATGCTGCTAATGCTGACAGACTGCTTGATACCCACTTTACCAGCTAACGTCAGCATGCTGATAGCTGTCGACTGGTTATGTTAGTGACTGGTAGACTTTGTTGCTAAGCTAACATTAGCTTGTGTTGTTTGCTACTGATGGTGAGGATGGAAGACAAACGCTGAGCAACTCACGAGAAAGGAAGATCTGAAACACTTTGAGTTTAAAGAAACCCGAGTCAGGGAAGGTTTGAGCTTTTGATGTACACTACCACCTGTCCAGAGATGAGCTTTAATAACATCCCATAATAATTAGACATGAAGTGAAGTGTTACGACGTGACCGAGTCCTGGTCTGGCTCCAGGTAACAAACTGGAGCAGGGAGTTTGTTGTGAAAGCGTCTCATTAGTGTCCACATGACTGACGCTGAAACGTTCCCTCTTTTCTTTGTGTGTTACATAACTTCAGCTGCTGCAGGACGACTGACGCCTGTTCCTGCTGCTGAAAACCAAACAACCTGCAGCCGCTCGGGGCCTGCACAGAGACGATCCACCACCTGGGGCAGGTCTGAATCCCAAAAGAAAGATTAAAAAGACTTCAGATTGTGACAAGGTGTTGGGTGAGGAGCTACAAAAATATAACAAACGATTCAACATTAACACGAATGAAGTGCTTTTAATGTAAAAACATGCAGCTGCACCTGGAAAAGGTGGAGCAGACAAACAAAAGGATCAAGTGATTTACTGAAAGCCTTCTTAAAAACTTCTTAAAAAGAAACATAATCTAACTTAAACCAGTTTGACTGTTCTACCCTCTGAAGTATGAAACCATGAAAGGACAATAAAGGCTTTTATTACGCACTTAAGATAACTGTAGTAGAGCTTAATCCAACAAGACATAAAAAGCTGATACAAAATAGATAAACACATGTTCTGACTATGGAATAATTACACTGACAAGCTTCTAGCTATTCTTCCTCCCATTATTACTACTAAACTTCAAGTTATTATTCTAATTTCAATGTCTCCCTCCATACTAGAGGAGAGCTTTGAGAGCCAGGCTGGGGTGCAGGAAGGTTGTGGGAGGGGCTTCAGAGGGAGAGTGGCGGTGGGGCCAAGTGAGTCTGGGTTTACAGCGAGAGGAGCATAGATGTAATAAATAAATAAAAAATTAAAAAAAAAACAAAAACAGATGTTGCTTCTAGATGGGGAAAAAGAAGCCAGCGTAGAAGTGACTTAAACATGCTTTTTATCTGAAGGTCACCAGATGGCGACAAAATCTGTAAAC
Organism: Neolamprologus multifasciatus; assembly: GCF_963576455.1. Taxonomy (NCBI): domain Eukaryota; kingdom Metazoa; phylum Chordata; class Actinopteri; order Cichliformes; family Cichlidae; genus Neolamprologus; species Neolamprologus multifasciatus. The sequence goes on from NC_140440.1 coordinate 5,877,143, forward strand.
ACGCCCCTGCTGAGTTTACGGACTCCGTCACTCGTTTCGAGTCATACTGAATTTAAAAAAAAAATTATGTTTTGTAAATCTTGTTTAAACCCGTTTCAAAACACAAGATTATCTGTGGTATGGAAACACCAAGTACTCATCACTAGTCATTAGCTAACAGTCAGAGCCAGCCTTCGCAATCACATTTGGTTTTTGGAGAGACTTGAGAAATTCAAATCACAATAGCTGCCATAGGGCGCTTTATATCGTGAGGTAAAGACTCTACAATAATACAGAGAAACAGAGAAAGCCCCAACAATCAGACGTCCGCCCTGACCAAGCGTTTTGGTGACAGCGGGAAGGAAAAACTCCCTTACAACAGGAAGAATACTCTGGCAGAAGAGGGGGGCGGCCATCTGCCTTCACAATCTGGCTGTAAATCCTTGTTTTTTTTCTTAAGGTCCATTAAAAAGACTTTCCCTGTTTTGAAGCATCTGTGTGCAAATACTGAACCCCTGTTTTCCCGCAGCATCTGTATGACAGTCATCACTGGATCTGTCAACGTAAACCACCGTAAATCTTTCAGCAGCTCACAGGAAGCCAGCATCACTTCAGCGAGAGAAAAAAAGGAACGCCGAAAACTCGTTTATCCCATTAAAGAAAGAAAAATATCGATCAGGATACACGCAACTCATTACTTAACCAGCATTGTTCAATCCCAGCAACACACACACACAAACAAACACTTGCATAAGTTAGGCGTGTATCCAAACACACACTGAAATGCTTACTGTATTGCCTCACACCATCTTATTGCTCAAACACTGAGGCCAAACAATCACGCCCTAAAACACTGCCACACACACACACACACGCTATATAAACACTTCAAACTCTGCTCTGCAAACTGGACACCCTCTTTATTTAAACTCGGAGCAGAAACAATAAATATCTCTGGCTCAAACACGTCGACGTGGACTCAACCTCTGAGGAGGAGGAGGTGGAGGAAGGTGGTAGTGAGGAGAAGCATATGTTCCTGCAGGCGTTGTGGAGGCCCTCACTTTTTAAAATGGCCATAAATCAGAAGCGAGATTCCTCTCCTGTGTTTAAACAACACTTCGCCTCGGAGAAAAACCTGCCTGCAGAGAAACAGACGCCTGGTTTCACGGAGCAGAGACCAGACTCGGCTCCCGAAACCTCCACCACGAGGAAAAAACACTAATTAACAGGTTTGGGTTAAACTGCAGCAACTGAACAGCCGAGCGAGTAAACGATGAAATGGTCTCTGTGCCATGAACAATCCCACCGGACATCCTCAGAATCAGCTATTTTTTTAAAAAGAATTTTAGTTTATTCAGTGAAGCCGAGCAAAACTTTACCTTCTCGCTGTGAAGACTTTCAAAGTTTCACACTTTTTAAAGCTTTTTTGTTTAGCCTCCCTGAGGCTAAAGAAGCCTACATGATATTTATAAGACTAGAACACATTTGAGCTCTGCTAAAACCTGAACCTAATTCAGGTTCACGTCCACTCTAAACACTAAACCAGGTTTCTGTTTTTTGACACCGACTCTGAGCATCAGCACGAAGGATCCATCAGAGCAGGGTGTTTGATCCGATCTCTGATAAATCACTGGAGCAAATTTTTAAAAAGTGCATTCTGGGTAAACTTTCATCACCACGTGGCGGTGTAGCGTGGTGTGTGCTTAGAACAAGTGAGAGCAGATGAAAGGTCTCCATTTAAAAGATAAATCAGCTGGAGGTCAGGATGGAGCTGCTCCTGCTCACACAGCGAGAGGTGGAGCGGCAGGTGGTTGCAGTGTTAGCAGTGATGCAGGTTTGATGTCACTGGTAGTAACCAGGAGAATGAGTTTGTGGATGAAAGCAGATGACATCAACTTCCAATGACGGTTGGCATAGTTTAGAAACAGGGAGAGGAGTTCAGAGGTGCCTCCTAAAACCTGGACCCCACACCTCCTTGAGTAGATTTGGTTTGGGAACACCTCGTGGTCCCTGAGAAAAAAAACTTTGCCAGAAGTAGAACGTCTTGAATAACGACTTCAGAAAAGTGGAACAGAAAAAAAAAAAAACTTGGAGGGGTTTTTTTTATGTGTCAGAATAAACTGTAACCTCTCAGTCAGAGCAATGTGTTCATACATCGCTCACGGAGGTCAACCTTTTAGGAAAGAATGCTTAGAACCCTATTAGAGCACTTCGCTCTCGCTCTGCAGGCCTACTTGTTGTTCCTAGAGTATTTAAAAGTAGAATGGGAGGGAGAGCCTTCAGTTTTCAGGCCCCTCTTCTGTGGAACCAGCTTCCAGTTTGGATTCAGGAGACAGACACTATCTCTACTTTTAAGATTAGGCTTAAAACCTTCCTTTTTGCTAAAGCATATAGTTAGGGCTGGACCAGGTGACCCTGAATCCTCCCTTAGTTATGCTGCAATAGATGTAGGCTGCCGGGGGATTCCCATGATGCATTGAGTTTTTCCTTTCCAGTCACCTTTCTCACTCACTATGTATTAACAGACCTCTCTGTATTGAATCGTATCTGTTATTAATCTTTGTCTCTCTTCCACAGCATGTCTTTATCCTGTCTTCCTTCTCTCACCCCAACCGGTCGCAGCAGATGGCCGCCCCTCCCTGAGCCTGGTTCTGCCGGAGGTTTCTTCCTGTTAAAAGGGAGTTTTTCCTTCCCACTGTCGCCAAAGTGCTTGCTCATAGGGGGTCATATGATTGTTGGGCTTTTCTCTGTATCTATGAAGCGCCTTGAGGCGACATTTGTTGTGATTTGGCGCTATATAAATAAAATTGAATTGAATTGAATTGAATTGAATGCTAAGATTGCTAATGTTAGCACATGCGTTCTTACTGCTAAACTAGCTGTCTAGTATTAATTTAAATTTCAGGTCAATCAAGCAGGTAATCAACTGAATTTCTTTGAAGTGGAGAACTCAATCAGTGAACAGAACTGAGATCATCTTTGAAATAGTTTATTCTTTAGCCACAATTTTCTGCACAGCTTCGTTTATCAGCTGTACTAAACCCAAAGTACTCCTGAACAGTTTACTAGTTATACTTTGTTTACTACTTCCTGTACATACTGCCCTCTATCGGCTTTTTCTTACAGAGCACTGCGATAACACGCTACTAAAGCGCAGCATCTGTTTTGAGAGACAGAAGTGACAACAACTCATCCAATTAAGACCACAGCCACAGTATTTCATAACTTCACAAAATCCTTTTTTAGATCACTTATATCGGTTTATTTTGTGGGGTTTTCTGGGAAAAAAGAGAAGATGTTTAAATTCTGTGTAGATAAAAACAGAATCCAGATATTTGTTATTACTTCTGACATTTTTACCAGTGGTTCAAAGCTGAATTCATCAGTATTCATTAGTTCCTGTTATTTTAGCTCATGTGGTGAACTGATAGTTTTACTGCAGAGGTTATAAAGTTCACACAGAGGGGGAGCAGAAACCGAACAAGCAGAAGTGCGTTCAGGTATTTGAGTTTTAAGCTTTGAGTCCTGCCAACTCTTATTTCCAAAACATCTTCCTCCACCCACATTACTCTTCTCCTGTCATCTTTAAAACAGACCGTCTGCTCTGTCTGGAGTCCAGACGGTGGAAAATTGTAACCGCCACACCATCTGTTGGTAGAAACAACTGGACGGGTGCGAACGAGAAGACCAAAGGTGAGAAACAAACTGCACGCGAGCAGAGCAGCAACACAAGCGGCGTTAATAGTCAGAGGTTTGAATATATTTGAATAGAGCTAAAACAGCTACTGACATGTTTCCAACAATCACAGCTGTGGATTCACCACGAGGCCTTCACGCGGACTGTAAAATGTGTTTAGGATTAAAGATTTTATAAGATTCAGTCTGAGAAGCCTCTCTGACCCACAGCGAGGAGCGGCACTCATTACTGGTATAAAAACCTTTAACGGTCAAAGAAAATAAATAAATAAATAAATAATCAAAATCACCTGATCAACAAGCTCAAAGGTCCAGAAAAATGTCCTTTCAGCTGTTTCCCTCCACCACCCATCACAAACCAATAAACACATTCAACTTTACTGTTGTCAGGCAGAAGCACTCTGGTTTAATCAGCCACCTTTACATCTCTTCTTGATCTCTTCTCTGTGTCCGAGGCTACAACAAGTCGATTAAAAGGCTCAGTGGTTACTTTGTATCCAACGTCTTTTGAATGTTTCCTTTGGCTGCTCCACTCCGTGTGTGAGGAGGTGCATACGCAGCGAGACAGAGCAGAGAAAGGAGCAACTAACTAACTTAACTTATTTTACTTATAAATCTAGTTTACATTCTCAGATGTTTGTCATGTTTTCATTTTAAAAAGAAGAATGACTCCAAATTTGTTAACTTAACACTCGTACCAGACTGATACCAGTCGTGCTAAAGAGGCGTCCAGTGAAGAGCAGTGACGTGGTGACCAAAGACCATAGAGAGTCGCTGACATTCAGCAACATAAAGCAGTTGGGCGGTCCTAAGGTAATTTGCCCACTGTAAGGCACGCAGCTGACACCAATGAGTGAAGAATACTGCTGATTTACACGTGACAGAGCAGTAAATGCACGGTTACCTAGACAACCACACCCTGGAAAGCTCACTGGTTGCTAGCGTAAAATTGTGAGCAACAATGTGATGCTCACTGAGCGAAATGCTTCCTACATGGATGTCCTTAACAGTTTATTCATGGTTATTTCCATAACTTTATCAATACGGCGCTCTCATTTCAATAAGAAAGAAAACAGACGAGGTTAAATAAGGTCCGTACGTACTGTGTTTATGTAAGAGCCTGCAGTCTACATTAATCACATTCTTCAATCACCAAATCATACTTCGAATGTTGGCTTTTTACGCTGTACACATATGGTGTCACATTATTTAATTACTGATACAAATTAAAGGTTAGTTTAATCACATTTCACTTGTTTTAGCCGTGAACTAGCGCGGGACGGCACTGTTGCCAGTCACACAAGTGATTCTGTATACAGCCTTCAGCATAGCGAGCACAGATACCGCAGTGACTCTGCAATGTCACCACCGGCTGTTCCCTTCCAGTCCATTTGAAAAATGGCGGCAGCAGTAAAGAAGGAGGAAACAGGAAGAAACGATGGGACCAAATGGACCAATCACAGTCACTGCACAACATCGTGTTACAGTGTAGGGTTTCAAAGGGGTTTGCAGCTACGATTTTTAGTTTCCATATCGCTGTGTGGACGCACAGCAGGCTTAAAGAGATTTCAATCCCAAACTGTGTTCGCAATTTTAACTGCTGATAGAAAATCCATTTTATTTTTTATTTAAAAAAAACATTAAAATAAGCAGAAATGTTGCAACTGACAACAGTTATAGGAATCATTCATAAATCATTGTGGATGTTAGTGGGGAAGGTGGTATTTGAGCAGCAATCAATCTGACATGCTATTAAAGCCGTCAGTGTGAGTGTGGATTTCCTCCTCAGGCTCTGAGCCTTTCTGACACGCCTCTTTCTATTCTGAGCTAATCAAAGATTTACTCGGCTTTGTGTTATGCAACAGCATCTTCAGCCGCCTCTGCGATGGAGCAATGTGCCCGAGGCAGGTATTTAAACCAGGATCAAAATCAAATTATCCATCAACTTCAGCGTTATCACTCTGAAGCTCCAACCGAAGGCTTCAGCTGCAGCTCGTCGATACCAGGAGCTCCATTAGTCGGATCAATCGGATGGAAAAGTCTAAATGTCTCAGCTGGTCAATCAGTCACACTAAACACAAAATGCAAAGGTAGGTAAAGTCAAAACATCTGTATTGTCCAATAGCAGCTGGGGCGGTCCGGGGGTCCCCACATTAGCAGATACCACATGAAGTTTGGGAAATAAACAGTGTTGGGAAGGTTACTTTTAAAATGTATTCCATTACAGAATACATGTCCCAAAATGTATTCTGTAACGTATTCCGTTACGTTACTCAATGAGAGTAACGTATTCTGAATACTTTGGATTACTTAATATATTATCATGCTGTTTACAACTACGTGAATGTACTATTGCTGTGATTTATTACTGTTACTGAAGGTCCGCGGCTCCGAACCGTAGTAAAGGGACCTCTGGCTAATACGGTGGGTTCTGTGTCGGCTCGTAGCCGAAAACTAGCTTTACTTTGTTGTCTGGGTCAACTTTGCTAGCAGAGACAGAGAGAGGCGTTGAAAGGCTGCTCCAACTGAACTTATTGTTTTTGGAGGAAAACACGAACACGGTGTACAGTCGAGTCTTAATAGCTTACTTACAACTGGGCTCGTCAGGCTCTCTTCTTGGCTGCAGTGGTTATTATTATATTTACATGCTTCCAGCTCCCGTTTTTGCTCGATGACAGCTCGTACTTTTCCTTTTTCTCCCTCCCTCGCTCACAGACACATAACGGGTATGGCAGTCCATTCTCCCTGCAGCACGGACTACACTGCCTATGATGCTACATTCTTTAGAGCTATACCTGTAGCATTCTGCCTATTAGCTTAGCACAACAACGATAAAAAGACCTCTCTCACCCAGGAAACACGCAGAGAGAGCGTCACCCTGTAACCATGGCAACCGTAACGCTGCCGCCTGGAACAACAGAACGTAGCTGTCAAACAAAACCCAAACAGGCCTGACCCGCCACAATATGAAACAGGGAAGTACCGCCGTGTAATCCATTTATTTCAACAAAGTAACTGTATTCTAAATACCACCTTTTTAAACGGTAACTGTAACGGAATACAGTTACTCATATTTTGTATTTTAAATAGGTAACGGCGGTACATGTATTCCGTTACTCCCCAACACTGGAAATAAATGATGTCATCACATTTCCTGTTGATTACTCGATGCTATAAAAAGTGTCGGCGTTTCTACGATTGTAGGTGGACATGAGCACAGACTGTAAATAAAAGACGGACATAGATGTGACAAAAAAATGTGCATGTCCCATCTCAGAATTAGCAGTTAACATCATTGTGCCACATAAATTGAGTCAAGCCTTAAAGGGGAGGAGCTAAAACATCTTGCTTCAGGTAAAATATGCATCAAGGGCCAGCATAGGATAAATAAGGGTAACTTTAAATTGTGCAAAGTTACTCTAACACAGTCCAAAAACAAAAGTACGGAGCTGGAAACCTTTTTCTCTGAATCTCTGCAGGAAGCAAAATGCTGATAAACTTCCTCTCAGTTTCAAAAAAAATGCTGCAACCTGCTCGCTGAAAGTGTGGAAAGAGTGGATTCAGCTTCAGTGATATCAAAGTCCAAGCAGGCGGGACAACATGAGGCCCCGGACCTCCTTTCGGACACTGTGTGAAGTTTTAGTGGCGCTGTCACTTTCTATCAATAACCAGTGGAAGACAACAGCTGGCAAACTTCACTTTTACCCCTGAGTGGGGCAGAATTACAGCCACAAGATGGGCGAACGCCGCAGATTCACACACAGAGACGTATTAAGCACCAACAGCTGAGCCGCACGTGGAGGTGAACGAGTCGACAGCTCAGAAAGTGTAAAAATTGCAGCCGCAAACTCAGAAACACCCGCCCCGAGAGTCCGACACGACCCGAACAAGGGTTCTGCAAAGAAAGCCGGAACAATATTTGGAGTTTTCACTGCCATTTCCTCTAGGAAGTATCATCTTATGCCCAATGTGGTCATCTCAGGCACATTAGTCCAACTCCAACTCTTCAAACTTTTTGCTTGTGAGGGGCAGCCTATCAGAAGAAAGGATGAATTCAGAGGCCCAGGGAGTGATAAATAGGCATTAAATTGAACTGTGAGTGATGCAAAGCACTTCTATCAGAGTGCAGCGATAAAATCATGAGCAGAAAGGTGTTTTTAGCATTTTGTGCTCTGGTTTGTGCTGGTTTGAGCCACCGTTTGTGGCCCGTGAGCACAGCTGGTTTGAACTGATGTAAACTTCTCCTTTTAAATCAAACCTCTCAGCTGAGTGAGGCTCACGGAGGGAAGTCGAGCTCACTGCAGCACGTTTTGGTGCTAAAAGCTTAAAGCTGCTTTAAGCTCGTAAATAAACTCACTTTATCTGCACACTGGAGGATTTCAGAGAAGTTTCTAAATGAATGTGTCTGAGGTCACTGCTTAGAAAGGAGCATCGTGGGAAAACTCAAACTCGAGATTAGAAACAGATGTTCAGGACGAGGAAAACGCTGTTTTTCCCACATTTTAGCGCCAAATCTCCACTTGCCGCCGTGTTTGTGACTCGGTTAAACTTGGGTAAAGACGATGCCTGTGCCGCGGACACACAGTCCGCTCCCCGCCGCTCATTCCCGGCACGTCTCGCCGCCGCCGACCGCCTGTTAATGAACCTCCGGCGGCAGAAAAACAGAAGACAAAGCAGAGCTGTGCCGGCGGGGTCCGCGAGTGTCTCCTGCCCGTGTGCCTCACCTTGCTCTGAGTGCAGCCCATTCCTCCTCCTCCGAGCTCCACAGTCCCGTTAAAGCCGCTGATCTCCTGCTCCTTCCTCTGCTTCTCTGTTGACAACTTTCAAACACTCCGGAAAAAGTCCCATGAACGCACCGCTGCAGCAGCCGGCTAGGAGGGCAGGGCTTACCTTTGCTGCCTTCAGGGACAATTAGGAACTCTTACCACAATCATCTCTTTAAAAAAAGGGAAATGTCCGAACTTTTTTTCCACCTCCACTATTCAAATTAACATTTGACTACACACAAAAAAGAAAAATAATTTTCTCCACTCAGAAGGCAGAAGCCATTCAGACACTACATTGTTGTCAACAATTTATCATTCGGACTTATTTTCTGTTACATCCAAATTTCCGATAAGGTCAAAAATCCCGAAACGTCCCAAAACGAATATATTTATTATCTATATAGAATATAAATAATATATAAATCTAATATATTTTATTATTTATTTTATTCAGTGGATAACATTTTATTTTGTTTTCATATAATATTATCCTTGCAAATAAGTCCAGCTTCACATCTGAACAGTAAGAACATAAATCTTCAGACTGCATTTCCTCCACACTGTACTAAAGTCTGGACAGTAAATTTACACATCACTTTAATACCAGCTTGTAAGACTTCAGAAATCTTTCAATAGTCACACTCCTGTCACGGCTGTAGCATCGCAGTTCTATTTTCCCACAGCGTTTGAAAGTAGCCGCATATCAAAACTGTGACATGCGCAGTGGCGACTCTATTGTCTATGGGAACCGTTATGGTAATGCAGAAAACTCGTGTGTAAGTTACACAACTGGCCTTAACCCCCCCCCCTTCCCCGCCCCCCGCTCAGCGGTTTATTTCATCCTGAGTAAACTCCTACACAACAAAATTAATCTGAGAGCTCCAGATAATCTATGAGTAATCTGAATTTCAACATAAAGTGAGGGTGTAATGGCTCTGAAACGCCGTCTGGACCTAAAATTACTTCACATATTGAAAAAAAAAGTATGTAGAATATGTTACTGTGGATGTCAAAATAATAATAATTTAAACATAATAATAATAATAATTTCCAGGTGGAAAATTCACACAATCGGCTATTTTGGTTCACGAGCTGCAGAGTTTCACGTGGAAAGGTGTCAGATAAAAGTAAATATTTAGTTAGTCACGGTAAATTTTTCATATCTGGTGCAAATTAATGTAGCGCAAATAACTTTTTTATTGTATTTAATCTTTGCAATGGCGTTAAGTTATAAACGTTATCTGCTGCCAGAGAAACCTAGATTAGTTAGAAAGGTTATTTATCAGCAGTCATCCTGATAAGTTAGATAAAGACAATATAATATCAAACATCTTTTTACCATTCATCCACTATTTTGGTATCTATCCAAATACCAAGCAAATACAGGGCCAGTATTTCAGATACCAACAGAATACCAGTAATTTTACTCTACAAAGGCAGGTGTAGGGGAGAGCAGTGTGTCATGATTCATAAATCATCATCAATTTGAAAATTCTGAATACAATCTAAAGACCAGTGTCATTTTTTATTTTATTTCCTTTTAGCTTATCGTGTATATTGAACTTTTTTCTTTCTTTCTTTCTTTTTTTTAGAACGAGATGGAATGTAAATGTGCATTTGTTGAATCACTTTCAGTCAACTTATGATGTTTAAATATGCCACAGGCTATAAAACAGACAGGAAAGAGCAGGAATGATTAGTGGGACTGAATCAGTCTGTGGAGGAGCTCTGCTGCCTCTGTGGAGTGGTGCAGCTGAGACTGGTTCTTCATAATGACCTCCTGAGTCCTGACTTTCACTGACTCCTTCAGATTCTGACCAACCTTGTGCGTTAGCCTGTCCAGCCTTCTGGCATCTGTGTTACACAGAAAATTTGAGATGTACGAAGTGAACGACAAAGGAGATGGGACTAGCTAATGAGGGTGGGGGCGTGGCGTGCTCGGCTTCATCTCAACTGAAGTGGACCTCTGCACTGTGTTTGCACTGATGATGTCACAAAGTCCATCCTTTACCAACAGTCTGTGGTTAAGCTGTGTCCAGATGACTGCAGATACAGCAGTATCTTCTGCAGGCCCTTGTAGTCATTAACAAGGAGACTTTCCCTACTCGTCCATGTCAACTACTGTCATCTTATTGTCAGCTGCAGCAATAGTGTCAATACTGTCACTGTCCTGATCTGCAGCTGAGCTTTCAGGGTGGTGTCTGCTTGAATTACAGCATTTCTATCAGCTCATGTCATGGTCAAGGGTGTGTGTGTGTGTGTGTGTGAGGTATGTAAACACTAAGTCTGACTCTCTTTAGGGTTTAGGAAGATGACGTTATTGGTGTGATCAGGAAAAACATCTCAGATCATTCACAGTAATTCAAAATAAAAATATATAACCAGCATAGTGCATGCTACTTACACATACACAATGCTTTATTGTTCCACACTGACATATGTTTTTACTTATGAGTTTATTACTGAGATATGAGATAAACATAGGAGAAGAAAACAGTGAGCAATGCTAGCTAACTTTAGCTTAGAAATCAAATCAATAACTTCACTAAACAAGCACAACCCAGGTGCGACACGAGGACAAAAACCAACACTGCCATGTCTTCATACAGGGTTTAAACAGAGACAACATTACAGTACAAGCTAAGGTTAGTCAGCTGGTCTAACTCAGCAGTCCCCAACCTTTGCACCACGGGCCGGTTTATGTCCGTCAATATTTTCACAGACAGGCCTTTAAGGTTAGGGTTAACCCCCTAACCCTAACCCTAATACAACAAAATAAAACCAGACACATGGGAAAAGACCCAGGGAAACCAGTTAACAATAAAAACGATTAAGAAAAATAACTATAAAAACTGATTAAAACCCTGAAAACCATTAATTTCACACCCGAGCTCAACTCTTGCAGCCCGGTACCAAACGACTCATGGACTGGTACTGGGGTTGGGGACCGCTGGTCTAACTAGTTCTATATTGGCAAACACTAGCATGCCTGCTAACACAGACAAACGGCAGTCTGTGTCATTTTAAATGGCTGGTTTTAGTCGATACAATCAAATACCAACTTATCCAAACTCGCTGCCCTGATATGAGAACTTATCAATCCTGGAAGCTGATAAATTACATCATCAGTTAATATTATTATAGCCATCATCAGACTAGCATAGCCAAAATACAGCTAGTGGGCTAAGTATAACTTAATTGCAAGCTTTATCACTAGCAAAATCATATCAGAGAGGTAATGCTAGTTGGCTAATTTTCCAAATTACCTCACCCGTTCTCTTGATAATGACACAAATGAGGACTAGTTCTAACTATTTTAAATAGGTAAACACATTTAAAGTAGATAGAGACAGTCATTCACTTAAACTGCTAATAAATATTTTTGAAATTCTTTATCAGCTAGTGGTACAAAATAATTATCAGTATAATTGCGCAGCATAACTAAGTTACAGCTAGCTGCCTGACCATGTCGCTTGCTAACATTATAGCTACAAAAATCACATCTGAATGGGAATGCTAGTTAGCTAGCTTTCCAAATTCCTTTTCCAACTAACACAACACTAAATTGTGTATAATGTGTTTATTTTAGTCATCAAAGCAAAGAAGACCACATATTTGGTGGTAACCTGGTCTACAGGAGTGAATGTATTTCTGTTAGAGATTACAAAAAGCCTAAATTCAGAGAGTCAGTGGCTGTTTGGCTGGATGAGGTTTTTGGGGTTTAACTGCAGCTCGGCAGTGAAACCCTGCTCCTGTTTTATGACCATTATATGAGCAAAACGCAAAGCTTGTAAAGCTCTGAAACTCACGTAGGACATGTGCCAGCTATGTGTTTCTGTTAAAACACGTTTGAGCTTTAAATGTGACCAATGAGAATCCCATTTTAATAATTACAGGTTTCGATATCATACTTTATGGGTCCTTGAACTTGTGGGTCATCTTTTTCTGCAGATATCAGAAAAAGAAAAAGAAAAATTCCTCAGCACCAACTCTAAGAACATATCCTGAATATAATGAAATCAAAAAATAACAGTAAGTTTCCAGTGTTCTCTTATTTCCTCATGTCCTCCTTTATCTCCTGAACTTCCTGAGTCATTCTTGTCCAACTCAAACACGTGAAGTCAGTGATTCAGAACATGGCAGAGAAAAAGACAATAACACAATCAGGTCTGGAAGTGTCTGCAAACCTTCAAAGCTGATGCTGACATAAGCTGTTTCCTCATCATGATGTTTGGTTGAAGCTAATCTCTAGCTGGAATGTTTTTTTAAACTATTAATCATCCATCTTTGGTGGATATGATCAGAGGAGATAGAGAAGCGGGTCGATGCAGCACCTTAAAAGGGCATTTTGAATTCTCTAGAGTGGCTTTATATTAAGTTCATGTGCTCAGCGCCAGTCTGGGATTACTAACTATCAGGTTAACAGCCTTTCTCATCTTAAATGTGCACTATGCTCTCTTTACATTTATTAAACAGTATTAGCAGCCTGTGGACAGATTTCTGTGTGAAGTTTTCTGGATGAATTTGCTGCTAAAACTCAGAGGACATGACATTTGTGCCCTGAGTGTGTCATCAGAGACCAACACGTTAGCTTAGAAATGAAGTCAACTGCTAGCTAATGTCATTAATCAACACACCAGAAATTCCACAAAGACAACAACAAACACTCAGGTGGCTTCACAGATGATTTAGATGGAGACAAGTAGGGCTGTAACTATAGATTATTTCAGTAATCAAGTAATCTATCGATTATTCCATTGATTAATCTAGTAAACAGATAAAAAATACTTTTGTCTTATTAATGAGCAATCATAAACATTCAAAAGACAAAAAACACAGGTCTTTCACAATGAACGACTCATTGGTTTCGGTTTTCTCCGTGGAGCTTTACTGCAGATTCTTCTGCCATGTAAGACAAACGGCGGTGGATGGAGCAGCTACAAATTTCACTTTTCTACTTGTCGGAGTTTGTTGATCAGTTGCTTTGATGAAGGACTCCCGCAGCTTTTTCCCAGTAAAGTGTTTTAATGTTGATCACAGGAACAGAGCTGCTGTTTGTTTTCACTCTGCCTGACCTCACAGTGTTGGCAATGGCTCTGCCTCTTTGCTCTTCACTCCGCCTCTACGTTAAAAGGTGCCAGCATCATCATCACTGCTGCTGTTGTGTTAGGTGTTTTTGTGTCAGTGTTTTTGTTTTAAACTGAGAGCTGTGTGGCCTTATTGTTGTTTGAGTTTTTATTCACACGCTGCTCCTAAATACATTTGTACTGCGGGTCTGTTTTTAGTCATAAACGTGTCTGAAGCACTCCCATTTACATCATTTAACACATCGCCATGCTGCAGAGCTGTGCATTAAACAAATCATCGAAGTCAAGAATTTGTGTCAAATCAAATTATTTGAATTACTCAATGAATAGTTGCAGCTCTAGAAACAACATTAGCGAGCAAGCTAGCTATGATTAGCTCTGTCAGTAAGTAAACTAATGTTAACTAATGCTAGCCAGCAAAATATTTATTTTTATGTAATGAAGCCAACCAGGCTGGGGACCTTAGGTGGTCAACATCAGCAGGACATTCAGGACATGATGGGATCATTTGGTCGTCAACATCCCGTTTGTCCCCGAGGTGTCTTTTTATCTGGCTAACGTTAGCAAACTCTAGCTCCTCCGCTATCTTAGATGTATTACATATATATAAGTTGTCTCAGGTAGCAAAATACTTTCTGGATAAGGTCGGCAAATACATGTAAATTCTGGATCTGGTAACTTAAATTGACATTTTTAAACTTCTCTTCCAGCTAATGTTTTGACTTTCTGAAACAAGATCACTGAATTGATGCAGTGTAGCTGCTTTGTTCCTAAATTGTTGATAGCACAATCATACCTGAGTGTAATCGTAGTCTATCGTGACACCTTTATTTCATTTCAGCCCTCTTTATAGAAAATGTTTACTTTTTTATGGTGAACTGAAGTTTTTCTATGACCTTATTCAAAGTCACTGACAAAATCAGGATTCTCATGGCAGGGCTGTGTTAAATAAAGATACGTTTTTAAAATCATTTTGTTTGCCTACATCTTAAAATGGCAGTAGGTAGACACCTGGACACACGGTTAATCTGATCCGGCTCAGATTAACAGCCTCACTAATTATGATCTCAGCCAATCAGCATTAAGCTCTTAATAGAATCACTAGAAACAGGAAGCTCAGCTGATGCTGCTGAAAACAAATGACAGGACCTGTTTAACAGATCTTTATAATCTCACATCCACAGGAAGCAGGCAAAGTTAACTAACTCACTGATTTACATGACAAGAAGCTGGTTAATGATAGGCTCAGGTCACTCTGGTTGTGTGACGTCTTTACGGTGGCTTTAAATAACAACCTTCTTAAATGAGTCATCACCACATGTCTGAGTAAACTTTAAGATCAAATCGACCACTTTTAGAAGTCGTTTGTTTCTTTTTTTCCCATAACCAGTTTCCCTCTCTTATGTGACCACATACAGATGCACCAGTGTCACATGGCACCACCCATGATGGGTGGTCAAATGTAGTTTAACTCGAGTCCCTCATCTTCTGACACTAGAACCTGATCCTTTAGGCTCTGAGCACGTTCAAGTAAAAAGCAGGTTTTGTGCGTCATGTGATTAAATGATCCCTATGAGTGACTCACAGGGAACACAAAAATATAACAATAAATAACATCAGAGATTAATGCTGCAGAAACTCATTAATATGGTGATTTAGTGCACAGAGCAGTAAAATAAACGTGTTAATTCAAAAAAGTCTGGATCCATTTAAACATTCAAGCCTTCTGTCCGACAACCTGGTAAAGGAGATGTGGAAATCGCTTCAGATTGTCTGCAGATCAAACTGAAATAATGTTATTGACTGATCTGGTTTTCTGTAAGACTCAGAGACAAGTTGAACAGCATTCTGTCCATCACCAGATGAATAGGTGCGCAGAGACACACAGTCTGTGCTGCTGTCTTGGTGATGTTTGTAAGGTGTGGCTTAACAAGCCTCACATTTAAACTGTATTTAAAACATGTTTTATGCTTCAGATATTAAAAAACTGTGATATCTTCCCTAAACGTAACAAAGTCTCCTTAGTTAACATTTGTTGTTTGTTTATGTGGAAGCAGAGCCAAGGTCCATCTTCCTGGAGCTCAGTGGAAGCCAACTCAGGAGTTTAGCAGCTGTGCAACATTTTCCAGCTCCTCCTGAAGCTTTTCCAGACTCAGGAGGGACAAGTCAGGACCTCAGGTATCGTTTACCTGTTGGTAAACTCACAATCAGAGGTGAGAGCTGGACTCTCCTGTCACACGCGTGAAATTATTTTTACGTTGTTAGATGTAATTGTGAGCCTTTCTCAGACACGAGGAGCCGGGTCTTAGAAATGTGATTCACGGGTGTTCAGGTGTTTGATGGCGAGCGATGGAGGTAGTCTGCGGTGCTGTCTCTGATGGGCGGAGCCTGAGAAGACGGCGGAGACTGAAGCAGCTGTTGTTGGATGGAAAGTTATCCTGACGCTGAGAACAACAACTGCTGCTCTGCCGTCTGCCAGAGAGACGACGACACGCTAAAAATACACACAGGGCCGCATTCCACACACGAACCAGCGCACGCGTACTTGTGTGTGTGTGTGTGGTGATAATGTACAGGCTGTACAGACCTGGCTGCACCTCCTAATATAAACTCGAGCAGAGCTGCTCTATAAATAGTCTTCAGTTCTTTGTGGTGCAGATTACAGTTTGGCGTGAGAAAATTCAAACAACCTGAGTGACAACTTACCCACAATCCACCTCTGACCCACAGACATGTGAAAAACAAAGACAAAAGTCATTTAATAACTAGTGACTGATAGTTGCAGCCTATCATCTTACAACTCTATGTAAATCCCTCCTGAAACGAGGGCAGAAATGGCTCCACACGGGTAGAAGAGAGGTAAAAGTCAACACGGTGGGGGCTAAATATAGATCACGGTCATAGACTGCATATAAATGGATTGACGTTGTCACCATTATGCCACCCACTGTTTAGGGGCTGTTCATTTTGAAGACTCGACTTCTCCTCACCTACAGACTGTATGGGAGCATCAAACAGACACACATACCTGATGATTTAACGCTCAGTAAAATCCAAATAAAGTCCCAAAACTGGAGCTCAGACTTCTTTGATGGTCTCTTAGTTTAATTAATCTCACAGCAACCAGATTATTGGTCAGATAATTCCATTAAAAAAGGCTCCAACAGCACAAACACGGTCCAGAGCTCCAGGTCAGGGACCCCAATTAGCTGAGGTGAAGACTAGCAGACAGCTAGCAGCTACAGCTGCCTGTCAGTCAAAGAGGCTGTCAGAAAGAAAACATTCACACCTGTACAGGTGTTATAAAAGTTTACATTATCCATAGAGACCAGAACAGTTGTTCTATCAGGCTGTAAACAGGTGTATGTCTGCTGTGAAGTCAGATATTTTAACATGGGAGTCTGTGGGGACTGACTCACTGCTGGAGCCCCTGCTGGACGTTAGAGGAACTGCATCTGTTGGTGCCTCAGCTTCATTTTCTTTTACTCTGCAGCTTGATGGCAGGTCTGAGTGTTACTGGTCAGGGCTCCTCTCAGCCTCCAGGTTGTAACTTGGTTCTCTCGCTTGGTGGATGTAGACAGCAGATAGAAAATAGTTCCTACATGAAAGTAAGAGATTTCGGTGTATTTTAACCGAGAGATGATTTTTATAGAGAGACATTACTGGTTTGATTAGCGTAACTTTCAGCTGATGGCAGATGCTTATCTAGCAGACACTGAGCAGTTTACACCGACATGGATAAACAGCAGTCTGCTCCAGAGGAAAAATATCTACATCAGACTTCAGGACAAACACAAAACTATGTAACATGTCCTCCTTCTTTTTGTTGTTGGAGGCTTCTGAGAACTTCTTAAAGCTTTAATTAGAGCTGTTTTGTTCCGCTGAAGGCAGCGTTCAGATCACACTGCTCGACGTGACTCGGCTCTCCTCAGGCTGCTGGTCGGATGATTGGATTTTTCCAAATAAACACAAACTGCGTCGACGCACACAAGATCGATTTAATCTCCAACAGCAGGTCACTTCACAGTTTACAGGCTTATATCAGCTTCTGCTGCCTGGGGTTTTTACAAATAGACTACACTTGTGATACAAAGTAGTTTTGATTTTAAATCCTCCACAAACACAGATCTCACTGTTTTACCTTATAAATGTTACCTGAAGATCAAAGGCTGCAGGATTATCTTTGAATTAAAAACATACATTTTTTTTCATAGGACACCAGAGTTTAATGAATGTATCGATCTCAGTGTAAACCTCATGTCACAGATCTAATGCTGTTACACTTCTGGCTTTCATGACAGAGGAGTCAGGCTGAAAACCAGCAGAGGGGTTTTACCCCGGCCTCCATAGCAGTGTTGGGAAGGTTACCCTTAAAATGTATTCCATTACAGAATACATGCCCCAAAATGTATTCTGTAACATATTCCGTTACGTTACTCAATGAGAGTAACGTATTCTGAATACTTTGGATTACTTAATATATTATCATGCTGTTTACAACTACGTGAATGTACTATTGCTGTGATTTATTACTGTTACTGAAGGTTCGGCTCCGAACCGTAGTAAAGGGACCTCTGGCTAATACATCGGTTCCGTGTTGGGCTCGTAGCCGAAAACTAGCTTTACTTTGTTGTCTGGGTCAACTTTGCTAGCGAGAGACAGAGAGAGGCGTTGAAAGGCTGCTCCAACGGAACTTATTGTTTCGGAGGAAAACACGAACACAGCGTACAGTCGAGTCTTAATAGCTTACTTACAACTGGGCTCGTCAGGCACTCTTCTTGGCTGCAGTGGTTATTATTATATTTACATGCTGCCAGCTCCCGTTTTTGCTCGATGAAAACTTGTACTTTTCCTTTTTCTCCCTCCCTCGCTCACAGACACATAACGTGTATGGCAGTCCATTCTCCCTGCAGCACGGACTACACTGCCTATGATGCTACATTCTTTAGAGCTATGCCTGTAGCATTCTGCCTATTAGCTTAGCACAACAACAACAAAAAGGCGCTCTCTCACCCAGGAAACACGCAGAGAGAGAGAGCGTCACCCTGTAACCATGGCAACCTTAACGCTGCCGCCTGGAACAACAGAACATAACTGTCGAACAAAACCCAAACAGTCCTGACCTGCGACAATATGAAACAGGAAAGTACCACAGTGTAATCCATTTATTTCAACAAAGTAACTGTATTCTAAATACCACCTTTTTAAACGGTAACTGTAACGGAATACAGTTACTCATATTTTGTATTTTAAATACGTAACGGCGGTACATGTATTCCATTACTCCCCAACACTGCTCCATAGACACTCATGCTTTAGGAGCCCCCACCCCTCCACACCCGATGGCAGCTGTGTTGGTGCCGTCAGTGTTTTTTTATAGGCAGTAAGTGGAAATATCAGCCTGCGCCTGGATCACATTAACGGTCTGACTCGCTGGTTTAATTAACTGCACATTAACTGTAGAGATCTCAGCAGCAGCAGCAGAGTTATGCTGGTTTTAATGTTTAAAGATGCTGCAGAAGCAAATAAAAGCACAGAAATAATCAAGATGTCACCCGAAGCTTCTTTTTAGCTTCTGATAAACCTGAATGCGTTTTTGTGCAAAAGGACTGTGGGTTTCATGTCCACCACACACTTGTCCCTGAGGAACAATTACAGCAAAGAAAAAAATGTTTCAGTGCTCATACTGAAGACACGCCTCAAATGTGGTAGAAATTTTGAACATTTTTACTTTTTAAGAACTGCTTATTCTGAAATCCTCCATATTGTTTCATTTATGTTTTTTAGAGGTGAGGCTGCGATGGTTTGGACTTGTGCCGAGGAGGCAGCATGGACATGTTGGACAAAGGATGATGAAGATGGAGCTCCCAGGCAGGAGGAAAAGGGGAAGACCTCGGAGAAGATTCATGGATGTAGTGAAGGAGGACCAGCAGAGGGGCTGGTTTCTATTTCAATCATCTCAGGACGCCTCAGCTTTACCTGCTGTTAGGCTCAACAAAAGTCCATCGTATTAATTTAAGGTTAAAAATAAGCACTATAGATTTGAGGTATGAAAAGAGTTTTATAGTGAATTTAGAACTTTTTAAACAAAATTTTATTTAAATTTTAGAAACACAAATATTAAAACAAATTGAAAAAAATTCTTTGTATGTTGATTGACTTAAAATCTGTTTTTCTCAAAATGATCAAGTTATTCTTCATCTTCAGTGTTTATTACCCAGAGCCTCTATAAATGAAATGCTGCCACCTTGTGGACAAAAACAGGAACGTGAGGACTGAAATGTGCTTTATAAAAAGATCCATTCAAAGATTATATTTAATAATAGGAAGTTAAAAAGAGCCAGTATGTGGGGGTGGAGCATTAGAAGAAAAAAAACAAACTTGATGAATATTTATCAAAACAGTTAATTGTTATTTATTGTCAAAAGCATTGTTTCAGTTTGCTCGCTTTTGTTTGCCTTCCACTAAAATTCTGTTGTTAAATCAGTTCAAGCATAAATGGAAATTGTAGGGGAGATAAGAGGTTCCTCTTTCTGTAAACACAGCGTTTCCTCCTTGGTGTGCTGTGTAAATATGACTGAAGATGTCCTGAAAGAACATTTATTAATAATAGATGCAAAACGAAAGAGTTTAAGTTTTAAATATTGACTACCCCCTTATATCCACTATAATAAGAACGAGGCTTTAGCATGCAGCGCTTTAAATTGTAGTTAAGTATTTTTACACCGTGGTATCTGTCGTTTGAAATGAAGAAACTTTGAGGTCAAAGTCGGGGTGTGGTGCCCTCTGCTGGTGATCAACAGAAACTGTCAGATGCAGATACATCATCTCCCTTTATTCCCTACTTTCAGGTTGATAACAGAATATTTAACGAACTGTATGAGAAATACAGAGATGAAGATCAGAGTAGAAGACAACCTCTCCTCCCTTTTGTCACTTCTTATCCTCCTTGGTCAAAACAGCCCGAGGATGAAGCAGAGTTCCTGCAGCAGGTCCACGTTCAGGTAAACTCGGCAGAAGGTGAGGAAAATGCCAACAGCCGAGAACCCGATGAGAATCCAGAGAATCTGAGCGCTGAAGTAAAGAGGAGCCAGACTGAAAGAGACCAGAGGCATGAACAGGTTTGAGTCAGTTTACCTGTTACACACCTGCACAGGCAGAACTACTCACAGTAAGTCATTTACAGGAGGCAGAAAGCTCTGTTCCACCTGGTTGAATGAACATTTTATATTTTAACTACTATTTTCTAAAAGTGTTAGCATTTTGACCACAGCCAAAAGAGGCCACATACAGATACTACAGGAATCAGCCTGTAAACATTTTCATTTCTTGCTGTAAAGTTAGACATTTTTACATGAGTCTATGCGGGAGCCTCTAGTGGACATTAGAGGAAGTGCAGAATTTAGTTTTTAAAAAAATACAAGCTTTGAAAAAACCAACATGACGAGGCATTCAGGGGACAGTCTGGATCTAAACAATCGCAGTCAAAAATAAATAACCTTAGCTTGGTGATTTTGTACTCTTGTCCTCTGTTTGCATAGCTCAAAATTTTAATAGTTGCCGTTTGTCAGACTGATATATAATTTCCCTAGGGATTAATAAAGTATGCTGATTCTGATGATGTCACACAGTTGGACATTTTTAACTCAGCATTTAACTTCACTGTGAACATTTCAAATTCAATAACCCTGAGAGATCCCATCCTTCAGAGGGTATGAGAGGCAGAGCAGGAACTTTCTATAAAGTAAAACTCACATTTCATATGGGAGTTCCTGCAGTGCAAACGTTAGCATCAGTATAAGAATGATTTTAAACAGCGAGTGTATTTTTGTAAATGTAGGGGTTCTCATAGCTCTCACCGTCCCTGTGCAGACTCAGAATATCCTCTAAAGTAATTGAACCGTCCGTATAAATAAAGCAAACCGCAGACTGAAGACAGACCTGAAACACACAGACACACCTTTAAATATTTGCCTTTTCAGGTCGTAAAGTGTATATGTTAATGCTGATGCAGCAGCCTCTGTGGCTTCTGTCGCCTCACCTTGGCTGAAGAATACTCCAGATAGCCACAGCACGGTGATGAAGATGGGGAAGTACTCTGAGCAGTTTGCTCTAAACACAAAGGACAACAAAACTAACCGAAACTAAGTGGTAAAACAATACACACCACAGCCTCCAGGGGGCACCAGAGGCATCAATTTCATTCTCACCAATTTATCAGGTAAAATTTTGTTCTCTGGTGTAAATCTATATAGTTAAGAACTGCCCTTATTGGGGACTTTCGTCCCTCCAAAATTGAAGGGTCCCCACAGGATTTTAGTAATACAAGTACATGCATAGACAAACAGACACAAAGGGGCTCACTGAGCTCTGAAGACCCTCTCAAATTCTGGTGGTCCAGTGGTGGCAGGTGGAGTCACTGAATACTTCCTCCTGGCATAAATTACCTGGAGAGAGAAATAGGCTAAAAACATAAAGAACACATTTTAGTGCACAATACACCTTAATTACGTGAACTTTATTATTTTTTTTCAAATGTTAAATAAAAGATGGCTTCATGAGCTGTCCTTCACACAGCTTCTGCTACACAAACCAAAGTACACACCACGCTGCTCATCTATGCAAATTTTATTTATAAAAGCTAAAGAAAATATAAAGTGGAAGCAAGAATGCAGTGAGGGCTGTGAACGCCAGCTGTCACATGTGCAGATAGTGTTAAAAATACTCTGTTAAAGTACTGACTCAACTCCTTAACTCAAAGTAAAGAGTAGCGACTCTAAAATGTACTCTAGAAAGTAGCTCTTTGGAGGACGTTTCTACCAGCTATGTGTGTGCAGAGCTAACTCAACCTTGTGCTATATTAATGTAATAAGATATTAGATTTTTTTTAAAAAATGGCCTAAATTTTAATTCTCATAAATATTCAACTTGAATCAGATCAGCAGAACATGAGAAGAGAAAGAGGAAAATTTAAAAACAAAAAACTATTTTCCCTTGCCTACATTGTAGAGGGTGACTTTGGCCCTAAACAGAAAGTGTACAGTCAGGGGTTCAAGTGGATTCAGCAGGTTAAGGAACCCTAAAAATTGGAC
Source organism: Neolamprologus multifasciatus (assembly GCF_963576455.1). Taxonomy (NCBI): domain Eukaryota; kingdom Metazoa; phylum Chordata; class Actinopteri; order Cichliformes; family Cichlidae; genus Neolamprologus; species Neolamprologus multifasciatus. The sequence continues at coordinate 5,899,763 of NC_140440.1, forward strand.
ACACCAGTCTGTAATGGCTCAGCGTGGGGGAAATCCTAATTCACAATTTCTATTGAGAGCTGCAGTAGATTTTCTTAATGTACAAGCTGTGATCAGCTGTTTTAAATCCATCACAGTACAGCAAAGTAACCCATTTAACCCCTGCACTAACTTGCAGAGGATTTTCATGCAGCTTTTAAATAACAGTCAGTAAAACATAATGTCACATGTACAGACCCAATATGCGATTTAAAAACACGACAACTATGCATATATGTTTTAAAATGCCAGTGAATCAAATATCACTGAGCAGTCTTTAATTTAAGCCCTCTCCTTCCTCTTCTGTCCTTCTTATCCTTCTCCATCTCTTTTCATGCCACACCCTCAAGTACAGATATCTGGAAATTTTACTTTAGTAAAGTAACAAAGTACAAATACTTCGTTACTTCCCACCTCTGGTGTATGCTGACATGCAAACACAGGAATTCAAACTGCTTTAAATATGACAAACAGATAAAACACGTGTAAACAGAATTCAGGAAATAAAAAGGCCGGTTAAATCACTGTGTTTAACTTTTTTGTGCATTTATAATTTTAAAACGGACGAGGTCTGAAGACGGCCTCGACTATGAAAACAGCACCAGCTGAGCCGTTTCTCGAGTCTGCAGGCTGGAACAATTTAAAACGGTCATAAACATACAAAACGATGTAAAATTAAACAGGAAGGAGAAAACAACGTTTAGAATGATCATTTAATCCCAGTAAGAAGTCGTGTCACAAAAAGCTTACCTTGCTCCAGGATGCCCAGCAGTGTCACGGCGCCGAGCCCGACCAGCTCCTCCATCATTTACAGAGTCACACAGGTGAGGCCGGCACACACCTGGTCTGCGAGGACAGGAGGACAGGTGTAATGCCAAGCAGTTCGTCTCGATAGAATTTATCTGCGTCGGGAGCGCGCACTGGGCAGGGAGAGCGGACCCAGTTGACTCCGCCTCCATTCCAACCACACCAGACCTGGAAGTTTACTTTAGTGAACAGGTGAGTGTCGTTACATTACAGTTCAGTTTGTGGGTTACAAGAGAGGGAGGGATTATTTTGGGCTTGACTCCATGTTTGTGTTTCAGATTTGCATCTTCGAGCATCCACAGCAGATCGCTAGACTCAACATGTTCATGTTCTTATCAGTAAACGGCGTCTGTTATGACATCAGGTTTGTTATTTAATTCCACACTGCCAGAATTAGTGTCCCGCATCTAGTGGTAAATGGTAAATGGACTGATTCTTATATAGCGCTTTTCTACTCTCCCGGAGTACTCAAAGCGCTCTATACAACATGCCACATTCACCCAGTCACACCCATTCTCACAAGCCCTTTATCTATACTTAGTGCTTTTTCTAACTACATTCACACACATTCATACTCCGATGGACGCATCGGAGAGCAACTTGGGGTTAGTATCTTGCCCAAGGATACTTGGCATGCAGACTGGAGGAGCCTGAGATCGAACCACCAACCTTCCAATCAGTAGGTGACCTGCTCTACCTCCTGAGCTACAGCTACAGCCACCCCAGTATTTTATTTACACACCTTTAACATTATGATCAGTTACTGCTCTTGATCTTTGCCTTTTTAAGTCCCCCCACCCCCCCCACCCCACGGTTCTAACAGGCTGACCCTGCCACAGTCGGTTCCCCGTGTCCAAATCATGGAGAAACAGTGTCCACCAGATTTTGTTACAGCCTTAATATTTCCCTTTTAACAGTTTAAATTAACTGTAGTCATTAGCTGCAGTAATAAGTATTTTCACAGGGCATTTGTTTTTTTCTAAAGATGACCTGACCAACCTCTGTCACTAAAAAGAGAAAAAACAAAAAGACAAAAACAAAAAAGAAAACTCATGACACTGATGACAGCGGGTAAACTTAAAACTGTTGTCAGACGGTTACAAGAAATCCCTGGAAATTCGAGGCTGACCCTTTTTAAAAAAAACAAAAAACAAAAACAAAAACCCAAAACAAACAAACAAACAAAAAAACAGATTCAGTGTCACAGGTGTGTCCGCGATGGTTCCACCAGCTCTGCGTGGAAAGCGCAGCTTTCTGCTGTTGGTACATCAAAGAGTAATGCCACAAATTGGCTGGAAGTAGGTGACAAGCAAGGACTTTAAGTAAAAGTTTAATTATTTCATATTTAAGTAAACATAACCTAACCAAGAAAAAGATGATCAAAAGGTTGATGTCAGGTGGAGTGGAAGAGCAGTTTATGTGGGCCAGTTTTTAATAGCCTGCAAGACACAAGTGACCTGTATTAGCTAACAATCGACCCCTCCCCCTTCATAAAAATCAATGTTCCACTTTCACATTTGCAAATTATTCTGAAAACAAAAAAGCAACACAAGGCAGCGTTAAAACTGCTACCATACAACCTGGCCCACAAACAAGCCAACAGCTGCACCCTCACTAAAGCCAGTTTTCCTACCACCACAAATGAAGTGGAATGTAAAAGTGAATGTTGGCAGTTATGGTAATGCATGGCAAACCAGTTTTTAGTACAGGAAGTTGGTCAAGTCATGTCAGCCCCAGGATAGTAAGTCAATCCTTGCAAATGGGTTCAACAGGAAAAAACAAAACAACAACCTAGGAACAGCAAGTAAAAATCTACTGTGCCTAAATGAGCACCAGATCTCATCAAAAGTGCCCAACACCAAATAATGTGCAGCTACACATACACTGCTTTGCTAAAATGCCAGTATGAGCATCAGTAACATACCAAAACAACAATGCCTACATCAACCAAAATTTCCAAGACGCCAAAAAAGAGGGAACGTAGCTCACAGCAAGTCACAGCAGTTAATGGTCTACAGAGCTACCAGACCCGACTACCAAGCTAAATTTTACACTATTTAAGTTAAACTTTGCAACTCCTGCTTTTCATACATTCAACAGTTACACTCTGCCACACCACAAGACTCGCCCAGCCATGTGTCCAGTCAGGCCACAAACCCACAAGACTAATATACCAGTGAAACACCAGCCACAGAGTTTATGCTTCCCAGCCCCAGTTATTTAGTACAAGATGATTTTAACCCTAGTCTTCAGACAGATACCTGTGGTGGGTATGTAACAAGTGTCACCTGGCAGTTTGTTGCTCTCTGCCAGGTGATTGGCTGTTCACCTGTTTGTCCATGATTTGGACAGGGGGAAGAGACTGTGGCAAGGTCAGCCTGATGGAATCTGTTCACCTCCAAATAGGGGAAAGCTGTGAGCTGACCCTGTGCAAGACTGGGGCAGAAAGACTTAAAAAGGTAAAGATCAAGAGCAGTAACTAATCATAATCTTAAAGATGTGTAAATAATTCTGGCAGTGTGGAATGAAATAAGAAACCTGATGTCAGTAAACAGCGTCTGCATTTATAGATGAGAACATGAATATGTTGAGTCTAGTGTGGATGCTTGAAGGTGTGAATGTGAAACACAAACATGGAGTTAAGCCCAAAATGAGTCCTCCTCCTTTCTTGTAAACCACAAACTGAGCAGTAATGTAACAACACTCACCTGTTCACTAAAGTAAAACGTCGCTACTTTCTGTCGAGAACAACTGCCTGAGCACAGGTAACAGGGAGAGGGAGTAAACCTGTGGGGCCGGATGGAAACGCCTGATAGGACTGTAGTTTCCTGACAGTTCCCTCGGGCTCTTTTCTAATAATAACCAGTTTTTGTTTCCTCCAAGAGAATGCTCGCTAGAAGCGATAGAATCAGAAAGGTTCAGGTTTGTTTATACCTGTAAGTCTGCAGTAGATGAATCATCTGTCCTTACAGCACATTTTCAGAGGAGACTGTTACAAGCCCAGGAGTTGATGTACTTTATTAGGTTCCTGTTCTGGTCAAATTGGACTTCATTGTTTATTTAGAGTACAGCAGAGCTGCAGAGAGCAAGTCAGGAGGATGTTACCTGTCAATAACCCAGCAGCAGCCCGTGTTTAGTTTTAATATTGTTACAAAGGAATGTAAATCAGCGATTTATTGGACTGTAAACTCTGTTTTATTGTTAGATTTACCTTTAGGTGAGAGGAAGAAAGTTATAAACTTTTCTAAAGCTTCTAAAGTAGCTTCTGCTTTGCCCAATTAATTGAATCATTAACTGTAATGAAAAGTAACAGGATTAATATCAATGTAAACATGGCTTGAATAAGATGGCTGCCACTACACTGAAGTGACAAATCTGTCCACCAATCTGGGGTTTGTGTACCTGCTGATTGTGTGTCTGTGTGATTGCTTTCTGCCTGTAATACTTAAACAGCTTAAAGTAAATTCCACTGGCTTTATACAGTTAAGAGTCTGAAACACTGTGTGCACGCTGCTCCTCTCTTCTGCCTCAGATTTGATAACTAAAGGGTCCTCCCCAAAACTGGTGTCTTATATTAAAAACTGTGGTTTGACAACAAAGTCATCCAGTTAAATTGCTTCCAACATGCTGCTGCAGGTAACGCTGTAGTGTGAACCCAGCTGAACTGAGGTATGAAAAAGTGAAAATGATTGTGTTTGCAGCAGCATAACCCGTTAGGACTAACTGAACTCAAGACTTTTGCACAGCGATGTATGAGAAGGTGCGAGCATTTGTCACTGCTCATCGCAGTGACTGAGGATGGTGCTGGGTCTGATGAGCAGTGCGACGAGGTGGTGGCCTATGACACCATTATCAACCACCTATAACACAGTCATGAGATCGCACCTCGGAAGAGTCCCCACTCACACCTTGATCCACGTGACCCTGAATAAGAGGTTAAACAGCTTCATGAACTAGAAAGAGCTTGATTTCATTTCCATGATGGAGGACGGGAAACCTCCACAGAAAACTCAGGTCGTCTCATTTAGTGAATGTGTTGAATCAGGTCAAGAGAATTCACACAGACAGAAACACACAGGCAGCAGCTTTCTAAAGAACTATATTTACATAATACTCTTGTTTTACAGAGAACCATATCAAAAGTATAAAATACTTACAAAACATCCGCTGCAATATATAAAAATAACATCTATCTTCTCCAGATCATTAGGAAAGGCATACATACAAAAAATATATTTATAGACATTTACACAGAGCCTGTTTACAACATTTAACCCATTTAACCCGGGAGACCGAGCGAGGCTGGAAGTCGAAGGCGGGCCCAGGGATTGGCAGCGATTTGAATGGAAACACGAAACCATCCCCGAGCGACCGATCGGCGACAAAAACAGGAACAGCGCTGCCGCGAGGACACGCAAGCATGGACAACAGTACAGTAGATAGGACGACTGGGTCACTGCTCCACTTTCAACGTGGCGACCCAGCCGGAGTTCCACCTTGCAGAGAACCGTCAGAACGGTTCATTCTGATTAACGCCGGCGGTGACAACTGTGTGGACACAACGGAAGATTCATCAAATGCAGATGACGCAGCTTGAAGTCTCTGAATGACAGGAACGCCAACGCCGCGTCCCCAGCACGGAGTCTGAGCAACCTGACCGAGCCCAATGACTGCAGGGATGTTTAGTTCACATTAAATTTCTATCTTAAAACAAAGCGTCAAACTATCACATGGAAATGTTTCGATTTTATTTTTATTCACTTTATATTTTTATCTTAAATCACATCCAGGTGAGAACAGTGGGATCTAAATCCCGAGGCCAAATTTTCTTGTACATATGAAGCAGGTGTAAGACGTGGGTGAAAACTATTTTTACTTGAATTCTGCCTTAAATAAAAGGACTGACAGGGCATTTTACTCTGAATTTGGACTCTCAGGCTTTTCTATCAGCCTTCAGACCACTGTCTGTCAGACCACACACAGGGCAAAATGTCCTCATTAAAGGGCACAAGTTTCCTGTGTTTTCCATGTTTTTCCGCTCAAACACAGCTTTAGAGGAGGCGATGGATGATTTCTCTGCAGGTTCTCGTCAGGCTGAATCACAGAATAACATTATGAGTGACTTAAAGGCATTGCGGTTCAGTGCGCCTGTTTGTTTGGACTCTGCGCATTCACCTGGAGGTTCAAGTACTGGACTCCGCGACAGAAACTTTCCGATTCCTGCTGCTCATTTCCCGGCGGCTTGTTACGTTTTTAAAGGACCATTTCTCTGTTTTTTTCCTTGATTTATGAAATCTGCTGGAATATCTGTGAGCCTCCAACAACCAGCTGGCCTCAAATGACATTCCATAGGGGGGAAAAAGGCTCGATATACCAGCAGCTCATTTACCTAAACAAAGAAAGCGCTATTGTTAAGTTATTTAAATGTTTATGAAGAAAATAATTTCCCTACAGTATGAAAATCACCCGGCTCGAGCTGTAAAACCATAAACAAACACATGTTGATTCAGTCCTAAAAATAAAATAAAAAACAAAACAGACATCCAGCTGACACCCCCCCCCCCCCCAAAAAAAAACAAAACAAAACAAAACAAAAAAAAACAGAGGGATGGTCCTTTAATGTGACTTAATGCTAACGTGGCGGTCGAAGGCAAGGACTGCGGGTTCAGTAGTAATCTTACTGCTGTTTTTGTGCGTGCACACAGTTTGTTTGTGTTTACCGTTGACTCGTGTGCAGGTGTTTAGATTTACACTCCTGGTGGAAGAGAACAGAAAGTCTCAGAAACCAGTTTAATCAGTTCAGGCTACTTCACAACAATCAGGAAACCTTCAGGCAAAGGGTAACAAACACTTTCAGTCTTTATATGGGGAAAAATTAAACCAAGCTTCAACACTCTGATTTCATTTCCTTTAAAAACAGCTGATCCAGTATCAGGTGGTGGGTTTTTCAGGCTTTGACCTGAATCTCGTCTGGCTGCTCTCGGAGCGCCAGTTAGTTCTTGTCCCGTTCATTAGCAGATATGCTGTGATGTTTATCACGTAATGTCCTCCAAATGTGCAATAAAAGGTCGAACACCACACAGCAGCCAATGTTTGGCCCACACCTGACTCTGAAAATCAGCATCTGTCCCTGTTGTGCCAAAGTTAGCCCAGATTAGGCCCAAACACGCCTGCTGTGTGCTCATTTCATTCCATAAATTTAGAAAGTTTGAGGACAGAAGCTGATTAGTGCCATCCTGCAGGGACGACAGCAGCTTAAAAGAAGGTGGCGATCGTTTTAGAACCAATTCTTAATATTTAAGAAGTTATTAAGTCCACTTTTTTTACTCCATATACACCCCAATCTGCATTTTAAAACTGGTTTTATTTGTATAGTGCATCCAAGTCCAGAATGGAAGCTGATGTCAGGACTGCAACAGTAATTTTTTTAATGTTTTTGTTGAAGACTTTTCTACCAGGAGTGTTTTTACACACCGAGCGCTTCGTTAATCTGCTTTTCTGAACGGAGCCTTCGAGGACCGCGTGGAGATGTTTAACGACAATTTTCACTCAAAATGACAATACGATCAGTTTCATAGTGGACTATCCCATCACTCTTATTTTGAAAGGTCAGTCACTGCCCCAGCCATTCCTGTCGTGTTTCCCACAGACTCGCTCAGCTGCTTTCCAGAGACTCCATCACCTCATCTCATATGGATGCCTGCGGATCACCGCTGATGTGGGCAGATGTTCTGAAGCTGCGGTGAGCTGGGAGGTCATGCCACCTTGAACCTGAAGCAGGTTTAGCGAGGTCACCGCGGCTCCAGAGCAAGAGGACAGCCAGCTGCAGTCCGAACAGCGGGATGAGGAACTTCCTGGAAAGGCAGCTGGTTTTCTTACTCTATTATTTAAATATTTATTGATCTAATGAAGAAAGTGTGGTGTTCCCACCCGTGAATTCAGTCTGATCTGTGGGAAACCCCGGAGGAGCTCAGCTACACGGATCAGCTGACTCAGCTGAATTGCAGAGCCTCCGAGCAGGAATGTGGCCGCTTACAGGAGTTCTGAACACTTTGTGTTTCTTCATCGTGCCGCAACGATTCAACGGCCAGTCTGTGCGTGTGCGGTGCTGACAGGCTTCTCTCTGACAGCGTGAGAACGTGACGCAGTCGCCAGCCTTCTGCGACTAACGCTAACATGTGGCGGCAGCAGGAAGTGGTCGACAGCTCACTCTGCAGGCTTTGTGTGTGTGCATGCGTGCGTGAGACTAGTGGTGGTTGGCGAGCAGTTCGTCCAGGTCGGCCATCCACTCCTGCGTGTTCTGTCCTTTCAGCAGCGAGTCCACCAGGTCGCTCTCCGCGGGGAAACTCCCCGACGCCACGTTGTATCCGAATGACACCTGATGCTGCTGCTGACTCACTGTTTGGCTCACCTGGTATCCTTGGTTACACTGTAGTCCCTGGCGACCGTTGCCTTGCGGCTGTCCGAACGCTGCCAGGTTGGGGAGTACTGCCTGGTTCTGGGGGCCCTGCTGCTGATTGGTCATTGGCTGGCCCTGTCTTTGGGGGTTGGGCAGTGCCCTCTGCTGGGGTGCTGCCATGTTTGTCTGCATCATTTGTTGTCCGGGATTCAGACCACCCATCGGACGTCCACCTGGGTTGCCGCCAAAGGGGGCGGAGCCGGATGGCATCTTGGGAATGCAAGGCTGCTGCTGCGGCGGCATGTGGAAGGCATTGGGGGGGGCGCTGAAGGACAGGCCTGCATTACTGGAAGGCGGCTGGTTGACGAGCTGCTGCTGCCAGGCGGTGCTCTGACCGCCCGGCATGCCGCCCCCCATGTTGCCCTGCATGGAGGCCGGGAGACGGGCAGCTCCGGCCACATGAGGCTGCTTCAACATAGCTGCATTGGGCGGCGTCTTCAGGTGCTGCTGCTGAGGCAGGAGGTTGTGCCCGTATGGAGCGCTCATGGTGGTGTTCAGAGACGTCTGGCGCTGCAGACTGGGTTGCTGGGCCAGGTGGTTGGGGTGCATGCTCATGGTGTTGTAGAGGACGTCCACGCCGGCTCCACCCCCCTGACTAATGTCAGCTTGACTCACTGACGGGGGAGGGGCTACGCCACCTGCTGGACCACCACCCTGACCCATGTTCATGCTCATCATGCCCTGGTTCTGAGGGAACATACGGGACCCGGGGGCAGGGCCTCCCATGGAGCTGACACTGCCCATTGGCTGAGAGGAAGCTAAACAAAACCAGAAGAACAGGAGAAAACAACAATCAGGAAAACGTGCGTCAAAATCTTTTTTCAGAGTGGGCCACATAAGTGGGTCACTCCAGTGAAGCTCCTTAGTCGCACATTTAATCCCTGAGATCTCGTAATAGAAAACATAAAAGAATTGTGTTTGTCCCCGTAACTCTAACCCTTCTGGAGCTGAACCACTGATCTGTTCAGCTACTTTCATTTCCCATTCAAATGAGCGGCATTTACACAGTCAGGCTGAACCCACAGAAACCAAACTCACTCTGGTTTCACTTGTCCAGATAAAAACTCTGCTGGTTTTACAAGGTCCTGATTCTGGCTTCTCTGTTGGCCCCCTGAATGTTTTAGATGTCATTTTAATTATTTAATCTTTTGTGTGCTACGACTTTCTGCAGTAACAGATCATACCATTTTTAACGGGATTTATCCTAAGGCCGGAAAACACAACAAACCTCTGAGCTGTGCTTCTCCATAAACTCGATCATATTGGAAGCTTCAGCTTCAGCCGCCCGAGCTGCAATCTTACGGTCTTTACCCGGTTAAACGTTATGTTTGATGCCGGATTTGTTTGTTCTGTGTTTTTTTTTTTTAAACTGGAATTTTCCCATTGGTCAATGATCAACTCTGCATTTTGAACCTTGAAATTATTCTTGAAAAAAAAAAGAAGCATGTTTTCAAAACATTTCATGGTCCGATCTTTTGAAGCACACGCACAACTTATACCCAAGTGTCTGCACTTTGATCCTCCTTCCTCCCGTGGATGAGGAAGGATACCAAACCAAAAAGTCCCATACCAATCCCATACCAAAAAGTTGCAGAACACACATTCAAATAACTCCTACTTCCTGTTATGATTACTTAAGTGCCTTTTTTGGTACTTAATAATTGTGTTAAATTCTGCATTGCAAGGTGTCTGCTTCTTCTTATATTTTGTGGCCTTTGATTTTGTGATTCTGAACTGAATCACAAAGCATTCATTATGAAATAAATAAAGAAAAGTAATTAAAAAAAAAGTCCCAGGAAAGGCTGTGATCCTACTCAGGAGCGTTTCATCTTTTTCCACCTTTTTCTTTCAAAAAAATAACCACTTTTTTGTCTTCTGTGTATTCTCCCTGAACAACCACAGGGGGCAGTAATGAGCTAATTCCACATGTGAAGAAGCAGTGGGCAGTTTTTCAGAGTTACAGCTCTGTCACAGAGGTATTCATGCCTGAGAGACCTGAGAAATGCACTGTGTGAACACTTCCTGTAGGCGTACCTGTAAACTGGTTGGCCGGCTGCTGTGGGTAAGGGTTCTGATTAGCCGTTGTTCCCGACTGGTCCTGGTACTGTGGAGGAGGTCGGGTCAGGTGTCGCTGCCGCTGCTTCTCCTGCACAGACACATGGAGAGGGTTACTGTGTGGGCTTCAGATTTAGGACAGACGTGAGGTTGGAAATGTTGGAACCACCTGCAGGTGAGTCGTACCTGTTCGGCTAAAATCTGCTGCTGCCTCTGAATGTACTGCTGCTGTTTCTGCTGCTCCAGGATCTGCTGCTGATGATGTTGTTGCTGTTGTTTCCTCGCTGCTGCCTCTTTACTGGTCATGTATGCGTTACCGTGGTTACCCGGCATGGCATTGTTTCCAGGCTTGGATGTCATGGCGTTTGTGGGCCCCGGGCCGTGTGGAGGAGCGGGGTAGCCATTCTGATCCTGCAGATGAAGTTTTGTGTTTTGTTACTGAAGAAGAAGCGACACTTTTTTTCTCTGCTCTAAAAAAGCTTCATGTGACTTTGGTAACAGCGTCAGGCAGTTCTTCATGACTCCAGCACAGAGCTGCTGTCGAGCAAAAAGTTTAACCAGAACATCTCATAGGTTACCTGCTGCAACATTCTCGTTTAATAACTTCAACCACTTGTTGAGCAATCCTTCCATTCAGAAACTTACCGGTCTTGTCTGTATGAAAACAGACAACTGTTTTTCTTTGTAAAGCTCATGATTTCAGATCTTTAAAGTGGTGAAGTTATACGGATATTTTTGAGTTGATTAATATTGTGTGTTCATTCGTCTGATTCTATGCTGGGATCATTTAGGTGTGTCCTAAAGTCCTCTTGACAACAATCTTTATATCTGAAATTATGGAACTTGTCTTAAAAGCCTCCGAAAACCAGCCACCATTTCTACAGCCTAGTAATGCTGTTCCTTCCTGACCAGCTGTCCTTGAACAGCACATTTTACTTTCAAGAATGAAATAAAAGCAAAATAAATTAAAATAAACTTCATCTTGGTTAAAACAACATTTACAGATTAAGTGGGACAGCCTTCAAATGTGATGATCACAGGGCAGTGGTTCTGAAATCCTTACTAACTATAAATGTAATTTTAGTTTTTGACAACACTACTATAATTGTTCATTTTTCACTGCACAGAATTTACCTGAAGGCCTGCTAGTGCCCCCTTGAGGCTGAGGAGGGAACTACAGGCTTATGATGGCTCTACTGCTGAGAATGCACGGTGCACCCTGAGGGGGGAGCTACAGGAAAGGTTATTCCATTCAGGAAGACGTATCCTTGAAATTAGCTGGGAATGTTCATCTTTGAACAAAATGCAGACAGACAGCAGCGCAGGAACAGTGTGTCCTGTCTGCTGAGAGGAAAAGTACAGGCAGGAGCGGCTAAATTTAAATACACAGACAGGGACAGAGGGGGGAGGGTGGGGGTATAAAGTATGAAAGGCTGCTTTGTCATGGCCTCCCTCCCTCCCTCCGTCCGTCCATCCACCCACCCCCCCCCCCCCTCGAGCAACCAGCTGCTCGACCCAAACAAACACTAACAAGCTGAACAAAAGGCTGCTGCCTGATTTTACCGCCGCCCCCCCTCCGCCCATATTCCAGTGAGGAATATGGGGGGATTTAAGTTTTTCTGTCAGTGTTGGCTCTAAATCAAATTCGGATCACGTGTGATGGCTGTGTCTCGTGGGTGCTTCTCACCTGTGGGTGTGGCATATGAGGCCGGTAGGGCTTCTCTTTGCGGCACTGCTGCTGGATGAGTGAAAGCAGGCCCACCTTCTGGTTCTGGTTAGTGGGTCGCGGTGGTCCGGGCCCCGCCTCATAGTGCGACAGAGGTTTGGTGTTGTTGTAGTTCAGCATGACGGCCGGGGCCTGAGCACCTGCTGCCGGCGCGTGGCTGAGAGGCGGCCCTGAAGTCGGGTGACCCAGCATGTTGGGGTGTCCGGCGGAGCCCGGCATGAAGCTGCTGGCACCCGCCTTTGGAGAGGCCTTGTTGGGCTGACTGGATATCACCAGCTGCTTCTGGGCATTGGGATTGAAATCCTGTGAGTAAAGGGAGTTACTTGTGGATTTGTCCATACCAAATGCACTCGCTTGTGAGCTTTGAGAGGTATTGGGCATCTGGGACCATGGAGAGGGGTGGTTGGGGTGGTTGGTGAACTTGGCTCCTGGCTGCTGCTGCTGCTGCATATGTCTGTGGAGGTGCTGGACTCTCTGCTGCCGGACAGCCAGTTCCTGGAGCTGCTGGGCAGGGGACAAGTCTTTGGGCCCCTGAGGGAGGAGGTGGTTGGGTGGAGGCTGGATTTGCCTGGGAGGAGCAGGCTGGGAGGTGGGAAGAGCTGGGGAAGAGGCAGAGGAGGAGGCTACAGGGGAGCTAGTGGGATGAGGAGGAGCAGTCCCGGAAGGCGTGGATCTGACTTGGGGGGAGCCAGTGCGAGAATCCTGCTCGAAGACGGCAGAGGGTGGGGAAAACTCCGCCTTCACGCTCACCAAATCTGGAGGAAGTAAACCCTGGGAAGACTGTCCCCCCCCTCCTGCCCCTCCCCCGACAGCGCCACCACCAACCTGAGTGGCTGCCAGTTCCAGAGGGTCTTTGCGGTCCTCAAAGCCATCGTTGAGGATCTCCTGGATGTCTTCGTAGTCCACAGGGAAGTTCAGCTCCTCCATCAGCTCTGTCCACTCCTGTTCGTTCAGTTCAGGGAACAGGCTGTTGTTGCCAACCGGGGGTGGCATGATGGGGAGGATGTCGTCTGGCTCCTGTTTCATCTCTTTCGGATGGAAGTCTGGACCCGGCTCTCTGCCACCGTCCGCCGACTCGCACATGGGCCCGTTAGAGTTGCTGATATCTGGCTTGGAGTCGAGCGGGGAACCGGCGGTAGCGCTGTTGTCCTGGCAGCCTTTCTGGCTCGACGGGAAGCTTTCATAACTGTTGACCTGTCCTCGCAGGTCAGGGGGACTGAGGCTCTCCAGCTTCCTCTTTAGAGTCTCCTGCAGGTGGAGCGACAAAAAGAAGCATCAAGAGTTACTCTAAGCAAAACCCCAGACGGTTCAAACCTCAAAGTGAACCTCTGAGTTTAAAAAACAAACAAACAAACACATAATTTACAAAACAAGGACTATTTATATCTGTAAACAATACATTACTACATTTTATCTTACCCAGACCCAGCATGTTACACAGTGTCTGAATTCTGACCGGCTGACAAATAAAGTAAAAAAAAAAAAAAGTGCTACTTTGTTTGGGAAAATAAAACCTAAATCAGCGAAAGGCTTTAAAGAAAATATTCCAACACAATGCTGAAAGAGGAGGGCAGGGGTGATTTGGGAATGACCAAGTTACCAAAACCTTTGTTGCACAAAAACAGGAGATAACATAAATAATTGTCAATTGTCAAATTGATACTTTGTGGTGCATTAGAAACTGATAACCTGTTCAACTGCTTCTGTTTTTTGTGTAATTTGAATTCTTTCTCACTTTGGTATCATCACCATCAGTAGGCATACGCGCAGCTGAGCTGCAGGGGGTGTGCAGCAGAGAGACGGGTGCTGCTAAAATCACCGGCAGGCCGGCTTACATAAGGATATAAAGGGCAGTCGGCAGGTCTAACGGCTGCGTTCTGTCGGCAGCTCGATCGCCCGATTGCAGCACGTCAGCTGATCCTCACACTGTGTGATTGCCAAACGCTCTGAACACCTGCGGTACCCGTGATGACGAGCAGGCAGGTGGACACAAGCTCCAAAGCGCCTCCTGCTCTGGAAAGTCAAACAACAGTAATGTGACACCGCTCCTCAAACCGGCTCTCAGCGTCCCAAACAGCTTGCAGGTTGTGCATGATAACATGAACTTTTCCTTTAAACCTTTTTTGTTGCATATGTGACATTCCAGAACATTAACAAATAAAACTTTTACTACCAAAAGCAGGAAAAAACATCTATTAGCATATTTGGGCCGACTTTGAAAGCAAAAGTGGCCCCTGTGTGTGAGCAGATTTATTAAACCAAAATTACTCTGATAAAAGAAAAAGCACCCTCTGAAGTCTGTCGTCACAGAGCTCGCAAAATCGCTAGCCCGACGTCCCGGGGCTAGCGATTTTTCCAGTCGGGCTACCAAAATCTATCTCTGCCCTGCCCGTCGGGCTATCATAGGAAGGAAAAATATATGTCAATGCTTTTGCATTCTTTCGGAAATGTAGCTGGGTAATTATGTCATTGGCATCGGTGAGCCAGAATTTGCGCTTGTTTTTTGCTTTCACTTTGCAATCGCGCGAACTGTGTATAGAGAGCGACAGTACTGATTGGTGAGTGACGATAATTTGCGCACCAATTCCTCTGACATCGTCTTATCAATCGTTAGCTTACTATGCAAACATGACAAGTGAAATCTCCCGCAGCTTAAACATGTGAGAGGTTGATCGCGCAGAGAATCGCTGAGCGTTATGTGAGTGCGTGTGTAAAAGCAGCAGGATATATATTTTAGTTCTGCTGAGCCAAATAAGACAGGTCAGGGTGAAGAAGTGACAGCCAAAGAAAAGCTTACCACAAAACGGAAAAGTTATGACAAATCAGACTATAAGGCAAAAAGAAAGTGCAGCTTTATGGTTTCATGGACAAAAGAATTTCTGTGGCTGCAATATGACGAGCTAAATAACCAGAGGTGCACATAAGTGGTCCGCAGGTGTGCATTCGCTGTCAAAATAAAAGACGCGCACCAGATAAGAAGTTGCAACGCGTGTTTTTCTGGAGGAGGACAGACATTTGTTTAGAACTCTTAAAAATGTCGAAGAAGCTCCTTTAAGCAATTACTTTGGTGTTCCTCCACCTCCAAAGAAATGTCAGAAGGAGTCCGAACCACAAAAGAAGCGCGTATTCTCGGAAAAGTGGTTGCAGGAGGTGAGCTGGCTTCAAACAAATGATGAACGCACAGAGATGTGGTGCAGAATGCGCTGTGAAAATCCCACTCTAGCGGACAAAAACAGTGCTTTTTATATGGACGCAACCACGCGCTGCAACTTCTTATCTGGTGCGCGTCTTTTATTTTGACAGCGAATGCGCACCTGCGGACCACTTAAATTATGTAAATAACATAATGTTCTGCCGGGTGTGTTGTTGGTTTTCCCTCGATTTCTGAGTCGACAAGCGCCTTTGTTACTGGGACCAGTAATTTTATGAAAGGCCCCCATTAGAACCCATGAGAAATGCAAGAAATGCATTATTGCTCAGTCTGTAATATCTTTCCCAGAACAAACACCAATTGCAAATAACATACTAAAAATAAACCTGAAAAATCTGTTTAGAACAGACTATGTTGCAAAGAGTGAACTACCACTGGCAAAATTTAGCAGTCTTTGCAAACTTTAAAAAGCAAATGTCCTCGATCTTGGTTCCACTTGCCTCTTACCCGTGACTTCAGTGGAAATTTCAAATTCAGGATCTGACACAGACTGATTCATGTTCTACACAGTTCTTACAAGTTCATAGAAATTTCTGTTCAATTAGAACCAAGTATTTGAGTTGATGATTGTAATTTTTATTCAATGTTGAAATTTGTGTTTCAACAATTTTTTGATTAATGTTTTGTTTCCTTTACAATATTATACTTACAATATTATACTGTATAATATTGTAAAGGAAACAAAACGGGAAACAAAACATCAATAAAAAAATTGCTCTTTTTTATTCGGGCTACTTAAATTTATTTTGGGCTACCAAAAACTGAAGAGTCCCTGCCCGAAGGGCTACCAGGGATTTTGAAATTTTGCGAGCCCTGCGTCATTACTGATTTCCGGGTTTAAGCTCTTCTTCAGTTTCCAAAGATCATCCAGAGCATCCATGAAAACGAGGATTTCCAAAGTTTAACCATTTTCAAGTCTGCAGGAAGTTAGCTCACTTGTTTCCATCTAAAGATGAGACATTAACCCTCTCCATGATAAGAAAGAATACTAAACAGCAGCCATGTTTGTAGGGTTACTGAAGGTGGGCTAACGCAAAAGACGCTGAAATCAAACCAAACTTCAGTGAGAAGAATAGCACAGATGATCTATCCACAGCACAAGTTTAGTCATTAATGTGCTGCTGTGTGATTACTAGCAGTGAAAAATACCTGATCCTCAGCTTCATGTCCACATTGAAACCTTAGTTCACCTCAGAGTCACTCTGATGTTTGGCATCAGGGAAACTAGGGGCTGAAGATACATCTCAAGGTTTTAAAAACGGAGCTTAAAGACGCGGTGCACATGAATCGTGCTGATAAAAACCCGAAGAGGTCAATGATGACCGCTGATTATTATTAAGGGCTTATTTATATTAAATAAAATAAGATACAAAACATTACAACACCTTAAAAAAAGAAAACAGCAGTCAAACATCCTACATCATAGGGGTGGGCGATATAAACGATATACGATAGAAGAAACGATATAAATTTGGCCAACGATAGACATTTTGACTATATCGCTCTATCGTGATAGTGCATATTGATGATGTTATCAAGCTGCGCCTGTTTTGGTCGAAATCATCGAGCGGCTAAAACCATTATCATCTGCAAATTATGCCGGGCGACAGTCATACCAAAGAGATGAAGCACTTTTGAAATAAGGGGAAAGCCAAAAACTGCGCTTCCTCCACTTCCGTAACATTGATTCATTAATGTTGAATTCTCTCGCAGCTGCTCTATTCCCATGTTGTTGCAGTATATTAATAACTAACCTCATATTGTGGATCAATAATCTCAGTTGTTCTCCTGACTGAAGTTTGGCCCATGTATAGCATCCTGCTATGCGATTGCATTTGTCCCCGACCACCAGAATCCTTCACGTTAACTTTTAATGAGTGAAAAAAAGTTGGCGTTCATCCCCCAGCTTCACTGTGCTAATGTTATGCTAACATAGCTGTGTCGCTAGCAATCACGTAGCACAACATGTTTAGGTGGAAGCTAGCAAGCTAACTTCCTGTTAACTTCTAACTCCGTTAAATTTAATAAATTCTGTTTTCATGGATGCATGGATGTTAAACTTAATTGTTACAGCTGGTAAAGCAGCAACGCTGATGATTTTATTAAAGATGAAAGAATTTAGACCGTTTTTTAACTCTCAGTATTCGTTTGACTTTGGGACCTGAAGCTGACGGAGTTTTGGACCCAGATTACTCCGCGAAGCTCCTCACTACGGCAGCCGTAATGCTCTAACAATCCATCAAGCAGTGCAGCTTACCAAAGTTGTACTAAAACATTTTTTAACAGATTTCTGCATGCGAAAATCGGTTCGAGGTCAGTAAGCACAACCAGAATTCATACATAAGGCACACTCTCAATTTTTGAGAAAATTAAAGAATTTTAAGTGTGCCTTATAGTGTAGAAAATACGCTATACAGAAGAAAAGAATATATCGTGATATATATTGTTACCGCACATGCTTCAAATTATATCGCGATATGAATTTTAGGCCATATCGCCCAGCCCTACTACATCACCTGTTCTTTACTTAACATGTTCACAAAGTTCAGTGTCCACGCCGTCTGCCCAACGAGGTGACCTCCATCAACTTTCAGCTGTTATCCTGTTTATGGTCGCCTTATGGATATGACACCCAATTTCTCTGGGTTTTTAAATCAGAATGAGTTCCAACTACTTTTGTGTTTTTTGTTACTCAGGTTTTCTCATTTCCTTTCTTACATTCTGTCATCTTGTCCTAAATTTTAAGTAATTTGATTATTTTAGATGTACAGCTACTTTTTTCAAATGCGTTATATAAACAAACTTGACTTCACCTAAGTCAAGTTTGCTTAGGTGCAGAGCTTCACCTAAGCGACGAGAACAAGGTGACAGACGGAGGCTGCGACTCACATCGTAAATCACTTTAAAAGTCAGTAAAGGCTTCTCAGTTTTATACTTGGAGAAAGCAAAGAGTCGCTCAGAGAAAAACATTCATTGTTGTTTTTCAACCGTTTCTTGCCAAATGCTCTGGAAGTCGCTGAGTGTGGGGACTTTCCATCGGTAAATTGACTACATGTCGTCTCAGATGGATGAAAAAAATACACCTGGAGCATACAGTGCACACATTAACCATGTTCATAAACATTAAATACTGGTCATGATTCAGTGATGCGGGTCAGAACAGGAAGTTATGTCTGTGTTTTTGTGCATCTCCGCCTGTGAATATTAGCACTTTGTTCACTGATGCGGGCGCGTGCTTTAAAACATAGATTTATTTAAAAAAAATAAAAGATCACACTGCTTTTAAAGGGGATTTTCTTCCTACAACAAGTCCTGGATCAAAACTTCACAGATGTGGGTCCGCTAGGGGGCGTGTTATGGAGTAGACGCGCAAACCACGAGCTCCCATTTATCTGTTAAATTACTTTATGGTTCACCTATTGTGGCCCAATTCAGAGATTTCTTAAGCTCTATTAAGAAAGTCAGCATTGTTTTAGCTGTTTTTCTTTCCGTCTTTTTGGCTTATCTCGAAGTGAAATGCCTCCCAAGCAGTCTGCTAAAGGAGCGCAGGCTAGCTGCTCAGAGACCGCTAGCAAAACTACCGTTGATCCAGCGACACTGCTAGCTTTCCGCGACACTGTCAAAGAAGTGATTCAAGAGGAAAATGACAACCTACGGGACGAAATTAAACGAGCCATTTCGCCCATCCAAACCGCTCTTGACGAATGTACTGAGAAGTTGGGCGAACACGAAGAAGGCTTGAATAATCTGGACAAGCGGCTGGAAGTTATGGAGACATGTTTCGCAGATCTGAGTAACCAATACAAGAAGTTGCTGCTGAAAACGGACGACTTGGAGAATCGGGGAAGACGATGCAACTTGCGTATATTAGGAGTGCCGGAGGGAGCCGAACAAGGGAATCCCACTAAATTTGTTGCTGATCTGTTGCACGTTGTACTGGGTGGTCCCGGCGGTTTGGAGCAGGCTCCGATCCTAGACAGAGCTCACCGGGCGGCGGTTGCGCTGCCCACGGAGGGAGGGCGACCGCGGCCGTTCATTGTTCGCATTCATTACTACCAGGAGAAGGAGCGGATACAGCGCTTAGCCAGACAGAAAGGCCGGCTGGAGTTTCAAGGGAAGCAGATATTCATCTTTCCTGACTACAGCGCCGACCTGGCCAGACGCCGGGCTGCTTTCAGCGAGGTAAAGGGACTACTATGGAAAAAAGTTCGCTACGGCCTTCTTTATCCTGCCCGGCTTCGGATCTCGTTTAATGGAGAAACACAGGTATTCGACTCTCCTAAAGCAGTGAAAGATTTCATTGACTCCAAGTTTGAGTCCTCTCCCGAATGACATTTCATAAGAACCACCGGGACTTTCATACCATCGTGACTACATTTTTGTCAATCAATAAACGGACGATCTCTGGTTTAGCTTAGTTTCATGTTCGATGTTCATTTAGAAATCTCAGATGTTGGTGAGCTTGCCCTTGTTTCCTGGGAGGTTAACTATATTCCAGTACTTGTCACTTAAAAGGGACTCCGGGGTCAGCTTTGATGAGAAGTGAAACAGGTCCGTTTTTCGGTTACAGGTAAATTTGACGTGGGAGTT
This sequence comes from Neolamprologus multifasciatus, assembly GCF_963576455.1. Lineage (NCBI taxonomy): Eukaryota > Metazoa > Chordata > Actinopteri > Cichliformes > Cichlidae > Neolamprologus > Neolamprologus multifasciatus. The sequence continues at coordinate 5,919,629 of NC_140440.1, forward strand.
TTTCTCTTTCCTTCTCTTAATTATTTTACTCTATTATGTTGGACTTTGTGACTTTCTAATTTGAATATATTTTGGACTACATGTGTGATTCATAGTTCAGATGTTTCTGCTTATGTGGGGCTGTGGTTATGAATAAGGTGAATGGGACTCTTATTAGAAGCAGGGGAGCTTTGGGAAATTGGTGTGTGTCGTTTGGGGACAACACTGAACACGGGGAGGTGGGTAGGAGGGACTTATCTATTCTTTTTTCCTTTTGTTGTTTTTTTCTTTTTTTGTTGTATATTATTTGCTCAGATTATTGTTAACAACAACATTTCAGTGTACACCCATGATAGGATTGGTATTTGCGTTTGGAACCACCTTTTTCATCATGTACTTATATGGTGATGACTTCTGTTGATGACACTTCAACTGCTGTGAGTAATGGCTGCCATGTTAACTTTATTAGTTGGAATGTGAAGGGATTGAACCACCCAGTGAAACGAAATAAGGTACTCTCTCATCTTCTTTATCTTAAGGTACATGTAGCGTTTCTTCAAGAAACACACCTTAAGAATACAGATCATGCCAGATTAAGACGAAATTGGGTTGGACAAATTTTTCATTCCAAATTCAATGGTAAAGCCAGAGGTGCAGCAATTTTGATTAATAAGAATACTCCATTTATAGTCTCTCACACAATAGCTGACCCAAATGGTCGCTATGTAGTGGTGACAGGGTCCCTGTTTAATACTTCGCTTATTTTAGCAAACGTATATGCTCCGAATTGGAATGACTCAACTTTTTTCAATGACTTTCTTAATTCCCTTCCACAGATCAATACACACCAATTGATCCTTGGAGGGGACATGAATACTGTTATGGATCCAGTACTAGATCGCTCCTCAGATAAAAGACTTCCACTCCCTAAATCCTCATTAGTGTTACAGTCATATTTACAAACCTATGGGGCTGTTGATGCGTGGCGATTTCTCTACCCCTCCACTAAACAATATTCCTTTTTTTCTGCAGTGCATCAAACGTATTCTCGTATAGACTACTTTTTTGTTGACAAAAAATTGCTTCCCAATATCAAGACTTGTAAATACAGTAGCATAGTAATATCTGATCACAGTCCACTTGTTTTGGAACTCAGCTTCCCGGATGAACCCTTTGTGTACTCCTGGAGACTCAATCCTCTTTCTTTGTCAGATAAGGAGTTTGTGGAATATCTTTCCAAACAAATTGATGTCTTTATAAGAACAAACATTACGCCTGGCATGGCCTATAGTACGATTTGGGAAAGCTTAAAAGCATTCTTACGGGGCCATATTATATCATACTGTTCATATACTAGGAAACAGAAAAAGAAACGTCTTTCTGAATTGATACACCTTATTTCGCAATTGGATGAGCAACACTCTACAACCCCCTCTCCAGAACTGTATAAACAAAGACTAACGTTGCAAACTGAATTTAATTTAATCTCAACCCGGCAGTCAGAGTCTATAATTCTTAAATCTAGAGGAAGATGGTATGAACACGGAGAAAAAGCATCTAAAATTTTAGAACATCAGCTTCGTAAATCAGAAGCAACTCGTATAATCCCTGAAATTAGGACTAAATCTGGACATGTCACCACTACTCCACAAAAAATAAATGAGAGTTTCAGAATATTCTATTCCAGTCTCTATGATTCTGAATCTGTAAACACGCCTGAGATGTTTGAGGCTTTTTTGATGGAATGACAGTTCCGACTTTGACCTCAGCATTCAGAGACCAATTGGAAGAGCAAATTACAGTGGAAGAAATTAAATTGGCGATTAGCTCAATGCAGAATGGCAAATCCCCAGGTCCGGATGGGTATCCGGTTGAATTTTTCAAGACCTTTAAAGACAGTTTATCACCTTTATTACGGGACATGTTCATTGAGTCATTGGTTTCAAAATGTCTTCCCCTAACGCTTCGACAAGCAACCATCTCACTCCTATTGAAGCCAAATAAGGATCCATTAGAGTGTTCATCATATCGTCCTATATCACTCTTAAATGTAGATTTAAAAATACTGTCAAAAACACTTGCTCTCAGGCTAGAGCAATATCTACCATTGTTAGTTTCTCCAGATCAGACAGGTTTTGTGAAGGGTAGGCATGGTTTTTTCAACCTGCGCAGGTTTTTAAACATATTACACACCAAGTCAACTACGACCCCTGAAATTGCCTTATTACTCGATGCTGAGAAGGCATTTGACCGGGTGGAGTGGGATTATCTGTTTTATACTCTACATAAATTTGGATTTGGCCCTAATTTCATTTCATGGATTCGGTTACTTTGCTCCTCACCTATGGCACGTGTTAGAACAAATTCGTTATTCTCTTCTTATTTCCCACTTCTCCGTGGTACGAGACAAGGTTGTCCCTTATCCCCTCTTCTTTTTGCATTATCAATTGAACCATTGGCGATTAAACTGCGGGCTGACAGTTGCATTAAGGGCATCTTCAGAGGTGACCAGGAGCACAAAATATCCTTATATGCTGACGACCTCCTGCTGTATATGTCAGAGCCTTTATGCTCTCTTCCCCGTGCTCTTGCCATTCTTGAATGTTTTGGTAATATTTCGGGTTACAAGTTGAACCTACATAAAAGTGAACTTCTCTGTGTCAACTCTATAGCCAGGAAGATTTCATTTTCAGATTTTCAATTTAACGTTAAATCAGGGTATGTGACCTATCTGGGGGTTAAGGTTACCCACTCATACAAAGGTCTTTATGAAAGAAACTTTGTCCCGCTGCTTAAGAATACTGAGACAGATCTTCAGAGATGGAACAATTTACCACTGTCATTAATTGGCCGCATCAATTCTATCAAAATGAACATACTACCCAAGTTCCTTTATTTATTTCAATGTATCCCATGCTACTTACCCAATAAGTATTTTATAACACTGAATAAGCATATCTCTGCATTTATTTGGAATGGCAAAAGTCCACGAATTCGCAAAGATTTCATGCAGAGGACTAGACCAATGGGTGGATTAGCCTTGCCAAACTTTCAGTCTTATTATTGGGCAGCAAATATTCGAAATATGCTGTACTGGATGAGTAATTTTACTACAGAGACTCCAGCTTGGCTCCAAATTGAGTCATCCAATTGTGGCAAAATTTGCCTATCAGCGTTGTTGAGTTCAGCTCTCCCATTAGAACTATACACCCATAAACGTAACCCTTTGTTGTATGACTCGCTCAGAATCTGGGTGCAATGTAGGAAAAGGTTGGGGTTACACTTAATGTCAATTAAAGCACCTATCTGCTCAAATCATATGTTCCCACCCTCCATGATGGATTCTGCCTTTAAAATATGGGAAAGTAATGGCCTTAGAAATATCAAAGACCTTTTTGTAGATGGGATTTTTGCCTCATTCACGCAGCTCCTGAAGCAGTTTAATGTTCCTCTGCAACATTTTTTCCGCTATCTACAAATTCGCCACTTTGTAAAGAGTCGATTTCCTTAGTTTCCGGAACTACCTGAGGAAACTTCTTTGGATAAAATTATTAATATAAACGTTCATAAGAGAGGGGCGATTAAAGAAATCTATGCTATATTATTAGATCTTCAATCTCCTTCTCTCTCCATCCTTAAAGCACAGTGGGAGAAAGACCTTGGGATGATTATAACAGATGAGCTCTGGCAATCTTTTCTCCGGAGGGTACACTCTTCTTCGATATGTGCCAGGCATGGGCTCCTTCAATTCAAGGTCCTACACCGATTACATATCTCCAAGGAAAAGTTAGCCAAGTTCTATCCAGGAGCTGACCCTCTGTGTAACAGATGTAAAGCAGAAACAGGTTCGCTCCTTCATACCTTTTGGACATGCCCCAATCTTCATAACTATTGGGTGTCTATATTTAACACTCTGTCAGAGATGTATAACGTTAAATATGATCCCTCTGTTCTAACGGCTATCTTTGGGGTGATACCTCAAGACATCACTTTGCCAAAATACTATTCGAATTCTATTGCCTTTGCTTCACTTATCGCAAGGCGCCTTATACTTTTAAGATGGAAGCAGGAAGCTCCTCCCACACATGAACAGTGGTTCAACCACCAAATTTCTTAAGGCATGGCAGCCATTCCTGATGTACATGGAAACATTTAAAATGACCACCTTATCATGACCAGATACCATATCTCTATATCACTATCATGGTTAACTGTACACTGAATGTCCCTTATACATTTTATTTTTATATTTGTTTGTTGTTGTTTGTTTGTTTTTTGTTGTTTTGTAGGGGTTTCTTTGGTTTGTTTGTTTGTTTTCCTTTTCTATTTCTGTTATCTTTTGGGGTATTGTAAATACTGAACAGCAAACTACTTTATGTTCAATGTTTTGTTATTAACATGCTGCTGTGACTGAAAATAAAATTTATAAAAAAAAAAAACTTCACAGATGTAAAAGAGGCAGGGTTTAGCCTGCTCTGCACCCACTGGTCCAGCCTTTGCTTTCAGTGTTGCAGATGAGCAGCTCTGACCTTCCTTTTCAAACCCCCCCGCTCCCCCCCAAAAAAACAAAAAACAAAAAACAAAAACACGTCCTCGCCAAAAAATGCAGAGAATTTCCTGATTAGCCAGACTGAAGCCAAAGGGGCAGCATCCAAACATTCAGAGCAGCTTATCTCTGACTCCTCAGCTCCTCCCGCGACCCTGACGCTTCTCCCGGAAGCTCTGAAAACAGTCTGAAGGCCTCACGTTCACCTGTGTGGGCATGCCAACACTCTCGGTTGGTCATGGCATTTGAGGTGTGTGGCGGCATGTGTGTGCGCATCAGAATCTGAACACAGATAAGTTTCAGTTTCCTTCAGTCACATTTGCCCACACACTCCCTCTGTTTATAAAACTCATGATGCCTTCACTGGTGTCCGAGTCAGACAGGCTTAACATTTTTTTTTTAAAAGGCAACCATTTTCAGTTAATGGTTTTTATTCTTAGATTCTTCTGAGTAACTCTGCATGACCCTCAGTTCATAATAATCCTTCTTTGTCTAACACGAGCCTCTGTGAAGCTCATTAGTGCGAAATAAGATGCTTTAGCCCCTCCCCCTTCGGGAAAACTTCTTCCGTTTGGCAGGTGGGTGAGAGCGTATCCCCGCTCTGACATCATACCAATCAAAGTGTAAAACAAAACAAAACTGAAATCTACTAAACTGATACCTGAACTTCTGAATGACACATTTTGCCTCATTTACAGTTACTCTGCTCTGATCAGCTGACCAAACAAAGCACCTGTCGTACCGCAGGTGTACAAGTTTTTATGTTTCTGATGCTAATAAGACATTTAACAAAAATGAATATTATCTGCTTGAGTGACTCCCAGAAAACAGAGATAAGGTGACCATGTGAAAGCCTTTAAACCTGAAATACAGGTCCCACTCCACCCATGTTGCTATGGTTACAGACCTGGAGTGAGACTAACGAGAGTCCTTTCACTGAGACAGCCTCAACTGTCAGGTAAAAGAGTGATATAAACACACATGCTGACATTACAAATAACAGCAAGTCATCATTGTGCTCCTGGGCACAGACTCAAACTGCTTCTTTTAAACACATATCTACGTCCCACCCTCTGACCTTCGTAACTAACAGTGACACTGCTGAAACTCCTGGGACAGTAATGGCCATTCTGTGCATTTTTTCTGAGAAAAAAGGATTGTTTCCAAATATTTACAGGGTAATTCATCCTGGAATTTTTGACTCAGCCTTTGCCACAAACTTCCGGACTATGGGCCCCATTTCTGTCGGCCTGCAAGTGTTTTAAGGGGAGAAATCCTGACTTCACAGAGTAACCACTTTAAACAGGTTCACTGGAGTTTGGTTTGTCCACAGTCAGCTGTTCAGGAACCAGCCCAACGTGTCTGATATCAGGCTGGCCAACATACTCTAGGTGAAACCATCCACAGCTTTTAGATCACTGACGGTGTGACAGCCCTACAGCTTCTGCTCCATCATCATCATTATTGTTATTATTTCAGATGAATTGCTTTTTTGGCCAAAAAATGCTTGACAACTTTTTTTTTTTTTTTTTTTTTTTTTAAATCAGGAGTGGTGAAAAATGTACCTTTTTTAAATGGGTGATATCACTGTGTGATAAACACAGCTTTATTGTTTGGTTTAAATATGACAAAGAGCAACATGACGTGCAATTACTGTATGTTCTCTGACACCACATACAGGACACAGGAAGGAAGGAGGGAAGGACAACTAAATGTTTGTGTGACAGCCAATTAGAATACGATGCTCAGAACCCACAGGAAAAGATTCGAGCACAAAACACTTTCAGGTGCTGCTCCTGCTCGTTAACTGACAGACAGAAAAACGCTCCGATTACACTGAAACATCAGTTCCTCTCTGACTCAGACTCTGATCAGCCAATGTGTTGTGAAAACACTCAGTTTCACTCAAAACTTCTACACGTACACTCGGTGACATCAGGGAGAGCCAGTTGTAGCCCCGCCTCCTCCCAGCCTTTGCTGAGCGAGGCATTTCCTAACAGCGGGAGTTTCCTCTGTGATGAGTCAGCAGTAGGGGGGAGGGGGGGGGGGTTCTGCTCACACTGAGTCACCTCTCAGGGCTTTCGTGCCACCTCACATTAATGTATGAGGAAATATGAGAACACACACCCCGAGCCTCTACCGCAGCGTCACACCTTATTGATCCTGCATATAAGCGATCAGCTGCAGGAAACTTCTGAGTGACTAAAACCTCCTCTTCATTTCATCTAACCAGAAAACGGCTGACTGACAGGAAAACAAAAACTACACTGCTGTTTGTTCTCAGGAAGCTCATCTGATCTAAACCCTTCAAAAATCTTTCAGAAGAACAAATTTATTCCATCATCCACAGGCATTTTAATTCAGCTCCAAATTACTGCAGAAAATGCAAATGGTCAAAGGTCAGAGCTGAGAGGTGCCTGGATTTTCAGAGGCGCTGAACAGAGAAGTTTGTCAAAGCGACCACAGGCAAACTTAGGGGAAACACGTCACATGACCACACAGCAACGCCACAACACACACACAAACACACGAGTGCAAGCGGCTTCACTGATCAGCAGCTTTGTCGTGGTCTCATGTTATTGATTTGGAATTTATCAATGGTGGCGATTAGAACAGACTGATTAACTGGGGTATTACACCTAGTGAGTGATTTCAGACTGAGGGGGTGAGGCTTGAAACACTGGCTCATTCTCAGCGCCTTAATCAATAAACTGATCAGCTGGGTATACTGTCTTTCAGCCACACCCGCCCATCATGAAGAAGCAGCTGTTACCCCAAAAGAGTTTGTTTTACACCTATAGGCTTCTTCCAGTTACTTCCTTTCACAATAAAAGTCCTTGTTTTATGTACTACTGATTGGCAGATTTCATGATGTAACAAAAAACAAGGTTTCTTAAAGAAAAAATACAGTGAATCATTCATTCATTAAATGTTGGAAACAAGTTCTTTTAAAGAATCTTACTAAAAAGAGTTGGACTTAACTGCGTTTTTGGTGTTAAACACCAATTAAAATAATGTTTGCAGGGATCTAATGAACATGTCAGGGAGTGATGCAGTCCCTGGCTAACTATGCTTATAAAAACGTGTGGAATGACACTGGTGGATGAATAAAGACTCTTCAGTATCAGTGCTGTTGTCTCTTGTTTGGACCCTCCAGCTGCTTATGTTGATTTTTATTAAACCTGTGGGTGTGCTCACTCACCAGGGTGCTGCTCCTGCTCTGCTCCCCCGTCGTCACCCCGCTCTCCCCGTGCTCCCCGCCGGTTCCTCCTCCGCCTCCCGGCGCTCTCTGCCCGGCCTGGTCGCCGCTGGGCTGGTGCTGCCGGTGCTTGTTGGACCGCTTGGCTTTGGACTGCAGGCAGCGCTGGTGCAGGGCGTAGGTCTGTTGCCGGTCCATCTCCTGCCGCTCCATCATCGCGGCCAAGTAGCGTTCCTCGCAGTTGTTGTGATGCTGCCGGAACTGCTCGATCCTCCGGCGGAGCCGCTCCATCACCTCGCTGCGTCGCGGTGTAACAAAATCCGCCATCATCAATAAAGCCTTGCAGTAAACTCCCGGCTCAGGTTTCGTCCATATATTGCTGAATCTGGCGTCTACACCCCCCCTCACCCTTTACAAAGACTCCGGTGCTGGCTCCATGGAGGCGGCCTTTGTGCTGCTAACGGCCTTCAGTCACACTCACTGCCGGAGAGGAGAGGTCAGGTTTTTGGGGGCAGCACCATCCAGCCTCCTCATCTACCTGGTCTTGTGTACAACAGCTCGTTTAATTAGCTGTGTAAAGCTACCGGAGTCCTGCTAGAGCCTATCTGGTCCTCCCTTTACTCCCCGAGCTGCCCCTGCCCTTTGCTCCTGATCATTTATACCCCAGTCTGAGAGACAGGGTGCTGCCTTCAAACTCACTCCCGCTGGGCTAACTTCGGCTAGCGCATTCCTCCACTCTAAATCAAAGCAGGAGCCTAAAAACCTCCCACCCCCACCCCCAGAAAATGAGTTAAGCGGAACCTGGTCTGGAGCTAGCCTCCGTCTCCTCGTCCACCTGCCCGTTACCGGCGGTGCTCCGCTCCCGACAGCCTCCTAACGGCTCCACAACTCCCCTCAAACTTTATTCTCCTCGGCTGATGGAGGTTAGCTCGGGTAGCATGGGATTAGCTGGCTGGCTAACAACTTGTCAGCTAATGGAAATAAAACTTCACGCGCCTGAAAACAAACTGCCAGACTTTCAGGACATCTGAAGCACAGTTAGAGTTAAAGTCACTTACTGTGAGAGTGCTGCTGTCCGCTCTCCTACAGCATCTGTCCCAGCATCTGTCCTCCGAACAGCTGATCCTCCCGCTAGCCGTTAGCCGCTAGCTACTAACGCTGTTTGGGGTTCGGCTAGCTAGCAAGATAGCTAGCCTGAAACGTTTAAATGAACCATCATACTTTAAAACTATCTCCCCAGAGTTACACCCAAGGATAATCTTTCCCTCGGCTGAGCCCACGTCCGAGATGAACTGTTTGGGAGCGAATTCCTGGGAAACAGTGGGATAAGAGTCCCTCTGCGCCTCTTCTATTGTTTTCCAACGAACAAGTTACACCGCCGCCATCTTGAAAACTTTCTCTTTTCCCCTCCTTCATCTGTGTTACAGGAATGTCCCCGCCTTTTCCGGTGACGGACAGTAGAAACAGCCAATCAGAAGATGAGACCGAGTGTCTCTTGCGTTTAAATCAATGACTGTAGAACAATACATAACAAACACACGCGCACAGAGTGTACGATCGGTAAATCTGTTCAAGGGAGGGTTAGTGGGTTATTGTACCACAAAAAATACAAAAACAAAAAGAAACCCAAAACAAATAAACTCAAATAAATTCACTTTTTAAATATTAATTTAATTTAACATGAATAGAATTTTTTTAATTATGAAAACCACTGTCAGCTAATTTTACTGGCAGCAGGTTAAACACTCATCAGCAGTTTGACCGCCACAATAAAGATTATTTGGGGTCATTAGCGGCCCCTGAAGGACACTAATGGGGCCAGGATTCCTGCCTCGCCCCTCAGAAAAAAATTATTAATTAACTAATAAATCATAGATTAGGAAAAATACAAAAATAAATACATTAATTAATACTATGCAAGAGTTACATAGAAAATAACATAGAAAAAGAAACCAAAAATAGAAAAAAGCAAGGGTGGACATACAAAAATACATTAAACTATAAATTAGAAAGAATAATATAGAAAACAAAAACCTCTACAGAAATTGAATGCTTGTTTGCTTTTATTTTAAGTCAATTTAATAATTAATCTCTGGGCTCACTACTAGCAGGTGGCGACACACGCCATAGGGTTGGAGTGCTATGTGAGTTGGGTAAGGATATGTGCAGTGGCCCTGGTGGTCCAATTCCTGGCTACTGAAACTTGTTCCAGGGACCTAGTTGCCTCTCTGGTGGGGAAGGAGTAGATATACCCCTGGAATCTGTTTCCAGACGAGCAGTTGTGTTCTAGTCTGGAGTTGCCCTCGTGAGAGATGGCACGCAGGGGTAAGTATACTTGTAGAGGGTGTCTGGTTCAGTGGTCATAGGATCTAATCTCTGCTTTTTTGCACATGATGTGATTCTATCAGCTTCATGAAGTGGTGTCCCCCAGCTCGCAGCCGTGGAAATGAGAATTAGCGTTATTCCAGAGTAGCTTTGCATGATTTACGGTTCATAATAATCCTTCACCTCATACCAGGACAACCCTGCAGTTCAGCCTCAGTCTGACACAAACTGTCTTTATGATTGGCTGCTTTAAGAGAAGACAAATGTTAGATTTATAAGAAAAAATGGGGCTATGTTTACATGAAAAAAGTGGGGAAAAAAGTTAATTTGAGGGAAAAAAGTTAATTTCAAATAGGTAAAAATACTGTTAGAGATGGCATGTTTATTTATGAGCTAAAATAAGAAAAGCACAATAGTAAATAACCACGCTGCTGCCTCTGCTTCTGTTTCCATTTGATGTTTTTATTAATCAAATTGAGTGTTGACCACGTGTCTGCACACACATAAACACAGAGCAGGCTCCATCATCACAGTATTTCCATTGAAAGCTGGAGCTTCCTGTCAGCAGGTCCACTCAGCGTGGACATGGGGACGACGGCCGGGCCAACCATTAGTACAAACACAGAACAAAATAAAAAGCAGAGTTACAGAGGCAGAGTCTCCCCCGCAGGTACAGTGTTCAGTCTACAGTCTGTTAGCGAGGCAGCTTCAACAGTGCCATGAACAACGCCATCGTGCCTAAACAACAGCATCTTCACGGCCACTACAAGCAGCAGAGCCAGCAAAATCATCCTACGAGGAAGAGGAGATGGTCACCTGACACAAACTTTCAACACTTGCCATAAACCACCAGGCAATCACAAGCAGCCTGTCCTGACTGAAAAAAGGATCTGGCTCAGGATTCACACTGGAATCATTTTCCACCTGCTGATCGCTTCAGTTTCACCTCAGACGGGGAAAAAAAAACAAAAGAAAAAAAAAGGTCCTGCAGGAAGATTAGCACATAAACCGGTGATCAAGGGTTTGAGAGCATCAATAAGTTTCACAGATATTTGAAATCATTGTTACCTGCCAGGCACTTTTATTTTGGCAGTGGAAAAGAAAATATCAGAAGAGTGAAGGTTAAAGTCTGTAAAATTCAGATTTGACTGAATGAACAATAACGATTTATAATCAGAATAGTCAAAAATTACAGCAAATGATTTGATTTGAAGCATTATTAGTGAGAAAATAAATACGGCTCGTTCTGTGATTCCCATTGATCCACCCAAACTCTGATAATCACACAAACCAAAGATGAAGTTTCTCCTTCTTTATTAAGTTTGATTCTCCACCGACAGCATTACCTCTGACACCTGCTTCATATAAGATGACTTCAGGCTCAAAAGAGAATCAAGGTAGAAAATGAAAGACAACTTTTAAACTTATTGATTTTGTGGCCCACCAGAGGGCTGCAGACGGGACACTGTAACAGCACGTTACATGACCAGTCAGAGTTTATATGCTGATCTCTGGTTTTACCAGTTTAAGAACGATGGTTGTTTTTTGGTAAGTTATCACAGACAGATGAAAAATAAGTCTCACTCTATGAATAAATAACTTTTTTGCGCTACATGGAAGGACTTAAAACTGTTGGTTGGACGGACACCAGGCATTTTCCCAGCCTGATGCTGAGGTCACGTGATTATCTTCCAGGGGTATTGGTTCTGAATTTGGCCCCACCTGTGGTCACACATGGCAACTGCTTCAACTCACAGGTCCACTTACTCACACCACCTGAGCTTTGAGCCACGCCTATGCTCCACACCCTGAAAACGACCACCAGGCGGGTTGACTCTACAGATGGACAGCTGAGATGTTAAGCACCTCATTGTGGTAGTGTTTTTGTGTTGTTCAAATGTTCAGAGAGCGCCGCTGTTATAACAAAAAACAACAACAAACAAAACAACTTAATTTTAAAGATTTTTTGTGTGTGTATGAGCTGAACCTTCATTCACACAACTATCATACCCGAGATCAGCAGACTGTTGCACGTACGTGACCTTTGACCTTTTTTTTTTAAAATTAGACGACCTAACATATGCTAACATTTACATAAGAAAAACAAAGACGAAAAATGGAAGAAAAGGTGTTACCAGTTTATTATTTCAGACGTTAGCATGACTGATAGCTAATCAACGAACTCCACAAGCTGTTAGCAGCTAGCTGCTGTAAGCATTGGTGGGCTGACTGTTATAGCGCCACACAGCTCACTAGCTTTACTAGCACCTAGCTAACACCAGGTTTAAGGAGGGTGAAGAAACAGCCTAGTGGTTTCTGGATAACATCCCCAGCTCGACCGATTAGCCAGCAGGAAACTGTGGTTGTTAGTAGGATAACCACCAACAGGCTGATTTACTGTAATAAACAAGCTGTTAGCTTATAGGTTTGCTAACACAGGTACGGTTGCTAAGTTTGTTGTAGCATTCATTAGCAGCCTGGTGGATCAAATTTAAAAACAAAACAAAACCCGAGCAATGATGGCAAGCTGATCCCAAAGCTAATTAGCAGCATGTTGGTAAGCTAATTGGGCTTTTTCGATGCTTACTCACTGACTGTTGGTAACGGTTAGTCTAGCTAGCAAGTTACATTGTGTTAGCTAGATGACGACATATTGGATTAGCCAACTGTTTATAAGCTCTTTAAGGAATGAGGAAGACTTCCGGTTGGTCAAAAGATTTTAAAGTCATCCTGACTGTTGGTGTCGGGTCAGTAGGTGTTTTCACCCAGACTGCGACGACACAAGGCAGCAGGATCACGGCGGCTCAAGCAGGATGATGCTGGGCTAAGCCCCTCCAGGGACCGATTTAGAGTGTTCTCATTGGCTGTTTAACACCCTGGTTACCTGGAGACTGTTTGACCTGACTTATGTTTTGGCTGCTGGAAGGCTAGAGACTGCTGGAAGCTCAACAAAAACAGCCTCAAGCGGGCTCTCTGAGGGTGGCAATGGCGGTGGACAGGATGTTGGTCCTGCAGGTTCGAGTGTTCAGGTGTTGTGAAGGAATGACGCAGCAAGTTTTAGTAAATCTCTTTGAAAAACAAAAATCCTTTGAATCTAACTCGGTGCTGTTCATACACATAATCATTATTATCATCATTATCATCAGGTGTCCATGTTGGAGGTCTTGATTAGTTTCCCGTTGCTGCTTCCACTGGTTCCATTCAGGCCTCATCGCCTCAGAGTGGACGGGAAGAAGAATGAGGAGGAGGAAGGGGAGAGGGAGGAAGGATGAAGGGGGTGAGCTGTTGAGGTCAGGGCTGCAGTCAGATTTCACTCCTTCCTGGGCTTCCTGCTCCTCGGGGATCTCCGCAGAACATCGTCCTCGAGCTTCTGCAGAGGAAACGAAGGCGAGATGACGAGTCAGTTTAAGTCAGAGGAAGCTCGATGTTACTTGCTCAAATCAAATCATGTGAAACAGACTGCACAGCCTCAGACGGAAAATTCAATTCAGTTTTATTCATACAGCGCCAAATCACAACAACTGTCACTTCAAGGCGTTTTATACTGTAAAAACCCTACAACAAGGGTGTCAAACATACGGCCTGTGGGCCACAGTCAGCCCAGGAAAGACTCCAGTCCTACACAATGCGCAGCTTTGGAAAAATGAGGAGAGTTTTAAATGTTTTGCAGCTTCACCTACTGATAAAGACCTCTCTCTACCCCCCATGACCATTCATACTACAGCAAAGTAATTACGTAATAGATGATCAATGACATGACAGAAAAGCTGTGTTTACAATCTACTGTAGAAAATTCAGGGTTTTTTTTTTCAAAATCTACAGGTTAAAAAAGAAAGTCTATTTTCTGTTAACAAGAACCCCTTTTCTTTAATTTGACACACTATTTAAAATGTAAATAATTTATTTACTACAGCAGCACCTGTTAATCATGTAGAAAAACAGAAAAATACTCATCAAATTGCTCCTCTTTTTCTAATATTCTGATATCTGACGGATTAAATGTGTAGTTAAACTTCTTTATAATAACACAAAGGGAGGTTTCACCCATTTGTCCCGACAACAATATATATCACAAAATTTTTACATTTTCTGTAAATATCGGGCAAATCAACTTGTGCGTAAAATGTTTTCAGCTGGGCGTCGTGTACCTGGAGTCGAGTGTTTTGACCAATGCATGAAGCTATAAATTCTTTTGGACAGAAGTTGTAACGGCCGCCATTTTCTTTGTTTTTATTTGACGGCGTGCTGCGGGTAAAGCCTGTTCTAACGTTTGAGTCTAAGGTTTATTTTGTGCACCTGACGGCTCTTTTTTGCTTCTCACCCGTAAACTCTCTCCACACTCTGTCACATGATTCTTGTGTAGGTAGTAGAAGAGGTTTGTTGTGTTTGAGTCTGTGGTGGGGACTGGTTTGCAGCATAATTTGCATTATACGGTTTTCTGGTCTGTGTCAGACTTTTCATAACCAAACCATGTCCATGCTACAGATGTAGCCCCTCTTTTAGGAATAAGCTCCTGGATTTGCTTTGACTAGTCTTTCTCTTTGTCATCATTTAGGTTTATTTGGAAAAATCTCAACAGGATATTGAGCTTTATTGTGAAAAGTTTGTGGAAAATAAACAAGCGAACAGTGGAGCCACACGCTGGGTTTATCGTCGTTGTTGCTAACGACATCATGTAAAAACAGTTGCTTGTCCGTCCGTAGTGTGGTTATTTTAAATATAAGAGAACTTTATGAAATTAATATAGCCAATACAGTGACCCTCAAAACCATGAAACAAATATTGCAGTAAACAGTTTATTTTGCCACACCATGAAACAAACGATAGTGTAATATGAAATGAGACATTTTCATATCGTCATCCGATATATATCATTATATCAGACAGCCCTACGTCAAAGTGGGTTGTATGGAGTCCACAATGTAAAACGCGTCTGACATCCTTGCCCTATGACTATGCAGAGCAAAGCCAAAAATCAGAGGACCCCATCTGAGCAAGCACTTGGTGGCAGTAGGAAGGAAAAACTCCCTTTTAATAGGAAGACACGTCAGGCAGAACCAGACTCTGTGAGGGGTAGCCATCTGCTGAGACTGGTCGGGGGTTTGAACTCTCCTGGAAAGCAGCAGATGTTACACCTGCAGCACATTTACAGCACGCTGCAGACTGAGCTCATCCCACATTTTTACTGAATTGAGGCTTTTTCAAGTTTTCTACATTTTATGTCTCAGACTCCTTCAAAACAAATCTGAGAAAATAAAATGAAATTAAAGTTTATCTTTGCAACAAGCTTTAACGACCGGTGCGAAGACATTTAGAAAAAAAAAAAAAAATTATTTTCTTTGTAAAATATAAATGACTAAAAATACAAAATGAACTTTCATTTATTAATTTTTACATCTTTTCAAAAGTTAAAGGAGCTGAAAAGTCACAATTGAATCTGCTGTGATAAAACTTTGCCTCACCTCATCAGCTGTGTTCTCTTTTTCTTCATCCTCCTCTTCCTCTGCAGGTTCTTCATCTTCACTCTTTTCTGTGTCTGAAAAGCAAAGATGAATCAGATTAAGAAACAGCTGCAAACTCAAAAGAAACAAACAGATTCAATTTGAAGATCTCAGTAACCTAGGCTGCTCTTCTCAGCCTTCGGAGCCTCCTCGGCTTCCTCCTCCTCTTCCTCCTCCTCCTTCACATCAGGCTGAGGTTCGTCGGTCTTCTTGTACTCTGCCGGCGACACCGAACTCTTCTTCTGCAGAAGGAAACAAGTCAGTTCAAAGCGCTCCTGTGGTGGATGCTCATACTAAACAAAGTTTGTAATAATGAATTCACTGTATTTAAAATAATCCCCTGAGCTCAGTTTATCAGTTTTTCCTACTCTTGGATCTTTATGATGTCATACAGACAGGATATCCCAGATATGGTCACCTGAGAGGTTTGTGAGGGGCAGCCAATTAGAAGAAAGAGTGAGGTTTGCCAAATTTACATTACTTGTGGTGGTTTGCTAGTGATAGTTTTAAAATAGCATTATCTAAACTCTTGGGTAACATGCTGATCCTGGACCAGCGCTACAATGACGCAGGAACAGCAACACGATGATTTCAGGTTCCCTCAGCTGAGGATCTAAGACTGATACAAATACATAAAGGCACCGTCACATTTATGAATGGACTGTTTTACTTTTGCAGTCAAGTCACACTGCAGTTCACACCCGCAACAGTAATTTACTGTTATTACCAAACTGCCTTCTCCATGAACAAGCCACCATGCCACAGTGGAAACAGCTGAGACGGCCAGATATGTGACATGTTCATAGGAAACAGTATTTATAGGCCAAAGTACTGGGCCACATCTCTTAACCTTTGAACTCAAGCGTTCTCAGTCCTAGTCCTGCAGCACCTAGCCAGGCAGTCCAAACCTCCTCTGGCATTAACATCAGCACAGACAGTGTGTTGCCGGGAGCTTCGGTTTCCACGGCTGAGCAGCTGCTGCAGGTGTGACGTGAAGGTGGCCCGGGACTTTGGTCCATGTAGAGCGAGTTAAACAGCAGCACCGCCTTCTCAGATCCATCATTCACAAACGCATCACTGCCTTTCACTCACGGTTTTTGCCTACGTTTGATAAAGAGCGCCCTTTCAGACGAGCATTTTCAGAATGTGTTGGCCAATAGGAGAACAGAGTTGTGCCACCAGCAGGTCTGCTGCAAAGGGTTTCACCTGATTTTCCAATATTCAGAACACCAACAAACCAGTCATGAATTCTCAGTTATAATCAGTGTCACAATTACAACCAATGAGTGACAAGGTTTAATGAAACATACAAAGACTGCACTGCAGCACCACAGATGCACACAAGCAGCACAAACACAACAACATGACGTGAAGCTATGCTAGCAGCAGTATCAGTCACCGGGCCAGAGGAGGTGGTGGCCGCGCAGTTAGGGCGTCCAGCATCATTAAACTCTTTCTGCAAGCTGGTGAGACTCAAGTGACCCTGAGCTGATCCTGACGACCTCTGTGGACATTAATCAGTGCGATACAACTTAAACCATTAAATGAAACCTCTGGAATAACAATGTGTGGTTTTGACAGCAGGCATGACAGGATGCCCTGAGGATCAGACTGCAGGATGGACAGGTTTGATTTTCTCATGTCCAATTAAAACCTTAAAACAATTATCAATAACAGTTAAAAATGCAGCTTGAATTATAACAACAGTTTATATTGATTCATTTCCACCAATCACAGGAGTCCACCTGTGAGCAAATCCTCCACGACAGCATTACACCGAGCTGCTCTCTTATTCCTGACAGGGTCACCACAGCAGATGGATCTGTGTGGTTGATTTGGCACAGACTTCCATTGATCCGGGCCTGAGAACGGCACCAGGAGTATGCACGCTTGTGCCCCACAAGGCTGGGTTTGCAGCATCGAACTGTGGCTCTTTGAACTGCTGAATTTTAACTTGTAAATATTAAGTTTCATATTTTCACTACAGAAAGTTTGACAGTTAATAGGAGCTTCTCAGCTGACTGGGGCATAAACATAAAGTCATGCATTGTTACTACCAGCAGAATGTAAATGAATGAGTAACACAGGAACACTCAGTGGGGGAAAATGTCAAACTCTCCGTGCTCTGAAGAGGCAACAGCTTCACTTTTACTTCAAACTTCAATCAAGACAGAAACTCGACTTTCAAATGAGGAAACTTCAGTTTGATGCTGCAGAGGCGCAGACCCTGTGTGTGTGTGTGTTTTACCTTTCCAGTGCAGCAGAAGACAAAGATAAGTATGAGCGGCAGAGCTACGGTGAGCACGTAGACGACCCAGAGCCACGGACGCTCCTCTGCAGCGCTTAGCATCTGAGCTGCCAGCCCAGGCTGCACGACCACAAGGGGGGGGGGGGGGGGGGGGGGGGGGAAGATAAACAAAACAAAAACCACACATGAGGAAACATCACGGGGCTCTCGTTAACCCAGACTTCAATAAATCCACTTCACAGATTTTTTTCAATGATCAGTAACGATATCAGAGTTGAACACCAAATCTCTCCCAGTCATGCTAATAAGTATGAAACGCATGTCTATTAAAGGATATCCACTAGCTCGGAGACATTTAGAGGGATCCTTTTATTTTTGATGATTTTGGCTAAGAGCTCATGAAACTCAGTAATCCGGTTTCTCAAATGATCAGAATATTTCCTAAAATGAATCAAATCTCTTCATGAGCCATAATCATCTAATTAACACAAAAACAAACTTGATACATTTCACTTCATACTGAAGAATATATTCAAGTTAACCTTTCAGAATAAAATTATGGGAAAAGGATTTTGTCCTTAATATTCAATTGTTTTGTGAAACATTATTAAGGAAACGTAATTTTCTTTCATTTCTGTTGCGCAAAAATAAAATTTTAACGTGTTTGATGCTCCACCGTGAAGCTGCGCTGAGGTGTGTGAGGTCACCCTGAGCATTTGAAACATGAGGCGGTGACTGTGTCACTTCACTTTTTAAACTTTAATCATGGCACACACTTGATTAAAAAAAAAAGGAAAAAACAAAACAAAAACAACAACTCCCAAAACAAATACAGGTCCGATTTATCCCAGAAGACTGAATTTAATCTGATCTAATAACATGGACCCACCTCAGCGGCGCCCTCTGCTGCCTTCTTCAGCCCCCAGCTATCAGAGGCCCAGCGTTCTGCAGCGTTGCGATCATTGGTGATGAAGAAGTTGTCAAAGAAGATGTCAGGGGTCATGGACCAGAGTTCAAGCCCCAGGGCGCTGAACGGTGACATCTTGTAGGGGTGAAGGTCCTCAAAGTACGCCGGGTTGGGGATCTTCCTCGGCTTCCAGACGCCCTGAAAACACAAAGGGTCGGAGGTGAGGAGAGCCTCCAAAAGACTCCACCCCCTCCATCTAATGATCACCTCACACTGAAGTCAGACTCACCTGATAGTTGGGGTTATCAATCATGGGGGGCTTCCATTTGCCCTTGTAGTTGGGGTTGTCGATCATTGGCCGTTTCCAGGTGCCGCAGCCGGGGGCGGTCTCACAGGCGGGGTTAGGGATCTGAGGGGCCTCCCACTCTCCGTCCATGTCCTCATCCCTGACAGGCACGAAGAGTACTCTGTTATCTTCTTTATACTGGAATACAGGTTTTACTGGGACTATTTTCAGCAGTGGATTAATCCACGGGCTTTGTCAGGAAAGCGGTTCACAGTGAAAAGAAAATCTGTACTCTGTTTGCTTTAGACATTTCTTTCCTTCCACCTGCTCCGGGCCGACAGGCAGGTGTAACTCACCAGTCTTCAGGTTTGATGGCGTCAGGGTCTCCGATATACTCGGGCTCATCGTCCAGCCAGCCATCGGGTTTCACTGCAGATTCATCTGGAATCTGAGCCGGAGCGTCTTCATCCCTGCAAACACACAACAACCCAAGTCTGCTGTCACAGAGTGGCAAACATGGAAGCACCAAACCTGCAGTTCCTCTAACATCCAGCAGAGGCTCCAGCAGTGAGTCAGTCCCAATGACAGGTGGATTGTGACACAGGAGGTCGTAGCTGCTAGCTGTCTCCTAGGGTTCCCCTCAGCTAATTGGAGTCTCTGAACTGGACCTCTGCACAGTTTTTGTGCCTTTGGAGCATTTTTAATGACATCATCTGACCAATAATATAGCTGCTGTGAGGTCACTGTACTTAAAGGGAAACATGAAGTAAGCCTTTGATTTCTAAATAGACATGGATTGTGTTTTTAATACATTCTGAATCTGTTACTGAAGTGTACAGTAAGAAGCAGCACAATCTCCAGATTTTAATTTATTTATTTTTTTACACTTACGGAGGGTTTACTTTATTTTCCCCCTTTTAAATAAATTGTAAAATAATTATTTTTTCCCTTTTTAAAACTTACTTAAATGTTAAGATCTTCAATTCAGGAAAAGTAAACGATCTCAGAAATAACTGAGCAACATAATCAGCTGTGTCTCTCTGCCATCTTCAGCCGGTACTCCTCGTTCTGAACCAGATCGGACTGTCCACTTATAAATCGAGACTGACCCCGTGACGCTTTTACTGCAAACATGTTTACTTCAGTTCCAGTCGTGCAGCCGTGGCTCAGTTTGTTTTCTTTAGGTCAAACGCTTGGATGAAAGTTCGAGCAAACTAAAAATGAAACCCTTGTACTGACCAGTCCTCGGGTTTGACGGAGTCCGGGTCCTGGATCTTGGGCCTCTCATCCCAGTCCTCAGGTTTGTGGTCATCAGGGTCCTCGATCTCAGCGGGGGGGTTCACAGCGGGGGTCATGTCCGTCAGCAGGTTGCCGCTGTTCACGACCGTCTGATCCACCAACACCTCAAAGCTGTTGTCAGAGTTCACCACTGTTGGGGGCAACAGAGACGAGTTAGGCACTCAAAGAAAAAAATAATAATCAAAGTCTGCAGTTCCTCTAACGTCCAGCAGAGGCCAGGGTCCACAGACTCCCTTGTTAACATAGAAACAGCAGAAATAAACACGTTTGCAGCCTGTGCGTCTCACCCAGTGTGTACAGGTGAGTCTTCTTGTCGGTAAAGTATGTCCTCAGGTCGGCGTCGGGTTTCTTAGCGTGTTTCTCTTCGTACTCTCCGGTTTTGTGGTTTTTGTGCCTGAAGATGAAGTGCAGCTTGTAGTCTTCTCCACATTTGTCGGGTCCAAACATGATGGTGTACGGAGTTTTATCCACAAACTGGTCCTGCAGACACACACGGACATGTTACAGCGCTTACCTGCCTTGTAGCCTGCAGATGTTTTTATCAGTCACTTATTTGAGTGATCAATAACAACATTTCATAGATATATCATAGATTTGCCTCATGACAGGAAGATGAGTTAGTGAGTTAGATCACGAGTCGAACAACATTTAAAACCTTTTTAAGTCACTGTCCTGCTTTTCTTTTTGAAGCGGCATCATTAATAAACTGAATTAACGTGTGTGGGAATCGCACTGACCAGGTCGAGGTCGGGCGTCTCAGTCAGCAGCTTTACGTAGGCGCCACCGCAGTCGATACCCGACTGGAAGTTCACCTCATACCTGAACACAGACATATCACACTGCTGATCAGTACCTTTCAGACTGAGAACACCTGGGTGTGAACACCCATCTACCAATCAGAGTTTCAAATGTGAATCAGACATCAAAGCTGTCCTTACTGGATGACAAGGGGCATGCTTTCAAAGGTGAAAGGTCGCAGCAGGTGGGCTGAGATGGCATGATGTTTGGCTCGAGACTTCAGGACCAGACCTTTGTCGCCAGGCAGCTTACTGTCTTTCATCTCCTCCACAGCCCATTTACCTGTTAACATCGTCATCATCATCATCATCATCACAGACAAACACTAAAACAAGGCGGTAATCTTTGGTACAGTGGCCTTTTTAGGACATCCCAGGCTCAGCTGATGTAAAAAACTGCTCATGCACGTCATCATGTACACAATGAGGTTACAGATCTGCACTCACCGTCGTACTTCGCGATCTCTTCGTCTGCGTCATCCTTCTTGGCGTTGGATAGAATCCACCTGAAACAGCACACAGAGGGTTACGACTCGCCGCAGCTCTGAGGTTTTTGTTTTTTTGTTTTTTTTTCCCCGCCTGTCCCATTTGGTTCTTTAGCCGTCAGAATTGTTGTCTGAAGACCAACAAGGATACCCAATGGATTTATTTTGCCAAATGGATCATCATGGCATTGCCGTATTGGTCCATTTGATCGACCTTTGTTTTTATTATTTATTTTATTTTCAGTTGTTACAGACGGGACAGACATGAGTGAGGGATAGGAAAGGGAGAAAGAAAGAGGAAGGAAAAGAAAAACAGAAGGGGAGAGGGACAGTGAGAAAGGGGGGAAAAAAATATCTCCGGGATCACCTGTTGAGAGAAAAAGAATAGAAAACAAGCAAAAAAACCAAAACAGAGCAACATACTAAACACAACACCATCGCATTAATCTAGCTAAGTGTAAACAGCAGTAAATACTAAATATTGAATGTTGTTGTGCAGCACGCAGGACAGACAGCGCACAATGTGCTTTGAAGTAGCAGCCAAGAAAGGTGTGATTTAAGTCTACGAACAGTGAACACCCGTGTGCACACCTGTGTGGATCGGCGCGCTTGTATTCAAATGGTTTCCCCGTGTAATGGTCTGCTAGAGGATGTAGAGAGCCATAGCCCCGTCCCCCAGGGCATGAAGCAGGCATGGAGGAGATCCAGGCCCCAGACATCCAGAGGCCCCAGAGTGCAAGAGCCCAAGGAGGACCACCGGAGGGGCATCCGTGCCACCTTCATGGGAAGGGCTGAGGATCCCCAGACGAGGGGTCACCCAGTAGCCACCGGGCAGAAGCTAGAGGGGGCTGCACCGGCGTGCCCGCCGGCAGCCAGCTGTGCCCGAGTGAACCGAGCCGCAGGCACAGAGGCCGGAGGCCCGAGGGCCCCCCGCGCCCCGGAAGAGGCCTGACCGAGCAGCAGGCGCCAGGCCCCGCCAAGTAGCCACCGGGAGTGAGCTGGCACATGACCTGAGCGCAGCTCTGAGGTTTACAGGTAGATGTACACGTGTGCACCGACTCCTCGGCAGCATTTTTCACAAATCAAACACCAAGGCTTTTCTTTGATGAAACTGATGATCAAATTAAACCATATGACTGTTTCACTAATCGATTGTCTTGATAACTGCTGGGAGAATAACTTCAGCTAATTGTTCCAAACTCTGGGCTGATCTGATAGGTTTAAATCAGCTAATGTTACAAACAAACCATCACTAGGTTACAGCAAGCTGGCTCTGGGCCAGTGAGGGGGTGTCCTTAAATCCTTAACTGACCAGTTGGCGTGCATTAGTGCGATGCTAGCACGTGTAATAAGCTTTAAAGTAAGAAAAATAAAACATGTAAGTGAAGGTTATGATTCATGCGTGTGTGGTGCTCACCCATCCAGTGTCCCCTTATCAAAAGACTCTGCAATGAAGTGTTCCCCCTTCGGCTCAGGAGCTTTGTAGGTCACCTGAGTGAAGAAATTAAAGTAAGTTATAACATCCTCATGTGCAGGTTAACCAACACATTTGTTTGGTTCGTCCTCCTCTTCCTATCTCAGATTGAGCTCAAAGCCTTTCAGGTGTGTTCTCTTTACCTCAGCTCCACTCTGAATAACCAGTCAGACTGGAAGTGAAGCAAACATGATCAAAACTGTGGAAATAATTCACGAGCAGGTTTCTGTCTAAAACCTGCCGACTCCAGGAAAATTCACCCGTTAAATCATTAGACTGAATTATTCTGAGGTCCGACTCTTAGTCCAGTCTGTGTCTGTAGAGAGAATGCAGGTCAGTAGATCAGCAGGGCAGATCACTACTCTCTCATCAGACCCACTTCCTGACCTGATTGGTTAATGGGTAACAGACACTTCTGGGTTAAACATTCAAAACCTCAGAATGAGCCAAAACAAACGCTGAGAGCAGAGCAGTTATAATCCTCACAGGTAAAAACTTCAATAGAGTTAACTTTATTCATGCAACCAAAAACTTAGACAA
Organism: Neolamprologus multifasciatus; assembly: GCF_963576455.1. NCBI lineage: Eukaryota > Metazoa > Chordata > Actinopteri > Cichliformes > Cichlidae > Neolamprologus > Neolamprologus multifasciatus. Next base: position 5,943,215 of record NC_140440.1, read on the forward strand.
ACAATTTTAACAGCTTTCAGAAAAACAAGAAACAAGTAACTTTTAAAAAAACCTTTTTAACACGTCAGTAAATAAAAATGAGGACGTCACTGATGCATCATATGCAGCCTTTTATAAACCAGTCATCAGTGATGGTCAGGTTTACATCCAGGAGCTCAGTCTTGGTGTGCTGCTCTCTCATGTGCCATTTTTATTTTTGTTAATGACCTTGTCTCAGATGTTCTCTTGGCTGAAGTTTGATCCCTTTTCATCTGCCCATCAGGTATTCTCAACATTAACTTTTACTGAGAACAGTTTAACCTTCTTCCTCCATCCTCCCTGTGCGGTTTAGTTTTCTGCATTTGTTTACTTCCAAAGTTATAGAACATTTGTACGTTTTAGTTTATTCCTTCAGTCAGCATGTGGGATATCACCTGTAAATGGAGAGCAGCTGATAACAAGCTGCCAACTCAGTTAAATCTTGTAATTCGTGTTTTTCATGGATGCTGGAAGTTAAACTTGATTGTAACAGCTGGGAGAACAGCCATGTTGATCATTTCACTGAGACTGAAAGAATCTGGACCATTTTGAAGGCTCAGTGGAGCCTCAGAATTTGACTTTAGGAACTGATGGAAAATCTGGACCTGGAGATGGTTTCTGGCTGATTTAGTTTGGTGGCCCCTAGTGTGCAGACCCATGTAACTACAGCTTCTATTGAAAATAAACTTTAACGACTTTATATGAAACTAAAAAAAACAAAAAACAAAAAAAGATTTTCTACCATCTGCAAATTTATCATTAACAAGAATTCATGAAAAACACATTTTTAATTAATAATAAAATAAAAAATAAATAAAGCTGTCTTACCTGTGGACTGGGAGGGGTTTTAGGAGCAGGTGGAGCATCATCTTGCACGTCGTCCTCCAGATCCTCGTCCTCAGCCAAGCTCAGGTCCATTTCGTCCTCCACGTCGGCATCGTCGCCATCCAGACCGTCTTCGACCAGATCGTCAGCCCGAGAGACGGGGGCCAAACTGAGGCAGAGGAGGCCCGCCGCCAGGAGAACAAACAAACCGACCCGCTGATTCATAGTCTGCACTGAGAGGAGCAGAAAACCCGTCACACCCAGATAGCAAGCAGGGCCGGGCCAAAAACCTTAGTTATACAGTATAATCTTAGTTATACAGAGATTTCTCTCATTTTATTGTTTTTATTTTAAATTTTATAAACAACAACAAAAATCCACACAGTCGCCCCATCATTAACAGACTGCCAACCTGTGTTTCATCCATCACCATGGTGACCAACCACGGAGCGCCCACAGGACGTGCTCCTCGGCTCCTTTTAACCCTAATGAGATTACACCCCAAGGGATTACAGCAGCACCCCGGTACAAGCAGAAATGCACACACACACTACCTTAGTTGTTTTACGGGTTATTTAACATGAGATGCTGTGTCAGTCATGACTGATGACTGACTTCCTGTCGTCTTTCAGTGCAGCAATGCCATGATTACACAACTAACGTTAAGCTGCTGCGTTCAGTGACCATCAGAATAATCAGGCCCAAAAAGGTTTTGTGTTCCTGAACCACATCAAACAACAAAAAATAAGACTTTACAACATCAGCAGGTAAAAATCTGGCAAAAAGATTCGTCACATCAGGGCTCAGCAACCCCAACTGCTACTTGGGTTTACAGTTGTTCTTACATTGATGCTTGCCACTAATGACAGTAAAAGAATTTTAGTCTGACAAGAAAGTGATAAAGATGATCAGGGACATCGCCACGTACACTGGAAAAAAGTAAAACCAATACTCGGAACGTCTGCTAAAATCACTGACGGCCGAGCTTGGTCTCCTAAAAGGAAAACTAAACAAGCTCACTGAAATCAGTCAGCAGAAGCTGTAGCCTGCCTTCTTAAAGCTACAAATATAATCATACTACATATACACTCTGTGTATACATACATACATACTCTGTAATTCAAATATTTGCAGAAGAAGAATAATGTGTGTGGACGCCCAAACAGAGAACCTAAATCTGGAGGAAACCAGGGAATGACGGATCTGGAGTTGATTTTGCATCTGATAGATATTAATGGAAGTGGTGCGGTGCAGTGCAGGTGCAGCCGCAGGCGGAGCAGTCTCAGGTAGTGATAAGACTGCTGATGTATTTAAATGAGAAAAAAAATTTAGACTGGCTGACTAATCTAAAGACAAAGTTCTCCATCATTCATCATCCTCCATTAAATCTGAGGAGGATAAGATTCATGATCCAGATCACCACATGACAGGAAGTGCAAAACCTTCTGACCTCAAGTGTCTCTATTAATATTTATTCCAGCAGATTTGTCTCATCTGAGCTGGTTTTCCAACCATCATCCATCTATGCTGAGACATGAGCTGCTCTAAAAGGTAATCAAATTACCAATCAGTCCGATTGGTGCCAAGTAAAAACAAAACAATCTGGTCACATGACAGGAAGTGTATTAAGATTAAGAAAGGCAAGAAAAGTGGATCCTGAAGTTAAGTACATCTCACTCAGCAGACTGCCAGCTAATCAGATTAGCCTTTCAGCCAGATTAGCATACCTGCCAGCACTAGTCATTAACTTAGCATCAAAGGCGTTTTGAGGGGTCTGAAGGAGCCCGAATTTTAAAACATTTCTGTCCTTAATTCTAGTCAGGTTAGTTTTGTTTCTGTGCACGGGAGGGTCATCTGCCAGGCTGTCGCTTAAATGTGTAAAATGGATATGCATACACCTTACTTTCCAAAATAAAAGGACAAAAATTTTACTTTAAGCCTTTCTTTCGGTTCCCTGCTGCAGACACAATGCTGAACTTCACTGATGAGCTCACAAACTCACACTGCAGTTTTCCAGCTGCCTGTGGGCAGTAATAAACTCTTAGGTGGCCTCTGATTGGCTGATAAAACTGCAGCTTACAATCCTAATCAGCTGAGTGAAACCAGCTGAAGTGGCTGTTATCCACCCAGACTGAAGGCTCCAGTTGCCGTTAGTAACTTAATCTGATCTCAGAGCTGAAGGACATCTGCTGCTCCTCACACCAACCAATTTCTAATAATTCATTCAAACTGTGAAAACCTGGCCAGAAGGTGCATCACATCAGCTGCAGGACTGTTTTGAAAACACGGACTGGAGCGTGTTCGAACATCAGGACCTTGAAGCTGGAGCTGAACCACTTCTTCGCACGCTTTGAGGTGAAGGGACCAGAGGCAGCAGCAGCAGCAAAAACATCAGACAGCAGCAGCAGCCCAAGCCTCATAGTGCAGGAATATGAGGTGAGGCGCACACTGAGGGCAGTGAACCCCAGGAAGGCCGCCGGACCAGATGGGGTAACAGCAAAGGTCCTAAAAGAGTGTGCAGACCAGCTGGCTGGGGTCTTCACTAAGATCTTCAACACTTCACTGTCCCAGTCCTGCATCCCGCCGTGCCTAAAGTCAGCCACAATTGTCCCACTGCCAAAGCGTACTAACATTAGCAGCCTCAACGACTACCGACCAGTTGCTCTAACACCTGTTATAATGAAGTGCTTTGAGAAACTGGTCCGACGTCACATCATGTCCTGGCTGCCACCCACACTCGACCCGCTCCAGTTTGCATACAGAGCTAACAGATCAACTGAAGATGCCATTGCTACAATGCTCCACACCACCATCTCTCACCTGGAAGTGCAGGGCCGTTACGCCAGGCTGCTCTTTGTTGACTTTAGCTCTGCTTTCAACACGATACTCCCGGACAGACTAATAGTTAAACTGCTGGAAATCGGACTTCCTTCTACCACCTGCCGCTGGATCAGAGACTTCCTCTCAGATTGTGTACAGAGAGTTAGAGTGGGGCCTCATCTTTCCTCAGCCTCAACACCGGCTCTCCACAAGGCTGTGTACTGAGTCCCCTACTGTACACTCTGTACACACATGACTGTGTTAGCTCCCACCCAGACAACTCAGTCATCAAGTTTGCAGATGATACCACCGTGGTGGGGCTCATCTCTGGGGGAGATGAGACGGCGTACAGAGCTGAAGTTCAGAGGCTGTCAGATTGGTGTGTAGATAACAACCTGGACCTTAATACCACCAAGACAAAAGAACTGGTAGTTGACTTCAGAAGGAGGAAGTCCGAGCTGCAGCCTGTCAGCATCAACGGGGAGTGCGTGGAAAGGGTCTCCAGTTTCAAGTTTCTGGGAGTGCACATAGAGCTCCATTGGAGGTCTGTGTCTAACACCTCTTCAGTCTTAAAGAAGGCCCAACAGCGTCTCCACTTTCTGAGAATCCTCAGAAAAATGGACCTGAAGAAGGAGCTGCTGACCGTCTTCTACCGCTGCTCCATTGAAAGTGTGCTGACATATTGCATCGGTGTGTGGTTCTCCAGCTGCACCACAGCACACAGAAAGGCACTCCAGAGGGTCATCAATATGGCCCAACAAATCATTGGACATCCTCTTCCCTCCCTGAAGGACCTGTACAGCACTCGCTGTCTCAAGAGGGCACGCAGCATCCTACAGGACGGTACACACCCAGGACACCGGGTGTTTAAGCTGCTGCCGTCTGGCAGGAGGTTCAGGCTGCTGAGGTCCTGGACAAACAGACTCAAGGACAGCTTTTACAACAGGGCAATAGCCCTGATCAATGCAAATAGCTGACCTGATTGGCTACCTCCCTGGACTTTTTTAGGGGGGAGGTAACAATGTTTAAAACAACAATAACAATATTTATATTTATAACAAAGTGCAATAATAATTAATGTGCAATAATAACAGTGTGCAATAAAAATACACTTATTCTTCTTTTTTTATTACTAAGTTATTATACTGTGTTGTGTTGTTTGTGTTGCGTTGTGATGTGTCATATCGTGTCGTGTTGTGTTATATGTAGTGCCGACGTAGGACAGTTTTCCAATTTCATTGTACTATTGTACAATCTATGTATGACTGTGCAATGACAATAAAGAGTTATCTTATCTTATTAATAATGCCACGAATTACAGAAATGTGTCAGCTTTTTCTCCTCTTGGGTTTTTGTGATGTCATTAGATGGCAACATCTGCATTCAGTCATCTCAGTTGCACTGAGGCCCAGTGTCACATAAATAAGGAACTGTGAATCATGCAAAGCTGCTCTAACAGAACAAACGGTGGAGCTCAAGACTGCTGCACGTGTTCAGGTTGTGTACAGTTAAACAGCATGTGTCAGTTAAACTGTAACCAAACTGGATGGACTGGTTAGCATTTAGGCTGAACAATCAACCCAAAAAACTGAATAAATCAAGAACAAGCCCAACTCACTCAGTCTGTGGTCGTGACTTCAAAAAACAGTTTGAATTAACGTTATGATGCGTTTCAAAAACCAGAGAGCAGAAATAAGATTAAAATCCCAAATCCTGTTACTGCCGTGTCTGAATTTAAACGTGGTCAGGTTGTTTTGGCTCAATTTTTTTCTAATTTATGATTTTTCCCCCCCCTGTGACACACTGTGCAGGGTGTAAACCACTGGGATAGGCAGAAGCCCCACTACGAAGTGGATATGCAGAAGAGAATGGAATTATTTATGTTCTGTTAAGGATCAATGATACGGTTTTTATTTGTCAGGTAATTTTATCAATTAAAGAGTCACTGTGTGTAAGCCCTCATATTCCCACCAAAGATTGCCCCTGTAATCTAAGCGAGATGATCATATATTCCTTCAGTAAACAAGCAAACATATGCTACTTTTAAATGTGGGAACAGAAACCATCTCAACTTGTGCGCCTAACAGATCTCGGACCAGTTCGCTCTGTTCTTGCTAACTTAAGACAGACCAACTACTCAGACACTTCTTGTACCCTTTCATTTTTTCACAGTCTTGTTTAAAGAAAAAAAATCTACAGAGGGCATCCAGCTGTGATGTCTTTGCAGCTGTCCTTACAGTGATGTTGATCTACAGGAAGTAAAAGTCAAAGATTTCTGCAGATTAACATGCCTATATCGCCACCTGCAGACATCCTGGAGTAAACGCTACGAGCGGCGGCCCTTTGAGCCAGACTTTACAATGAAAAACAGCTGCTAACTTATACCAGACAGCCCAGTGTTTCCCTTTTTAATATTAACATTCTGATCTTACTTTACATATACACCTGAAAAAAGCAGAGAAAAAAATTATAGCTCGATAAGCATCAACTGTTTAGTTAATGAAGAAATGTCTTAAAACAATCCAGATGTTAATCCTGATCAATGTGATGGTGATCATTTCACGATCATGGAGCAATTCAACTTTAACATAAGACTTTGAGCTTTTCAGCATCACCGTTTTGGTGTTTTGAACCCAGGTGTGATCTGAGAGAGGTGGATATGACAGAGTCATCTGTCAATGATGAAGGAGCACCGCCCATAGCGCCCCCAACTTCCTAGGGTTCTTTCTGACCATAAAAAATATACTTTTGGCTACTCAGTTACCCCACAGGTAACGGGAAAGGAACCAGCAACCTTTCGTTTGCAAACGTGTAAATGACACCAAACATCATGCTTAACTCAGTATCGTGTTAAACCAGCCTAAGAGCATTCACTCTGAGCTCTGGTTTTACTTTAAAATCAGAGGAGTCGCCCCCTACTGGTAATTCTAAGTCATACTGGTAAAAACCTGTGCTTACATACAGCCTAGGATCAGCTCATTTCCATCCACTTTTTCACCGTGATAGTGAAAGTCGTGAAAATTCGACCACAGTGGTCACTGAATCTGCAGTGTCTACCTGTAATGATGCTAACACACCTGTGACAGCGGACAGGTGAATGGAGGTCAGTCAGGAAAGCGCGTAGCTTATGATTAACTTTTTTTTTGTTTTGTTTTCATACACCCATTTTTTTCTGCCAGCCTCCTGCAGGCTTTGCTACCCGGATCCTAAAGCGCGGTCTTCTCTGGACAGTTTAATAGCTGATCCTAAACCCTTCAAAGAGCCTAAAAAACACCGCCCACCTCCTCCAGATCCCTGCTTAGCCCAATATTAGCATAGCACCTTACGGAACACCCGACTTCGAATAAAGCAGTCGGACCAATTTTAGTTTCGCTGTGAGAAAAACCCCGACTGTAATGCATGTTAATCAAATCAGATCACCGGGACAAGACTCGGGTTTAAGGTGCGTTTATTAACCGCTAACGGAGGCCACGGCAGCGGGCTGACGGCTAGCTGGGTTCACCTGCGGTTAATTAGCCATCAGCCCGGTGCTAACTGCCCGCAGGAGCCACGGAGAGGAGATTTAACGGATAGAAATCGACAGCATGTAAATAACTACAGCCCGGGCGACGTGAACGGAACACCACCTGTCAGAAAACAGTTGTATTCGGCTGAGCTACCCTTTAAAAATTCTCATTTATTGGCGTTTTCACTCACCTCAAGCTCACCCGTGCGCCGCCTGGGAACTACTGAGGAGGATCACGTGGTGTCCTGGAGGGCAGTAACCGCCTTCCCCCGTCGCCGATTGGTTATCCAGCACGTAACTTTGACGTTTTCTGTCAACTGTCAGGAGCTGATTGGTCAACAGAAACTCTCGCTCGACCCGCCCATATGGAGCTGCACCTCGTGGACAGCGATGATTGGCTGAGCTGCCAGGGGAAGTGTGCCCTCATTGGCTGTAGACATGCTTATGAAAAGCTTAAGAATTCGGGATGAGATTGAAACTGATTTTTGCAGATTTTGATTCATAAACTGATTTAATCCAGTTCTAACCTATTAAAGACATGAAAACGGTTTTTATTTCGCACATTTTCTTTATTGGATAAAACATTCTGAATTTCCAAAGCTATTTATTTAATAAATCAGTTTAATTATGACTTTTTTTTTTTTTAATTTATGCTAACTGTAACCTATTCATACAGTCTCTGGGGAACAGTTTTATTCGGAGCAGAAACAAAGGTCAAATTTATTGTAAAAAGTATTTATTACATGTATTTCTAATCTGACAGCACCTGAAATACACATTTGGTACACAAATATGAGATAAAAAAAACAAACAAAAAAGTTACCTTTACTTTAATGAGAAACAAAAATGAATTTTCAACTGTTTTTGTGCACACAGTAAACATGCACACCGGTCTGCACTAAAAGACTGTTTGATAAAGTCTAGGGGGGGAAAAAGCATGTGTGTGTTGTTTACCTGGGAAATCACAATTTAAATGTGTGTGTGGTTTCTGTGTTTGAGGGTCCCTTGACCTGTGAAGTGGTGTTCTTGTTAGTGTGATCATCACTGAAACAACAGCCAATCAAGGCATGCTGACATAGCTTTGATTAACAGTTGACAACTGAGCGGGCTCAGCTTCTTCTATGATGCTAAAGCGAGACCTCCAGGCCTGAAAAATTAGTCCAGCTCTGAAGATCCTCTAACATCTACCTAAGGCTCCAGTAGTGAGTCAGCTAATTGGAGTGTCTGAACTGGACCCGTGGACTGTGTTTGTATTGTTTGAGCCTTTTAGAACATTTTTAATGCAATTATCTAATATGGCTGCTTTGTGGTAAATTGAATAAACAGAACATCCAACAGGTCTGAGCTCCAATATTGCTGAGTGAAACTCTAGGATTTTAACTGGATGTTATTGTGCCCTAATTAGCAGCGACTGAATAAACATAAATCACATAAGACTGATTCTTTATGAAGCTTCTTTGGGCTGTTCCCTTATTCACCAGGGGTCGCCACAGCAAATAGATCGGCATGCTTGATTTTGTCAGGTTTTCAGATCAGATGACCTTCCAGCTGTCCCCAGAGATTTGGGTGACCTCCTGGACTTGAAAAGGGATCTTCTGTGTATTAGCTGAAGGTGTTAATCCCTACACTATGGAGCCACAGATAGTGATGCTTTATCATCGAAGAAAATGTTCTGATGCTTGACTCTGTGTCAGAGCAGAACTCTAAGAATCATGTGATCTTCCTGCATGTGACCGCCACACCACATGCTGCCATTACCCTTCTAAACCAAAACTCAGTTCTCTTCCAGAGCTGGTTGTTAAAGGTACCCATCCACCTGCTGAATTATTTGTGACTTTTAAAGTGATCGTAATTAAAAGAGTTAATTTTTTTCAGTCTTCAGCACTTCTTGTCACCTGACTTTTTTCAGATTGAGTTGGACATAAACACACTTTTAAATTCAAATCAATTCAGTTTGATTTAGATTAGGCTCATCAAAAATTCAAAGCACATCATATTGTAAGGTAAAGACCTTACCTACAAGACTATAGACAAACATTCAGTTCTCCACCTGAAATGAAGATCACAGAGTCTGTGTGATGAAGCAGCTTCTGCAAAAACCAATGAGTGATGCTGCCATTTCATCATTTTTGTGATGAAACAGTTTCCAGAAAACTACTCACCTCCTCCACATCATCCACCTGACAACTCTGCAGCCAAATATGCGCATACCTCAAGTCCTTACTGACATTTGGAACAACCAGTGCAATTCATTAATTTCATTCATATAATCATTTATAATTTACTGCAGTATTAAAATGTTCAAAAGTGATGAAAAACTCTATTTTCACTCTATTTTATGACAGAAGTGTAAAAGTAAATAAAGTAAGTAGAAAAAGATGCTTTTTAACACTTAACCTCATAACAGCACTCCTGTGTCATATGTATGTATGTGTGTTTTTTTGTCCTGTTGTAGTACAAATACAACGGTGCAGAGCAGAAATTTTCTGTTGTTGGATAGTTTTGATGGAAACAGCTCTGCTGACGAAGTTACTCTTAATCCCATTTATCGATCAGTTCATTTAAGAGCAGAAGCACAGCATGATGATCCAGTTATCACCCTGACAGAAATTCACATTGATGATGATGACGAGGAGTTTGTGCTTCACATTCTGGTCTGTGAATCTGTGTTTCTTAACCTTTACAGTAAATACTGGTGTACCACAAGGCTCAGTATAAGGACCTGTGTTTTTTACTGAATCTGCTCAGAATGCTGAGTTCCTTGGAAAATGTCAGTTTACATGCAGATGATGCACTGATTTATTTTTCTAATTAATCCTACAGTTTCCTTATTTGACTCACACTTGAACGTATAAACATACAATGAATTTTCCATCATGAGTAGCCAGATGATGTCAGATACACCCCTGGAAAATGTCAGCTTTCATCTGAAAAGAGTAGCCAAGACCTTTTTAATATATTCTGTTAACATTTTCACAGACAGTGTGAAGTTAATTTTTTGAATGTGAATTCCTCCCCATTCATAAAGCCTGTCAATTCACCTCATTACAGAAACGTCAGTATGAATGCACCATTAATCTGATCAGAAAATGACAAAAACGAGCAAACATTAATTATTTAGGAAGCTTTTTGCTCAGTTTTAACAAACCTCACAGGGGGTGGAATCTGGAGAAACAATGACTTTCCTGCATTAGAAGAAATGCTGAAATTAAAAGACACGAGGAAACCACTTAAATTTCTGTCTTTATTACAATTCACAGATTGGATAGAAGTTTAAGCTCATTTAAATAGAGTTTATCTAAAGGATACAAAAGACACATACAAGATGATAGCAATGCATTCCAGTGCATCTTTCAAAGAAAATAATAAAAAAAAAATCCTGGGATGTTTCCTGAAGCTAGAGTTAATTTAGCCTAATATCACTGATCAGCTGACTTCACATCTGAAAATCTGAACTAGTGACAGTTTGTACGGGAAAGAGAGCCACATCTTAATGGAGGAGAGTCTCGATAAACTGTTCCCGTGGTTCATTTACCTCCTTTACTTCACTTAGCCTGTTCCTGTGGATTTCTGTGAGCAGATTATAGACGTCAAAGTTACATCCTGTGGTGTTTCTGCATATTAGCAAGCCAATTTGTACTGTGTGAGCAGCTAGAATCCTTTATCAGACGGGAATGGGATGCTATTCCTCTTGAAAAATTCCAGCAGCCGCTCTCCTCAGTGCCCAGATGTTTACGGACTGTTGTTCAAAGAAGAGGGGATGCTGCACAGAGGGAAATGTGGCCCTTTTTAGAGATGTGTTACCGCCATCAAATTCAAAATGAGCTCATATTTTCTTAAAATTGTCCATTTCTCAGTTTAAACCTTTAATACGTTTTCAGTGTTTTACTGTGAATAAAATACGGTTTCATGTTTCAGCTTCACTTCACTTTGCTGTGTGTATTTGAAGACATATTTTGTACAATAATAATGGAAACAAATTAGAATTACTGGGTATGTTTTGTTGTTTCTTATGAGCGACTGCACTGAGTGCAAAGGCAGTGCACTTCAACACATCCACTGGAAGCTGCCCAGTATAACTGCAGCGTGACAGGCATCAAAGCAATAACCTTCCAGCCACACTCGCACTTCATAACATGGTTTAAAGCTCCCAGAAGTGCAGAAATAACGGGTGAAATTAAGTTAAAACAGCATTAAATGTTACAGAAGGAACAACACACTAAAACACTCTTTTGTCCTACATTTGTGTTTTAAAGGCAGATGATAGCACTTAGAACACCACATATTTACTCATTGTTAAACCACAGAACCACTAGAGAAGGAGAGAGCCTCCGGACGGCCCCTCGCTCTTCACTTTAGTCCAGTTCAAGACCTCAAAATGTCCAGAACCCAGGAGATTAATCAGAGCCCTGGCAATTATCCACCTCGAAAACCCAAGAACATAAATCCTTAAAAGTGATTCTGGAGTTTTAATAAACTCTGACAGGATGTTCATTTCGCTCTCGGTCTTTCAGAGATGTAATGTGGCCCCTAAATCTGACAAATGTCCTCATAAATCAGTCGATCCAACATGAAGTCAATTAAATTCAGTCGGTCCAAAGTTAGACGCACAAAAGAAACAATGATAATGTCATGAATTCCGTCACTTTAAGGCAGCTGTTTGGGGAACAGATTAAAATCTGCAAACGAGGGAACAATTTATCACAAACTTCTCTCCTGTAAGACGACACTGACACCGTCGCTCAGCGTGAGACAAAGAGCCGAAGGACGACGGCGTCTGCTCAGAAAAACTAAAAATCGACCTGTGGAGAAGACACAAGAAGGAAAAGTACCCAAGTGGTACAACGGAGTACATCAGAGTACTACAAAATACATCAGAGTACTGCAAAGTATCTCAGATTAGTCCATAATATCTCAGAGTCCCTCTGAGGGACGGTTCTCTGATTATTTTTCAATACTCTCTGCAGTACCCTGATTACCCCAGTGTTCTGAGGCACACTGTAGGAGTACTGCATAGTCCTGTGGAATACCTCACAGTACTGCGAAGTATTTAACAGTACTTCAGAATAAGACCAATGCAGAGTAATCAGGGGACTGTTGAGTACTTCAAAGTACTGTGGAGTGTACCTCAAAGTATTAAAAAAAAACCCTCAAAGTACTCCAAGGTACCTCAGGAGACTGGAATACCTCAAAGCATTTTACAGTCTTTTACAGGAATTCAGAGTACTGTGGAATATTTTTGAGTACTCTAGACTATTTTAATGTAATTAGAGTACTGAATAACAGTCAGAGTGATGTGGAATATCTCAGGATACAGTGGCGTATTTCAGAGTACTAATGAGGAACCACAGAGTACCAAAGACTCTCAGAATACAATGGAGTATTGCAGAGTAATCAGAGTACTGCAAAACACAGAGGAATACCTCAGAGTACACTGGAGTATGTCAGAGTAATCAGAGTATTACACAGTAATCAGAGTACTGCATGGTACTGAGGAATACCTCAGAGCACAGTGGAGTACAGCAGAGTAATCAGAGTACTACATGGTACTGAGGAATGCCTCAGGGTACAGTGGTGTACTGCAGAGTAATCAGGACACAGAGCAGTCAGTGTGAAGGCCTCGGTAACTTAAAGATGTGGTCGTGAACAGAAACTTGTCAGCGTCTTTGTCAGTAGTTTGAAACCACGATAGCGGGAAGAAGGTCCGAGGCTGCAGCAGAGGATTCTGGGTATTTTTGGACGCTACATGTCGGGAGGCGGGGCCTGTTTGAAGTGACTCTGCTCTTTGTTAAGGCAAATTGAAGGAGGGGAAATGCCTGCAGCACACACATCACCACACGCAGAGAGTGGACGCACATACACGGGTACTGTGGGCGGGGCAGGAAGGTCCCGTCTGCAGACAGGAAGTCCCAAAGCAGCAGATTGATCATCAGAGGTGGCTCGCCGCTCTTGCCACAGCCTCCGTGATTACCAGTGTTTCAACATTGAGCTTACTGTATGTACACATAAATACAGGATAAGGAGTAATGACATCACTCCTCTGGGTGGAGACAGGTGAGCCCACCTGTCGCAGTGTCTCAGTCTCTGATCTGTTCAGTCCTGCAGCGCTGAGGTCCTGCCAGGTGGCGGCGCTGTGGCACCGCGGTGGGGATCTGGTGAGCGGGACGAGGCAGGACAGGAGCCGAGGAGCTTCCGGTCAGCTCGTCTGAACGCCGCTGAGGTAACTTTGAGGGGGCGGAGCTTTACTCGGCTTTCTTTATGAAGATCTGAGAGGAGAGACGGCGAAGGCGTGAGTCACAAAGAATCACTAAAATAATAACGAGACAAACCCGCCTGATCTGCTCAGCATCAGCTGCTTTGCACGATCACACAGGAAGTATGGTGGGGGTCCAAACCTGTCGCTTTTCACTTATATAGCCTACCTGACCCCTCATAACTCCAAATTCAGGGGATATTCAGAGGATATGATAGATTTATTAAAGTTTGAATAAACTTTAATGAGAGGAGCAGAAACAAGCGCGGTAACCTGGATGTTTGATCAGTTTCTGAAAAAGCAGGTGGCTGGTCAGAAAAGGTGAGAGCATTCATCACAAGCTGTGCCCAGTTTCACGTGTGGCCCTGTATCTATAAATCCAATCATTATCGAGACTGATGCGTCTGCAGCTTTGCTTCACAGCTGATGGGCGAGCTGCAGCACGGATTCAAGCTGTTTTTATTTTCAGCCACGCTCTAATTATCGTTCCATCTGGAGACTCATGGGTTGCTTTCCCGGTGTGTTGGCCGCATTACTACAGGAGAGCTTTCAGTTAATATTCACTGTGCTGTCATCGTTTGTGCGTGGATCTTATCTAAGCTCTGATAAGACATGACAACTGTCGGCCTAATAGTCAACTTTACTACAGTCTGTCACTAACTGGAGCTACTGTAGCTGATTCAGGGCACAGCTCTGCTTCCTGAACTATCACTCCAATGAAATAAAATACAATAAATTAATTTTTTTTTTTTAAAGAAATCTTTCAGAAAACCTGCTGGACACTGACATCAGTGGTACCAACTTTGTCTTTTTCTGGTGAATATACCTGAAATTAGTTCTTAGATTGGGCACTGGGACCACATTCACTAAAAAGGACTTAATATACTGGACCAGTATTGTATAGTCCAGTTTGTACAGACAGAGTAAAGAAAGGATTACAGAATACCCCGGAGACTTCAGAATCCTCTCCAAGGACTTCTTCTGTCAATACTCAGCAGTAAGTGTGGATAAATGTCTCAACAGAACACTGTCTTTTGGTTAGTTTTAGTTTGATTTAACTCTGAGGCGATCTCACCTCGCTGAGGATCACCCAGACTGGTGAGTCCGTGATCACTGAGAGACGCATGGCCTCCAGGGGCCCGAAGCTGGGGTCCACCTCCCCCTCTGCGATGCCATTATGGAACGTTCCTGGAAAAGATGAAGATCAACAGGCTCAACAACCTGACAGGAGAAGTGAGGATGGTTTCAAACAGAAGTGCACTGTGACAGCTTTTTAATTTACAGAGATTTCTACTGTCATTTTATTTCATCTGCCAGCGACCAAAGTAAACACAAGGCAGTTAATGGTGCAGCATCCTCTTTGTGATCTATTTCATCCATTTAAATACAGCAGCCAGCAACCACATGCCAACTGCTCAAGGGATACACATTTTTCCCCGGTGACCTCCCTGCCTAGGTTTTCTAAAGTCTTGTTCTTTGCCGTTTCCCGTTATTTTGGACATGTCGCTTTGGTGATTTTACTTCCTGTGTTGTCCCTCTGTTATGACTGTCTGCTCTGCCCTCATTGGCTTCACCTTATTATCCTGGACCCTGCACTATGAAATGAGATCCACATATCCACAGTATTTTTCTTTTATCCGGATTTATTTACTCTAACATCAGTAATCAGGATAAATGGTCACATGAACATGGCAAGTTAACCCACGGTTTCACTCATCGTTATAGATAAATGTACTGACAGCAGACAACTAAGTATTTCCAAACAATAACAATAATAGTAAATAAAAACATAATAAATGGTTTAGTCCATGTGTAAATTTTATATAAGTTCAAATAGCTGCTCTGTTTTAAGATGAGACATTAAATCTTATACAACAATAAAATGACTGTACAGTTGTTTGGAGGGAATAAAGTTGCTGATCATCAGGGAAATGCAAATACAACAGAGCTGTACTCATTTTACATTTAAAGCCCACTTTGATCTTAAAACCCAGACCTAACCCAAAGGTTACCCGGGTCAGAAGAACAAATGCTTCTGTTCTTCATTATGTACTTTCAGTCTTTGTCAGGCTTCTTCTTCACTTGATTTGAGTGTGCTTTATTCTGTTTTGTCTTTCTGTACCCTTGAATAGAATAAAACTCACTTTTTGTTTTGGTCACTAATTTTGTGCCTGTGTTTGGCTCCTGCATGACAAAGAACATGCTTCACAAAAATACTGGCGGTGGGCAATGCTCACCTCCAGCCTCATAGTACATGCACCTGTGGTATAAATGTGGTAGAACTCCTTTTTGAGATATTGTGCCTGAAAGATTTTCAGAAAACTTCACCTCTGACCTTGATGTCACTGAGATTTTACTAGAAGCACCTATAGTATAGACTTGAAAATCCTACATTGCCTCGCTCTGAAGTTATTGTGTTCACAAAATTGCACCACCCCGCCCAGCCGCCCAGGTGGGACAACAACCCCAAGGTTTTCAGATTGAGGGGTAAAAACTGACCCCTTGATATACCTACTTTTGGCTCAAATAAAACATTTTGAAGTAATTAAGGGATTGTTATGCTTTCTGTGCAGATTTACAGGGTTATTAATGGTTATAAAGACCCATTACGTGTTCCCAACATCCATTTATTGACCCCTGTGGTTGCAGCTTTCTCTGAGCCTGACTACCAGAAAAAAAGCCTCAGTCTCCATCAGACCCTCTCTGGCGTCCTGCCGGTATCGGGTCTTCTAGCAGAGGTTGGTTTCAGGGCAACTGAACCTCAACAGAGCAATAATCCCTCAGAGGATTTATTTACTAGGATTATCATGCTGGCAGTGATGCTTCCAGGTAGCGACTGTAATCCTGACAGAGAACAGCATCTGGGGAGCGTGTTATTGTTTCTCACAGGGTATTATCTGATATTATTGTGGGTATTATGGTTTTCACTCAGTATCTAGACTCGTGTCTACGGCTGTCTGAGAGCTGTCCCCAGAAACACAGATCACACAAAGGCTCAAAACATAGACAATAAAAAATAATCAGACGGCAGTTCTTGGGCTGACATGGGAGCTTTCTTTTTGTTTCTCCTACAATAAACGCTGACAGAGGCGGGAAACAAATCTTTTAAGAGGATGACATTTTACACTTTCAGGCAACAAACAGCAGACTTCAGGTCCACTTCAAGTCTAGATTAAAGCACAGGAAGCAGAAAGGAGGACGAATGGAAATACTCGGGTATGAATTCTCCAGAATTCTTGAGCTTGATTAAATGAACTGAACCAAAGTCCATCCCAATCATCTGATGGGTGATTACATTTTTAACTGAAACAATGCGAGCCTCATGATGGTGCTAGAGGAAAAGTGAAAACATCAAAGTTCCCATGCTTCCCCCTCAGGACTGATCTCTTTGTGAAGGAATTTTCCACAAAAATTCAAAGCTTAAGATGTTTAAGATGCCGAGCTTCTCAAAAAAGAATTTATATAAAACAAAGTTTGAACCGCCTAAAAGTTTCTGTAAACTTTTGATTTCTGTGGAAGTGACGGGAACATTGACCTTTCCAGGACAGAACCACGTGTTTGGGCTCTTTCAGGCTCGATGCTGGGACATGACAGACTGGAGGAGGAACCTGAACTTCACTGAAATGAAGTTCCCTCTTCCCTTTCTGTAGCCCACCCTCCTTCAAACATGCTGTTTAGTCCTGACTTTCTCAGACGGTTAATTCTCACACAGAAGATCTCACACACTGAAATTGGATGCAGGTCTCCTGAAGGCAGCACGATGAAATGAATAGAGTGAAGGAGCGCGGCTGGATCGATCCGCCGACTCATCTGAAAAATTGATGAAGGGGATAAAGAGCTGCTGGTAATTTATGATGTCAGCCCACACTGGCGCTCCTTCCACCTGCTGTAGGCCAGTATCTTCTTTCCCTCTGAAGTCCTGATTCCTTCAGGTGGATTCAAACATGCACAAAACAACGTCTTTTGTGCAAATAATGAGAAAGACAAAACAACGACTGTGGTCCAGAATAATCTAAAAGGGTAGATGAACTAAATAGGCCAGAAGCTTCAATGTTTGCATTCATATAATAGAAACTGACCAAGGATGCTCGGTGCTGCCGATGCAAAGAACAAATGAGCAGATTTATTTTGTTCTGTTGGTTTTATTTCAGTTTTTATTTATTTTAAGTCAAATAACTTCACACAGCAGTCAGGACACCTTAATTTATTTACTGAAGGTTCCAGTTAATCCTGCTGAAATCAGCCCAGCTGGAGGAAAAACAAATTCCAGTAATGAAAAGATAAATCTGACAGTCTGCCAATGTGTGTGAAACCCCGAGGCCACACTGAAAATCCAACCTGTGACATGAAATCTATTCCCGGCGAGTTTATTGATCGATTGACTGAACGCACCCATGCACAGTCTCTAACTTTTTGTGATATTCTTTCATATGCTAATTTTTCCTTATAAATAAAGTTTAAATTTTTACGAGCATCATCCTGCAAGGCCGGATTTCTATCAGATGGAAAGCGGACTGATGTAAGATCTCAGCACAATACCTGACTCTTTACCTTCTCACATCCACAGTGAAGCCACGTTTTGGCCTTCAGCCTGTCAGTTTTTACAATCTAATGCAAAGTTTTCATAACAAAAGTTGTTGTTCAGCTCTTAAAGTTTGGAAAACACCAAACCTGTCAGGCTGCGTGCTGGTTAAAGATGTGCAGAACATCACTGTTAAATTATTCAATATATAAAAATAAAGGAGGAGAGGTTTGTGGGTTTTCGCCTTGTGAATCACGAAACCTCCACGAGCTGAAAAAATACACCAAATAAAAGCGCAGTGCCAAAGCCTGCAGTTCCTCTACTGTCCACCAGAGGCTCCAGCAGTCAGCCAATCCCCATAGACCACCGTGTTAAAACTTTACAGCAGAAATAAACATGTTTAGAGCCTCATACAAAAATGGTTTTGGTCTCTGTAGATAATTTAATCATTCAAAGCAACGGTACAGTTATAAGTCACCTGTTAAAATATTATATAGGCTTAAATTATTATGCTTTGTTAGGGGTGTGGCTTCTTTGACTGAAAGGTGGATGGAGACACAGGTGACTGTAGCTGCTAGCTGTCACCTCAGATCACTGGAGTCCCTGAAGTGGACCTCTGGATCGTGTTTGTGCTGTTGGAGCATCTTTAATAACATCATCTGACCAATAATATGGCTGCTGTGAGATTACTGTACTGACTGTCTTGAGATCCAGTTTTTTTTAAAATTTGTTTTATTTGGATGTGACTGAGTGCTAATTATCAGATGTGTCCGTGTGTGTGATATGCCCACAGGATTTAAAATGGAAAGACTACAAAGCAGCGAGTGAACAGTCTATGGTCACAAACACAGATCATTCCTGAGAAAACAACTCAAAATATAATCTAAAATCAAATTAATGCGACTTTTTCGCACACAGGGCTCAGATATTTGAAAGATCAGCTGTTCCAAGGTGCTTTCTTTACAATAATCCTTGCTGGGAGGTGAAATATTCAGCACTGAGCTCTGCTGATTGGCAGTTTTGTGGAGCTGCTTACAAGTACAGGTTCTTAAAATGGTCCTGCAGTGGAGAACAGCCGAACTCGATCAGCTGTAAAGACTGCGTGTCGAAGTTCACTCCACAGTTCAGGAAGATAAAAGAGTAAAAGGAGCGTTTTCCCTCCTTGCAGATGTAAACTGTGACAGCTCATGTGCAGGGAAAGAGCTCATTACAGCTCCTCAAATGCAGCAGTCAGTCACACGTCCTCAGCTGCTGCTACACCCATCACTTTATGATGATCAGGGAAACTCAGTGAAGCTGCACACAGCTGGCTGCTGTCTGTGTGCCATCACTCACCGATTCTGATGAAGCCGTCCTCGGTCCGATGGTACTTTGGTGTTTTCTCCTTCCCTTCTATCAAGGCCTCTTTCTCTGCCTGGATATTCTGGAAGCAAACGAAACACCATCCGATCAGTTAATCAATTAATTTGACTCTGTGTTTGTATCGTTAGTGTGTCAGAAAGAAAACGCCTCATCATTCAATTACAAATCTAATCTAAGGCCATTCATTGAAAGCTGGAGAGTCTCAATTATAGTTAAAATATGGAGAAAACTCATTTTTATCATGGATCAGTAAAATCAGCTCCTCTCCTCCAGCTATGTTTAACTTTTCTATTTAGATTCAGAACTTATGTTTTCTGCAGCTTTGGGCTCATTTTACACACTAAATGTTTAATAACTTCTCATATAATGGGGAAGGGATAGCTCAGTAGGTAGAGTGGTGGCCCCGTGACCGGAAGGTCGGGGGTTGAATCCACTGAACGGCTAACCTGAGGTACCCCTGAACAAGGTACCGTCCCTACAAACTGCTCCCCAGGCGCCCAATGGCTGCCCACTGCTTCACTGAGTGAATGGGTTAAATGCAGAGAGGAATTTCCCCAGAGGGATCAATAGAGTATACATTATTAATATTATTATTATGAATACAACAGCCCCACGGTTAAAGGATCACATTAAACTTGTAACATTAAATCAGGTTTTTACTTGAAATAATGCAACACTGAGTACCTTTTTCTGAAAAACTGAAACCTTTTCACTTTTTTCAGAACCTCATTTACCTCCTTAAACAATCAAAGCACTGCGGGGTGCATGTGACACACCTCAGGTCAACTGGATTTGTTTAACTTTAAAATACTACCAAAACTCCTGACAGGAATAACAAAGCAAGGGTGTCACACATCCCGAGGATAGCTCGTTTCCTCGTTCCTGGTAAAAAGCACAGTTCAATTCTAAGGTTTTATGCGGAAGGGTTTCCAGGAGAAAGTCTTTTCTCTGTAAAAAGAAATTGCAGCATGGTTTAGATTTGCAAAGCTGCTTCTGAATAAACAACAAGACTTCTGGAAATCTGTCCCACAGCTAAAGCTCAGACCAAACTGGGTCATTAACAGGACAATGATCCAGAGCAGCGCAGCAAACCTGCAACGGTCCAGTCAGAGTCCAGACCTCAACCGGACTGAGATGTTGTGATGGGACCTTCAGAGAGCTGTGCATGAATGAATACTGCAAACCTCAATGAACTGAAGTAACGCAGTATAGTGAGAAACTTATAGAGTCACACAGAGAATGATTGTTTCAGGTTACGCTGAATCACAGGATCTGTCTGAAGAAGCAACAAGAACAGAAACACAAACACGAGTTGTTGACGAGACACAGGCGGAAACACTCAGAGAAGACAGACAGGAAAGTTAATGTATAGGCGACACAAGAAAGAGCAACATTAGGAATTAAAGAGGATATTTTTTTAAAAACTGCGCAGCTAAACTGAGACTGCAGTGCTGTTTGTGTCGCTGTTAGTGAAATACGACTGTGTATCTGATCAGCACTGCCACCAAAAGCCCGAACGCATCACCCGCTCTGCACTTTATATATGTGTGTCACACCTGTTACCATGGTGATCTAGCCAGGTAAAAGAAGCTAAAAGGAGATCCACCAGTGAAAACTCTGACTTTAAGCTGCTCACTCATTAATCTTGCTGCTGTTTCTCGTGCTTCCTGTGCCGGAGTAACAGTACTCATAAAGGCTCTGGAGCTTTCCCATGTGCGCACACACCTGCACTGTTTCCTGTCCTCGCACAGACTGAGACGCTGTCCCGGCTGCTGATCAACTTCTGAATGGAGACGCTGCCTCAAGACGCACTCTGACATTTAAACCAACATCAGTTTATCTGCTCTCAGCTGTCACAGCGATTATTCACACCTACAGCCTCAAAAAATCCAAACAATACCGCCGGTTCGACATAACGGTTTAAATTATCACATTACATATATATTAATATGATAATTCAATGACCTTTTCACCTAAAATTAATTCTTTTCAGCTCACCTCCATCATCCTTTTATCAGAACAGCTCAATTACTGACGACTCCACTGACACATTCACATCATGTTTGAATCACAAATGAAAAAAAGAGATAAGTGTGAATGAGAGGGGGACAGGTGAATGTAAATACGTGCGGTCAACCATCCAAACCACGAGAGATGAAGAAAAGAAGGGGGTGGAACGGGTGGAGATGAGCATATACGGATATACTGATGGAGCTGCCAGGTAGGAGCACAAGAGGAGGACCTCAGAAAGGATGCTGTGAAGGAGGTCATGCAGAGGGTTGGTGTGACAGAGGGGGATGCTGGGATAGGAGGAGATGGAGGCAGAAGACGACTGATCATTTTTGGACTCTTCTCAGGCGATGATCTGATGATAAAACTCGACTGCAGGTTTTCTGTGCGTTACTAACTTGATACACAGAAAAGCCGAAGCCCTTTGATGCCTTTACAACAACAGACAGATGAGATTCATATGAACTAAACCGATTCAGCTCCACAAACCACACTTTGACACGTTTCAGCCCCGAGAGCAGCCGCAGCATGGACGATGAAATTTCTAACAAAATTTAGCAGTAATCGTGTTTTGTGCAGCCACGTTTTCTGGCGTGTACCTGCAGTTTTTAGGGCCATCATCCAGTCCCACCCCCTCCTTCTCCTCCTCCCTTCCTGCTCTTGGTCAGCATTACTGCAGCAACCGCCTCCCTCCTCCAGCTCTGGTCTGCACGTGTCTGTGTGCTCAGCTTCCTGTAAGCGTGTACCGATTCTTCTCCTCGTTTTATCTCTCCTGTTGATCTTGGTAGGAGCTCCTCTTCCTCTCAGCGCACCTCTCTCCGCCCCGCTGAGGCTCTCGGCTTCATTCAGCCTTTGTTTTACAATCGACCACAGACATAAAGTGGCAGTGATCCATCACTCTGCCTCCTTTTCCACACACCACAAACTGAATCTGTTTTCACTTATAGCAGGCACTCATGGCAGAGTCAGATATGGTCTCCTGCTATAGATAGAAATTAATCTCTCGGTTAGGGGCTTCCTGGATTACTCCGGTTTGTTTCAGCCTGCCTGCCTCGTCCTTGATGTTTCTAAAGGCTATGTTAACTTTGCACTCTCATCCTTTGCTGTCATTGTGATGGATACTGGGTCAAAAAGCAGAAATTTCACCCATCTATCCATTAACTGAAAACCTCATCCAATTCAGTGCTGCAGGAGCCTATCCCGGCCGTCACAGGCTAACAGAGACAAAGACCAAATTAAACTGAACCTCACGCATGTCTTTGAACTGTGCTAGAGGAAGCACAACCTCCTCACAGAAAGGCCTTAGCCTGGATTCAAACCCTGGACCTTCTCGAGGAGAGGTGATGCTGCTAGCCACCACACGAGTGGGCGAAGATTGTTCTCAGTTGACCCTCTGCTGGACTGCACCGAAATTATCTTTTAAGAAAGTAAGCACATCTAAAAGATTTTAAACTTCTATACTTTTACCCAAAACAGCTAGCAAAGAAGCATATGGACACTTTAAGGCTTCCCAGGATGCCCCACCCATTAAAACTGTATCTGAACACTCACATCGAACGGCAGAACCTCCACCGACGTGTTGAAGAGTTTGTCTCCTGGATGTTCGATGTTTCCGCTCCGGAAGAAAAACCTGAGAGAAAGAGAGAGAGGTGATATTTCAGTAAGAGCAGCAGGGTCGGAGGGAAGACTCTAACCTGTGGTACTCCCCCTATCCCGTCCTTCGTTACTGACCTTTCGATGCGAACAGGTGTGAAGAATCGTATCCGTATGAAATCCCCCGCCACCGGGGTGAAGGCCCAGAAGAAGTCCTCACCCAAGTAGGCCTTCTCCAGGGTGAAGTGCTGGTAGGTCTTCAGACTGGTCGTCACCTCCGCCAGCGGGTTGGCGTGACCCTTATGGAGAGTCTGTTTCCCAAAGTCCTTATCCTAAAAAATCCCCCAAACAAACAGACATCACATGACTAAATCATTTCTTCAGTATGAAGTCACGCCTTGCTGGATGCTTCTGCAGCTGCACGTCTGAATCACTGCACAGCTGACGCCGCTGTGCAGTGACCAGAAGATAATTCGAACCGCTGGTATCATCGCCAGACGCGCTCGCTGTCCTTGATGACTAATCCACTTTCGCTTCAGTGCAGAAACCCTTCCGAAGAGCAACAGAAGCATGATGTCATGCTATTCTGGTGCACTTACAGAGACTTTTCGTATTCTGGATGTCATTCAACAGCAGCACTGAGTGACCACGCACCGACCTCTGAACCTAAACTCATAACGCAAGACTGCCGCCAACAAAACGAGAATGTGATAGGATTTTAACTGCACAGACACAAACAGCAAGAAAACAGACTCAGTCCATCAGGATCTAATTCAATCCGAAGCCTTTATTAGATCACAATATGCTGTAAAAATTCAGCCATGCCACTCTGCTACCATGCCACCTCATCGTGGATGAAACATGAAATATTCACAAAACCTTTTCCACCTTTAGGTTATTAATGAGAGCGTTTCCCTAGTAGAAATAATAAGATTCATCTAATGAAGAAGAATAAACACCTCTGCTAGTTTTGGAGTTTAAAGAATGAAGGCGACGAAGCAGTTAAACCTGCATTCTCATCAAATGATGTGGCATCCTTTCACTAACACCTTACCCAGCCCATATCAGTACAGATATGATATTCTTCCTCATAGTTTTACAAAGGCATCACGTCAGTGTGGATACAGCGTCTATGTCGTTGATGCAGTTTGTTAACAGAATAAGTTCAGTGTGAGCAGGCTCCGTGTCTGTTATGCTTCTACACTCCAATTAGGGGTGGGTTTTTATAATCGATTTATCGATTAAAATCGATTCTGGCTTGGATTACGTAAAATCGATTCATTAAAATCCTGAATCGATTTTTTTAATATAAATTTATTTTGCCCAAAATGCCAGAATCTCTGGTGAAATCTCAACAACCACCAAACAGCTAAGACAGTAAATGAGAGCAGGAACACGGATTCTGCACAAAGACTTAAACACACAGCGCAGCCCGCGGATCAGAATCAGTTAGATGTCGCCTTTCTCACGGTCGGGGCTGAAAGCAGACAGCTCGCTGATTCTGATCTGTCGGCGGGTCCGCGCTTTGTGTTCACGCCCTTTATGCGCTGATTCTAAAGCTGTTAGTTTGATGTCTCTCCAAACAATATTGACCGAACCAGCAGCAAAAGAAGATCCAAACTACGCTTCACATAAACATCGTCATGTATTCACTCTGACTTTTACTGTTTTGCTTCGACCACGATGCACAGCTCTCTCTCTCCCTCTGTACTGTTTTCTTCATTATTTGCTTGCTTGTTACGCACAAGTCTACCGTTGTTTACAGCGCTGTCGGCCAACGTTTTTTTCCCCGTTTTATATACTTCTGAAAAGAAAACCTAATTTCTGCCGTTCAATACTGAACAAATTTAAACTTTTTAAAATTATGCAAAATGCAAAACGCTTAACCGTGTCTCTAATAAAACCGCTGTAACTTCAGAGGTAATGTTCATGTGTTGATTAATGGTTTTCTTTAGTTTTTGATTTACTGCAGAATATTTTTATAAAATCCCAGGCCAGGAAAATTGCCTTCATGTTTTTCTGTGTTTTATCCTCAGCTACTTTGACACAAAGGCATCTGCTGTGATGCTTACACCTTTGATAAAGTCTTGCGTGTGTCAGCTTCCTTTTTATAGATACAAAAATATGTAAATGTAGTGATCTGAATTATAATATTTCTGACTGTCAAAATTTCCCAGATTCAAATCGAAGTGAATCGAATCGAATTGAATTAAATCGAATCGTGGATCGAATCGATTCGGGACCTTGTGAATCGGAATTGAATCAATTCTAGAAATCAGTGACGATACCCAGCCCTAACTCCAATAACATTACTCTCTGTGATAAACATGCACTGGGAGGCACAGCGCCCTTGGTGGTCAACATTACATTACCAAATAATTGTGTTACAGGTGAAATGACAGCAGCAGCTGCAGGTCTGACTCCTGTCAGCAGTGGCGGTCCTAGCCCGTTTGGCGCCCTGGGCGAACACTCCCTCTAATTGTTATTAATCCCTTTACCCCTGGTCCTAAAGAGTATATATATATATTTTTTACTCTTCTTATATTTATTGTTTGTTTACTTGCACTGCTGTAACTGGAGCCTCGTTGTCTCGTCTCTCTCTATATATAGCAGAGATGACAATAAAGTTTACTTTGAATTCAGCAGCGAGGGCTCTCGTGCTCACTTTTCCCGTATAGAATTTTGAAAAAACATCGGTTCAAATTATAAGTCTGTATCATAATGTCTGGCGTTTTCGTGTTTGTTGGTTTGTTTTTATTTTGTTTTATTTTGCGAGTTGGTTATTAGATGCTGCTCCAGCCAGCCAGAGAACCTGGCTGCCCCGCCCTCTCCTCCCTGTGCGCAAGCACAGTGTTGGGAAGGTTACTTTTAAAATGCATTCCACTACAGATTACAGGATACATGCCCCAAAATGTATTTTGTAACGTATTCCGTTTCGTTACTCAATGAGACGCATTCTGAACATTTTGGATTACTTAATATACTGTATTATCATGCTTTTTACAACTACATGAATGTACTATTGCTGTGTGATTTATTACATTACTGAAGGTCCGCGGCTCCAAACCCTAGTAAAGGGACCTCTGGCTAATAGTCGGTTCCATGTCTGCTCGTAGCCAAAAACTAGCTTTACTTTGTTGTCTGGGTCAAGTTTTCTTGCAAGAGACAGAGAGAGGCGTTGAAAGGCTGCTCCAACAGAACTTATTGTTTCGGAGGAAAACACAAACACACACAGCGTATAGTCGAGTCTTAATAGCTTACTTACAACTGGGCTCGTCAGGCACTCTTCTTGGCTGCAGTGGTTATTATTATATTTACATGCTTCCAGCTCCCGTTTCTGCTCGATGACAACTCTTACTTTTCCACTCTCCTTTTTCTCCCTCCTCACGCTCACAGACACATAACGGGTATGGCAGTCCATTCTCCCTGCAGCACGGACTACACTGCCCATGAGGCTACATTCTTTAGGGCTATGCCTGTAGCATTCCGCCTATTAGCTATTAGTGCTATTAGCTTAGCACAACAACAACAACAAAAGGGCACTCTCTCACCCAGGAAACACAGAGAGAGAGTGTCACACTGTAACCATGGCAACCATAACGCTGCCGCCTGGAACAACAGAACAAGCAAAACCCAAACAGTCCTGACCTGCGACAATATGAAACAGAAAAATACCGCTGTGTAATCCATTTATTTCAACAAAGTAACTGTATTCTAAATGCTTTTTAAACGGTAACTGTAACGGAATACGGTTACTCATATTTTGTATTTTAAATACGTAACGGTGGTACGTGTATTCCGTACACGTACCACCGTTCGCCCTACCGCCCGGTTCGCCCGTGTCAAAAACCGCTACTGCCTGTCGGGATCAGTAATGAGGAACAGGCAGGCAGAGCAACTGCTGCTCAGGTTTGCACAACTTTGTAAATCCTTCTGGTCACCTTCAAAAAGCTGGAACAGGTGTGATCTGCTTTTTTAGTGTTACCTGCAGGGGAGCATTGGCGTTGTCCAGGTCCTTCATCCCTAGCTGCCACAGTAACCACTGTAATGTCACTCAGTACTTTGTCGATCATACCTCAATGTCAGCGTTTTTACCACCACCATGTTGAGTTTGTAGAACCAGAAGTGGTGCTAAGCTATCAGCTAATCCAGCTAACCTGGTTAGGAAGCTCTCCACATCCACAGTCACAGATTTCTAATTAGCTAATTAGCAGTCAGTAGCATCCAAATAAAATCCTAAAACTGGAGGTAGACTTCTCGGACGTTCTGTTAGTACAGTAACCTCACAGCAGCCATATTACTGGTCAGATAATGTTTTTTAAAAGGCTCCAACAGCACAAACAGACGCCAAGTTCAGGGGCTACGATTAGCTGAGGCGTAAACTAGCAGACAGCTAGCAGCTACAGCCGCCAACAGAGGCCACGCCCCTAACAAAATAAGGCTTAATACAATTTCAAGTTGTGAGTTATAATTAAACCCACACCTGTGGTGTGTGGAAGAGTTAAATTATCACAGACCCCAAACCAGTTTGTGTTTTAGGGCGTTAACATGTTTAATTCTGCTATAAAGTTTTAACTTGGGAGTCTATGGGGGACTGACTCGCTGCTGGAATCTCTGTTGGACGTTAGAGGAACTGCAGCTTTTGGTGCTTCATCACTGGTTTCACCTCCAGAGGCTGATGCATTTGTGTAACAGTTGTGTGACTTTGTCTTGTTGTGGTCCTGTTTATGAAACTTGGTTCTCTCAGACATTGTAGAGTACAGATGTTAAAACACATCCCATTCACAGTTTGCTGTTTGTGATGTGTGAAATGTTTTGGCTTTGTTCATCCGCTGAATGTTCTGTCAGAATATTTTTTATCGTTTATTCTGCTTGATTTGAGGTTTTCTGTCTGAGCTCTGCCTTTTTGACCCAACCTGTCACATTTTATAACGTTTCTGTTGTTTGTGAACAAATAATAAAAGAGAAGCTCAAATCTGAAGCTTTTCCCTTTTATAAACTTTTACAGCTCAGCATCATATCAGGTTTTAAAAGAGCAAGTGATTGGTGATGTCTGAGACTCTCTTATAAGAAGCTCTTATTTTCAGATCTTAAAGTGGACCCGCTCTGCTTCTCAGTACTTCCTGTCATAGATCTGCTGTTCTAGCAGAAGATGTTCACATTAAACACGGACAAAGTTTATAATAATGAGATCAGAGGTCAGGCTTTACTGTGCTTTAAATGCTCAGCTTCAGCAATTTTTTTCTGGCTGTGTGTGAGGGTAACCAATCAGACGAAGATCTTCTTAAAGGGGGTGGAGCTAAACCAGTTTGTTTCAGACTGTGGATGACCTGAGGAGCTGCAGCAAGTCTGGTGTGAGATACAGAAGGATGATTCTGAACTGTGAATCATGCAAAGCTGCTCGGGTGGAGCTCCAGACTAAAAGAAGTGTCTGAAGATAAAACTGAGGGGATGAGAAGAGGATGATTATGAGTTTAAACTCCGGTTAAAGGAACGGTTTGGCCTTAGAAATAATTCAGTCGTTCTCGCTGACAGTCAGTGAACAGATATTTGTTCAGTGATGAGTCCTTATACAGCAAACCAGCAAACTCAAACACCGTTACAGCTGAGTGTTAAAGTCTCTGCAAGCAGAGGTCAGAGGTTAACTCAAGACATTTAATGACTTTGGAGAAATAAAACTCTGAATCAGTTTTGTTATTTTCACTCCTTCGTCCATGAACAAGTCTCCAGACTTAATTTTCCCTCTTAATTACACGACTCCACAGTCGAATAAATCCGACGTCCACTTCAATTCCTCCCATTATGACTTTAATTTTAAAACTCTGGGTTGATGTTCTCTCTGAAGCGGTGAACAGTTCAGGCTGGAGGGTAATTTCGGAGTTAGCCTCCATAGTTACACAGCCCCATGCAGTCGGCCTCTGCGCTTCAATCCCCACAGCGAGGAGGCTCTGGGACGGGCGGCCGGATCGATATCCAATTGATTAGAGCAGATTGCAGCACCAGTCAGCGGGCTAATATCCACCGCGCTTAACACAGTAATCAGAGGCATTAAACGGAGGTGCTCGGGCCGAGCTGCTGGCAGGAAGCGAAGCTGCGAATGACTGCAGAGGCTTTCAATCTTCATCTCTCCAGAGACGCTGGACTGAACTCGGACTGAACCTCACCCCGCTCCAAGCTCAGGAAACTCACACTGAGGCCGTCCGGGTCAGAGCTGAGCTTTAGAACAGAAGAATAATCTCTAAGATAATCTGAAATGACACCACGGGTGGCCACACTGCCTCATTACAGCTTAAATTATAAATAATCTTTAACTAAAACACGACTGAAAGATGTCGCCTGCCCCTTGGAAACAGATGAAATAAGAACCATTTGTTCACCAGCTCCACAGCGTGGCTGTGAGTCTACCTGAGATTCACCAAAACAGACGTGACAACAAATCAAAGATCAACATTCACAGGACGTTTGTGCCAAACTCTTCTTAAAGGGTCAGCCGGTGCACTGCAGCAGACTGCAGGCACAACGGGATTCGATTGTTTTGTTTTGATTTATTGACTTATTTCTGTCCTTTTTGAGACTAATCCTTTATTCGAAAATAAATATTTTAAGAAATTTGGATGGGGATAGAAATTAGGTTGTAGCTCAATTCCAGTAAAGTTGTGAGTTGATTCAGGAATAAGAGCAAAAACAGGATGTTAACCATGCTGCAAAAAGGACAAAAATTAATCATTGGGACGCTTGACTGGTTGCCAGCTGGTTGTTTTCTGGTTATGTTCCTGTATTAAAGTGAGGCTGCTGAACGACTGCAGTAACTACGTCACGATTCATGGAGGAATTTCTGAATTTATGCTTCACATCTGTGAGGTTCTGGTTTTATTTTGAAGGTAAGCAGTTAATATGGATTTGTGTTTATGCAGATAACAGCAGTTTTGTGACATTTGTCAGTTTATTAAAGGTGGGAATCATCAGACACAACACAAAATACTATCACAGTACTTCACTGACAACACGATGTTATTACAATTTCCTAACAGTTCTTCTGATTACTGTAGTGACATATATTGTAAATTATCACCTTTTTAAAGTGTAAATTATGTCCTCAATGTTAAACTGTCCGTTTAATCCAATAAGATAAAGTTATTTCACTTCACTTATTTTTCACACTTCACAAAATGCCTAAACTGTCACTAAAACCTGTAATAATATGGAGTCCAGTTGGCAATTACATGTCATCTGTTTCTAATAATACAGCAACTAGCTGCCATAAATAGGTGAAAGTCACATGCCTGCTGTGTATATAGACAGACATTCACATTTAACTGTTACATTTGAGCTCAGTAACCTTCCCAGTAGTATAACCAGAATACAACCAGCTGGAAACCAGAAGACTTGAGTCCCCTCATTGACAACGACTCATTCAGACTGATGTGATCTGCAGCCGGTCCAAGCCAGACTGCAACTGTTTGCAGAATGTTTGCCTCCTATTAGGCGAGATGAACCCTCGGCAACTGACTGCAAATGATTGCAGACCTGGTCTCTGTCTTTGAAGCAGCCATTTCAAAGGCAGCAAGGTTGCACGTGGCTCGTGGGCGTCCAGGTGTCAGGATCAAACTGTATGTAGCGTGTGGATTGTGTTGAGCTACACAGTATGTCATGTCTGGCAACTATCCAGGGTCACACCAAGAGAAACAGGAACACAGGAGAGAGACAGCCTTATAAGACGGGAGGAACAGGAAAACAAGCTGGAAAAACATTCCTGATAAGTTTTTATATTCATGGATGTTTCCGTATGTCTGCTGCTAATAGGTGTTTGTGGTCGTCTTCGGGAACACGAGGCTCACAGAGCGGCACATTTCCCGCCGTGATATAAATACAGCTGCGCTCAGAGAGATGCTCAGTCATTACCTTGAGTTTCTGAATCTTTCCAGCCAGGGACGAGTGGGTGCCGACATGCTGGAAGAGCGACGGCTTAAACCGAATCCTCAGGTTGGCTTTCTGCCTGTCACAGTGTTTCTGAAAGACAGAGAGGGGGGAGATGCAAACAGGTACATTTACAAACACACAATCCTCCCAAATCTTCAACTACAAAGCGTCAGTGCAGCAGCCCTGCAGTACGAACGCTGTCACGTTAAACCGCTTACTCTCAGATTGGAAGCACGATTCAACCTGCTGTTAGTAAGGAACGAGGGGATAGGTATGCTCCAGTATTCACTGAGGAGACGTTAACCACTTTTAGTTTGAACTTTGCCCTTAGTACATTACAACTAAAAGTTAACTGAACTGTAATAAAACAAAACAAACCATAAAGAAAGAAATCTAAAATACAAAGCGTCATTAACTGTTGTGAAGGAGTATTTATTTTTAACCCAGATAATGTTTAACCTGTTAGTAAAAAGTAATCAGCCAATGAAAACAAAGTAAAACTAAGCCTTCTGACTAATCCCACTGACACCCCTCCTCCTCCTCCTCCTCACCAGGATATATTCATTTATTTCCAAAAATCCATGTGACCACAGTTTGAATTTCACACTTTAACTGTGTTATTAATTACCACTGGAAAGGTTTCGGTTTAGAAAACCAGCTTTGATTTCAAATAAACTGTTGCTACTTTGTTCAAAGCTCTGTTTCTCAGTCAGGAATTTGTGTCCATCGACAGAAGCAAATCAAACTGTGACTTTTTCACTTTTTTCCAGGAGACTGAGCTGAAACACTGCACACACTCACACACACTTGTAACGCCAAAGCTGATTTTACATTCTGACTGAAAATCACACAAAGGCAGCAAAAACACGTCAGTCACTTGTTTGCCACCAATATGCCCCACTACCAGATCGCTAACACACGATGTGCTTAACAGTGTGACACAGGTGCCACTCAGAAACAAAACAGCCTCATTTGAAGCTCCGGAAAGTTGGAAAATTGTCAGGGCCAATAACAATCTGTAGCCTTCATCGATGAAAAGTGTTGCTGTTTACATACTGATGCACATGTGAGAGGTTTGGCAGCTGACAGAATGGTTAAAAGTATTTTTTAATAAAATACTTTTTATTTTTAAAAGAGTTTTTTTTTGTTTTTCTGGCTGATATTGTTTTATATACAGTAGATATCATGGTAAACCCTTCATTCAGTATTGATCTCCTCTGTTTTTGATGGTTTCTGTTGGATCCACTCACCGCATCCTTCTCAGGGTTGCACACTTTGACCCACATGATGTGGTCCAGCAGCCAGTCGATGGGTTTGTCTTTGTAGAACATCAGCATGAACTCCACGATGAGCGACAGGTCCAAAGACTTAAACATCTTACCTGCACAGAGAGAAGCACAGCTCAGTGCAAGCCCTTCATGCATTATAGTTCATCGAACTATCCTGTTCTGGGACAGTATAAAAGCTCTGATTCCCGTCATCCAGCAGCAAGAAAGTCAGAAGTGAGAGGTCACAACAGCAGCGACACATCAAGATGGAGCAGTGACCTTTATTGTCATTCATCAGTGCCATACTTAAATTTGATCCTCATATTTCATACTGCTGCTCTGTTTTCCTATGCCCAGAGGAAGTATTCAGATTCTTTATTTTTAGCACAAGAATCAAAACTACAAACTAAAAATATTCCTTTACGAATTAAAAAAGTATGAAAACAAGAAAAAAGAAATACACACAGAAGTAGAAGTACTCCCATTGCAGATAATGATCTACCTTAGCTGAGGCAGCTAAAACAGGACATTTGTCATATTTGTTTTAAGAATTTCAGCGGATCCTCCCAGTTATTCGGTCTGTTTTGTTTTTCACTCATTTTGCTAATAGTGTGGGGAGTCATGCCGGAAAACTTAATACCAACAAATTCAATTTGCTCTGTTAGTTGGTTTACTAATAAACAGATTTCACAGGGTTTCAAGTAACAGACATTTTGAATCTATGAAAACATTCTATGCTCTTTCCTAAATCTATGAGAACATTCTAAGTATTTTTGTTACTCTATGAGAACATTCTAGCTGTTTCTTGAATCTATGAGAACATTCTAGGCTCTTTCTTAAACAGAACAAGCTAGCTCTTTTTGTTACTATGACAGTGTTACAAGGTTCTTCTTTGAGAACATTCTAGGCCCTTTTTTAAATCTTTGAGAACATTCCAGAGTGTCTTTTCAAATCTATAAAAACATTCTAGGCTCTTTCTTAAATATAACAATCTAGCTCTTTTTGTTACTCTGAGAATGTTACAAGGTTCTTTTTTGAGAACATTCTAGGCTGTTTTAAAAAAAAAAAAATCTGTGGGAACATTCTAGGTCTTTTTTGATATATGAAAACATTCTACTCTCTTTCTTGAATCTATCAGAACATTCTAGAATCTTATCTATGAGAACATTCTAGGGTGTCTTTTCAAATCTATGAAAACATTCTAGGCTTTTTCTTAAACAGAACAAGCTAGTTCTTTTTGTTACTATGACAATGTTACAAGGTTCTTTTTTGAGAACATTCTAGGCCCTTTTTTAAATCTTTGAGAACATTCCAGGGTGTCTTTTCAAATCTATAAAAACATTCTAGGCTCTTTCTTAAATATAACAATCTAGCGCTTTTTGTTACTCTGAGAATGTTACAAGGTTCTTTTTTGAGAACATTCTAGGCTGTTTTTATTTTAAATCTATGGGAACATTCTAGGTCTTTTTTGATATATGAAAACATTCTACTCTCTTTCTTGAATCTATCAGAACATTCTAGACTCTTATCTATGAGAACATTCTAGGCTCTTTTTTAAAATCTATGAGAACATTCTAGCTCTTTCTTGAATCTATAATAACAGTCTTGGCTATTTTCTTGATCTATAAGAATATTCTAGACTATTTTTTTGTAGCTGTGGGAACCTTCCAAACTGTCACCTGTGACAATATTTTACAATTTTGCATTTGATCTAAAGGGCTGCATAATGAAATCAAAATATAATTGAAATGACCTGAATGTGAACACTCTTCCAGTGGTCTTCAGAAATGCAAGTCACCAAGTGCTTTACAAAGGCAAAAAACAGGCAGACATACAGAGACTCCTTCATTTATTTGAGAGATGCATTGGGTTGTGTATTGCTGTAGGTAGTATTTTGTGTGTTAAAGTTGGAGCGGTCATAACAAAGACGTATTTACACAACTACGAAATGAAACTTTTGAAAGCAACTTATGTAAAAAGTGCAACTCCTCCTTTCCCCGAATTCTTTATGACTTGGGTCAACGCAAAGCTAGAACGAACCACAGAGACACCGTAAACACATTAAACACATGAGAAACATGGAAATTATTTGGGGTTTTTAATGTTTGAATGGTTCTTTTTCCAGGGTGGAGTGATTGCACAGCATCCATCATCAATGACTTAAAAAAAAGAAAAGAATTTATTTTGTATTTTCTCAAATCATTAAACATGCTGCTGTATAATCCTTCCACCCTGGAAAAAGAGCCATTCCAAGAGCTCACTAAAAGCCCAAATTACAACGATATTCATGCTGTTCATGAGTGGATGCAAAATGCTGACCACAACTCTAAATGTGAAATACCAGTTAAAATAAAAACTGGAATCATTGCTTATTTGCTGTTCCTTTTGGTTACTTTTTGGTAGGGATGCAATGATACCAATTTTTTCAAACCGATACGATACCGATACTTGGATCTGAGTACTTGCCGATACCGAGTACAAAAACCGATACTTCTACCACACACACATACACACAAATGCAATGAATTGGAAGACAGGTTTTATTTTATTCTCTGCCGATAATAAATAATATCTTAATAAAAATGACCACAAAAAAATTTCAAGTGAAAAATAAGCACTTCTCTTAAATTATTGCAGAGTCTCCACATTGTAATTTAACAAAATATCACTGAACTATTGGCACTGTCTCGAGCTTTCAGAATAATAAATAAACACTTCTGTTTGGAATAAAATAAATACAAATTAGGTTTGAGAATAAAATAAACTTTTAAATTATTGCAGAGTGTCCATATTATAAACAAACAAACAAAATAACGAAAGTATTTGGCATTGACGAACAAACTCCCCATCTGCCCGTGGATCATCAGTCCACTGTGCCGTTAAACCAAGGACTGACATCGCACACACTGCTTGTCTTTACCTCTTTAGAAAGTTTTGGCACCATTATCTCCCTGATGTATGGGCTGGGAATTTCATATCGCAGCTCGAGTATGCTGAGAAGACGGTGCAATCCTATGTTTTCCACGGCCGGCATTGGCTGGTCATCCAGAGCAATAAAATGAGTCAGAGCCTCTGTTATTTTAACTGCCCGTGGATTTTCTCTTGACATTTTTCATCGCTTTTCCAAAACCTGAGTTAAAGTTGGCTGTTCCGGTCCACACTGCTGACATTTTGTTTAGCCTAGCTACAGCAGCCTCCAGTTTCTCTTTTTTTATCTGGAGCCGCCAGTCTCACTCGCCTAACCCTGTGCCTGTTTAGCAGAGGATGTCCCCCTAGTAGCCAATCTAAAAAACTACAACAAAAATGACAATCCACCCTCTGATTAATGAAATAAGTTCGTGGTTCGTGGTATCGGTTAACTTTTACGAGTTAACCGATACCACATTTTTACAGTATCGGTCCCGATACCCGATACCAGTATCGGTATCGGTGCATCCCTACTTTTTGGTATCTGGTGGACTAGTTGCTGCCTACAGACGAATAGCTGTGCTATTCAAAATTAAAGCAGCCTCGCTTTCTCTGCCTGATGATTGCTGATTGGTTTATTTTCAATAATTATCTTGTTAGTTTCTGTTCAGCTGCTCCTGAAATCTGAAGGCATGTTAGAATAGTGCAGCAGGGGTCGCTTATCCTTCAGATTTATCACATTTTTACTTCACCTCGCTGCATGAGGGGAGCTGGAGCTTTATGCCACTGCCACTGTCCAGTTCATCCAGCTGCCTGAAATAACTTCTCGTCACTCAGCTCTTCAGTCTGCTTGTTTCTGTTGTTTTCTCTGCAGAGTCAGGCCGAGCTGAAGGAAACCTTCTCCACAAACGAAAGGTCAGAAAGTGAGCCGCACAGTCTCCACAGACTGAAACAATGACGAGGGCGAATTAAAAGGCCAGCAGAGAGCTCTGCCATGCTCCTGCCCCTTCTACTCCGCCCTGATACATTTGGACAGTTGAGCCTCTGGAGGGTCGGATGTTCGACGAGGCATCGGAAAAAAAACTACCCCCTGCAGATGTGAACGAGGCTGAAGAGGGGCTAAACTTAGCAAATGCAAAACCCAAATTCAAACAGTTGAATTAGAGAGCAGCCCCGCAGCGCCACAGCTCTCCCTCAGTCTGATTTAATTCAGTGAGTCAGCTTCACCCTGATGAATTTATTAAAGCAGCCACTGCTCGCAGGCGACTCAGGGTCAGGGAAGATTCGTAAGGTCACAGCCGAGGACCAGAGGGAGGCCCGGAGGTACGAAGAGGAGCAGGAGGAGGAGGTCTGTGATGCTCAGACAGTCAGAGATGAGCACAAACATCCAGGTGTGAAATCAACATCATCCACCTCAGAGATGAGACTCATGCTGTTCTCCATCTCACACGCCTCCCTCTGCATTCACCTCCATCCCTCTTTCTATTTCTGTAGCCCTCGCTATCATTTTTCCATCAAATCAAATTTGAACGAGCCAGCAGAAGCAGGCAGGCGAAACGCTGCCAAAATCCGTTAAAGACAGGTGAACCCTGTAACCGATTCATTCAGAAAACAAACAGACTGCTGAAGGAAATGTTAGACACACCAGCTCCAAATCCTCCCTCCTCCCATCACCGCTGACTGCTTCTGCCTCTCATTCTGCTTCATTTCTTCTTCTGCTTTGATTTATTCTGGAGCAGCTCAACACACAGCAGCATGCTGTTAAAACACCGACATCAATCTCAAGATTTCCAAACAAATCTAACACCAAACTATTTCTTGTTTTGTTTTTTCTAAACACTGGCAGATAGTAGCCTCAGTTCTCAGTGCTGGATGCTGCTGGTTAGTGACTGCAGTACCTCTAATGTCCACTAGAGGAAGCAGCAGCATGAGCAAGTCCCCATAGAAATAAACAGGCTAATTTCATGTGAAGTTTACAGTAATGATAGCTTGGTTTGGTGTAATGGTTACTGGCATTTATTCAGATTTGTGACAGAATTTAAGTCGTCCTGAAGCGGCAGAGCAGCCCAGACCATCACACTACACACCATGTCTGACTGTCGCCGTCATCTTTCTATGAAATGCTGTTAGTTTGATGCAGATGTAACGGGACTCAAACCTTCCAGGTCTCATCAGTCTCGTCAGTCCACAGAATATCTTCCCAGAAGTCTCGGCGATCATCCAGATGTTTTTGGCAGATGTGAAACGAGCCTTCGTGATCTTCTTGCTCAGCAGTGATTTTTTTCCTTGGACTCTCCCATGGAGGCCATTTTCGTCTCTTTCTTATGGTGGAGTCATGACCTCTGACCTTATCTGAGCCGAGTGAGGCCTGCAGTGCTTCAGTGTTGTTCTGGGTTCTTCTCTGACCTCCTGGATGAGTCGAGCGCTCTTGGAATAGTTGGAATAAGACCGGCTGCTCCTGGGAAGCTTCATTGCGTTCCAGGTTTTCTCCATGTGTGGATAATGTCTCTCACTGTAGATCACTGGAACCCCAAAGCATTAGAAATGGCTCTGTAACCCTTTCCAGGCTGATAGATGTCAGAGACTTTGTTTCTCAGCTGTTTCTTTAGATTGTGGCATGATGTGCTGCTTTTTGAGATCTCTTAGTCTGCTTTACTTTGTCACACAGTTTCTACTTAAGCGATTTTGTGATGCAGCAGTGATCTGGCCTGGGTACGACAGTGAAACTGTGTTTAATCACAGTTAATTCATACTTTAGCAAGGTGTTACTTTTTCACACAGGTTTGGATATTCTTTTTTTACCTTTATAGAAGAAATAATCATTTAATTTTTTTAAATTTATTTTACCTTTGAACCCTAAAAGAGCTCATCACATCGGCCGTAACTAATCAGACGATAATTGTTTTTGCGGATATGAGGAAAGAATTTAAGCAAAGCAAATGTGACAAAAACTGTAAAATCTGTCCGGAGATCCAATTGTTGAGCACATGATTAAAATCCGTTATGACGTGAGAAAATATTTCAAAGAAACAGTCCGTCTTGGTGTTTCTGTGGCAGATGCTACATGAAAAGTTTGGGCTTCTAACAGCTTTAAAATATTCAAAATCCTCCAAACTCTTATGATGTCATTTTAAGACCTGAGGCATAAATTAAATTTGAATAGAAACTTTTTTTACTTTCACAGCCAAGAAGTTTATTGAGCGTATTGTGTTGATGTGCTTTTACCGAACGCCCACAGACACCTGCCGAAATAATGAAAGCACATCATATCAGCTTATTCTCTGTTATTCATACATTATAAATAAATACATAAATAAATAACAATTTCAAACTAAATGTAGTGGCACACGGTGCCAAGAATCATGCAAACACTTCTGAACCGCATCGTGTTTTAATTTTAAATAATTATTGCACTTGTTTGGTTTAATGTGTTAATCACCCTCATTATTTCCATTATTATCAGAGGCTGATGCGAGCGTGACCCTGAGCTGGATGCTCTTCATCACCTTCTGTTGCCCAACACAGTTTTTCCTCTTTAAGGAGAACAAAGGCCGTGTGATGAAGGCACAGAGCGACTCTCACCCCTTCATTAACTTCACTGTCACACGACCCACAAAGCAACAGTTTCATCAGCCTCCCGCAGCAGCAGGATTACATCTGAGGATTTCGCTTAATGATGTCCCCGTGCAGCGCAGACACACAGCGACATGAGTGTACCCTCACCTACAGCACGCTCCACTCTTAAATAACAGCGTTAAAGAGATTTTCATCAGAAAACTTTGACGCTCCTGTTGAGCCAAGAACATAAATCCGTTTGGATTGTTTTCTGCGTCCCTCTGGGTTTCATAACACACATAATGATAATTGATTGTTTTCTGCTCTGCAGTTAGCACGATCAATAATTCACAAGTAAAAATGTTTAATTTCTTTTGATGGAGAAGCTGCGCCTGAAGCGGAGACGAGGCGGCGAGGGAGACGGAGTTCCGATGACTGCAGAGCATCTCCGTGGAGACGGATCTGTCTGGATAAATACTGACGTTCCTCCAGAGATCCCGCGAAGCAATTTAGTCCCGAGGCTTTGTATTAAAATGGGGGACAGTAAGAGCGAGAGGATTTAACACATCAAAACAATACGGCTCACTTTGAAGGCTTCAGCAAAGCCTGGTAGCTTTTTGTACCGAGCTGTATCGCGCTTCCTGAGAAACGTTCAGACTCGCCGACACGTGTACAAATCCACTTTCACTGCGCATCAGCATTTCTTAACCGGACTCATGAAGGAATATGTCAATGTTTCAAGCTTAATGTGGAGAGGACCCAAAAGCAGAACACTTCCTCTTCTTCTTCTTTCAGCTGCTCCTTTCAGGTTTCACCACAGTGGATGATCTGCCTCCATCTCCTCCTATCCCAGCATCCTCCTCTTTCACACATCCTCCTCCATTGCATCCATGAATCTTCTCTGAGGTCTTCCTCTTTTCTTCCTGCCAGGCAGCTCCAGTATATCCACTCTTCCGGAGCTGTCCCTCTTATGGACTCATTTCTAATCCTGTCCATCCTGCTCACTCCCAATGAGCATGTTAACATCTCCAGCCCAGCCTCCATCATCTCCAAAACATCCCTCAGAGCAGGTCTCATTACCATCTTGTAAACCTGCCCTTTCACTCTTGCTGATAACCTTCTGTCACATGTCAAAACAGAACCAAACGCTGCACAACATCATAAATACTCGGGGTCAATAGAAGAGCAATGATTCAGCAATGAGGATGCAGCTGCAAAAATGCGAGATGGGAATAAAAGTTTTGTGCAGCTGTGTGATGTTGCTGATATTTTTTATCAGATACCTACATCAAAAGAAAGAATCTGACATAGAGCCAGCTGTGGTCAACAAGCAGTTTCTGTAAAGTCACATTCAGCAATACCCAAACACTTCACGTGGAGCTGTTCATGAACATAATGTCTTCCTCTCCACTGAGAATGAAGACGTCTGCATCCGAACCAGAAAAAAAGGACTGCAGCAGAAACAGTCAAAGCATCAGAACATCAGGAGAAATTTTTTATGCTGGTCCCTGTACATAGACGTAATGTAGGAAACATTTACCCACAGTGTCTGTAATTAAGTCCTCAGTCACACAGTCCTCAGAGACCATGTGGTAACTGCCTGACAACCATCAGTCATTAAGGAAAAAATTGTCTTCCCTGAACTGTTGTGAGTGTTTGCTGGGAGCTGCTACGAAATTAGTCACGCAGGCCTGAAGATGGGCCCGTGACCCCGTGGTAACCTGTGGTTGCTGGGGAAAAATGAGCATTCTCCAACTAGTTGATGAGTGGCTGCTACAGGTTGTTGTCTTGGACTCTGAGAAACTGGTTGCAAAGTGGTATGGAGTGTGTTTGTATGGAAGACACTGACCAGATCAATTCAGTTTAGTTCAATTTCATTTATAAAGCGCCAAACGACACGTAAAAACAGGCACTTGTCCGCCCATAGTGTGGTTATATTAAATATAAGAGAACTTCAAGAAATTAATATAGCCACTACAGTGACCGTCAAAACGATGAAAAATATTGCTGTAAACAGTTTATTTTATGACACCACGAAACAAACAATAGCATAATAGGAAACAGTAGACGTTTTTATATCGTCATCCAATATATATCGTTATATCAAACAGCCCTACCTCAAGGTGCTTTATACTGTAAGATAAAGCCCATATAATAATACAGAGAAGACCCCAACAATGACATAAACCCCTATGAGCAAGCACTTGGTGACAGTGATAAGGAAAACTCCCTTTTCAGTGAGTCAGGAAATTGGCCATCTGCAAACATTCACCAGATACTCGCTGGGCTTCGGTGAACCATGTGATGCCTGAAATGGCAACCCTTTGTCTTCAATGTAAAAATTATGCTTTTACTTTGAAGGTTTCACTACCGCTCAGCGTGTTTTCAGACAAGCTGGTCTTCCCTGTGGGAATCTGCTAATGACCAAAGTAATCAAAAGGATGTTTTCAGTGTAGCACACTCTGTGCAACCAGTTTCACCCGGCAACCACTTGCCAACCAGTTGAGGACTGGTTTCATTTTTCTGGGTCACTGTCCGCAGCATCTGCCTGACACTGGCATCTTTATGACGCTTTGCTTTGTAATGTTTTTGACTTTTACTCACCGTTTAGTTTTCATTAATTGGCTGGTCAAACGTGCGTTTGTCACCATCTTGCTCAGGATTTAGAACTGTAATATTGAATTTAACATTATAAATGTCAAAATACTGTCCACATGGGGTGAGCATGTTGTTTATTCCTATTTTAATGTGCAGCATTTGAAAACACCCGACTCAG
This sequence comes from Neolamprologus multifasciatus, assembly GCF_963576455.1. NCBI lineage: Eukaryota > Metazoa > Chordata > Actinopteri > Cichliformes > Cichlidae > Neolamprologus > Neolamprologus multifasciatus. Next base: position 5,984,549 of record NC_140440.1, read on the forward strand.
AAAACCTGGTAAAAATTCAGTGAGTTTTGATGATTTTGGATCTGGATAAAGATAATTATGGATCGACCTTCTACCTCAGTCCACCTCTGTTGTATTTTTATGTATTTATGTTGGTTTGGAAAGACTGAGCTTGGGTTTGATTTTCTTGAAATTAATTTATGTGTCAGGTCTTTTGATATAAATCTCCAAGGAAGTCCTTATTTCTAGGTGTTTTTTCTTTGTTTTTGTTTTTAATAATATAAATTTACTTTCAGGTTTTCCGTGCTCTTTGAGCTGCGAGGGCCGTGGGAATTTATCACATTAAATCACACATGGATTATTCTCAGCAGCTGTTTCAGTCCTGATCAACCATCAGTCGAAGCAAATTAACGGCGGCTCTGGTTAGGAAGAAGAGTTTACTTTTTGGGCACTGAAGGTCTGAGCTTTCAGCACAAATACATGATTAGTAGGTAGCAGCTTCAGGATTTAATTACCGAGCGTGTTAACGTGACGAAACCTCTGATCTCGCGATTTCAGGTTCTGTTACATCGGCTTATCTGTCAGCGCTGGAAACAGTTCTGAGGATAAATCCTGACTCTGATTCCAGGCGAATAACGCCGGTGTTCCACGTGCTGCCGACAGCTGATTGGATCCAGGAAGAATTCATTGATTAGACCTGACAGAATAATTAGAAGGCAGATCAGATGCAGGCTGATGCCTCAATTAATCTGCTGGATTTAATTCATGAGTCAGATGGAAACTTCACATCCTGTCAGAGGCAGCGAACCTCACTGCTTCCATCGTCGCCTCAATCGTGAAGCTTGGAAGGTGTGGAAACGTCCGGCCTCCATTGTCTGGCCACTCAATCCCTGAAATGTGCTCTCTGGTAACTTTTGTTTTTATATATGTGTGAATATGTATGAATCAGTATTAATTACACTGGTCTGCAAAAACCAAAGTTAAATATTTATTGTTTATTGCTGGAAACTTCAGACTGGCTCTTTATCGGTTTACACAGATATGACTTAAGCTTCCACGTCATGTTTTTGAGCTACAGATCACTCATGTTTACACTGACTGGAATTTTAACTTTTCCCGCCAAAATAATTTAAAATGTTTGTTCTGAAAAGAAATCAGGAGAGATGTGTTAAAGCAAATCTCTAAATTCAGACCAAAATAAAACGAGGTCAGCGTGGCCGAAAGCGTTGCTCACATCCCTGTCTCTTTTCAAAACCCAACAGTAGCTCAGATTCAATTTTCCCTGATGTCAGTTTTCCATCACTTTTATATCTTGATAAAATCTTTCTCCACGATGTCACAGCACGATGTCACAGCATGATGTCACAGCACGATGTCATCGCTCTTCGCTGACATCATCCCGATCTGGTGGGAAAAAGTTGAGATGATCTGCAGTGATATTCTGGCATTCATGTTCTCAGCAAGCTCAGCAGGACAACCGGCACGAGTGTTTCCCGTTACCGCGGACTCAGCTGGATTCAGCTGTCGTGTCCTGGGTCGTATTTGTGAGCTTTGCATCTTTCTGGCCTGTTCTTTAGTGTATTTAGTCTGTTCCTAGTTCCTGGTTGCTTTAGAGCAGGGGTCCCCAATCCCAGTCCACGAGGGCTGGTGTCCCTGCAGGTTTTAGATGTGTCCTTGATCCATCACAGCTGATTTAAATGGATAAATTACCTTCTCAACATGTCTTGAAGTTCTCCAGAGGCCTGGTAATGACTAATCATGTGATTCAGGTGTGTTGACCCAGGCGATGGAAATGCCAGTATAGTATGAGACGCTGTAAAAATGTAATCCCTCCTTCACTTTTTCCACAGCTGTCCAGTCGGCCGAATTAAGACTCTTTGATGGGCTGATTCTGGCCACCGAGCCGTCTGTTTGACACTCAGTGCTTCATCCTACTGTGTCATTCCTCCAGTATTAAGTCCATTCATGTGTTTTCCCCATTTGGTTATCATTCTTCCTGCTTTATTTTGAAAGTCAGTTGTTCCCCTGTGTCTTTTTCTTTGATTTAGTTCAGCTGAGTTTCGTTCTCTCAGCTGTTTCCACTTCCTCTTGCTTATTAGTCGCCGTCTCCTCTTGTCCTTCATCAGAGCGTCTGTTCTTCATGCCCCAGAGTTTTTCAGCCAGCTGTTTTGATCATGGTGATGTCACACGCAGCTGTGCTGAACTGCAGAACTGTCGCTGTGCTTTCCTCCATTTAAAAAGTTGAGAAAAGTTTAACTTTTAAAATGCAAGCGCTGTTCAAATCAAACTCAAATCACGATATTCTCATCCTCTCAGGGGTGGATGTCCTGAGAGAATGAGCTAGTTCTTGTTCTTGGGTACAGGAATAAAGTTTAACAGTCAGCTAGTCTGGATCACGCTAATGGCTAATTAAACCTAAATATGATGATCGTGTAAGCAAAGACACCCCCGCAACATCAGGCCTGCAACACCTACGTGTGAATCTGGCTTGAGAGAGAAGCGAAAGAAGATTTTGCAGCTGAAGCAAACCTGGCTGATGACAGAGAAACAGAAGGCACGGCTTTTTATTTAGAGTGACACGGCTTATGGAAAAAAACGGAGGTTTGGGCAGCGAGGTGGTGAATGCATTTCCCTCGAGACTATGACTCAAAACAAAGAAAAGGACTGGCATCAGAGCTGAAACAGAAAAATGGCAAAAGAAAAAGAAGGACGAAGGCGGAGGACGAGGAGAGCCCGGCATGTCAGCCCAGGATGAGAAACTACGATTATTGAAAATAAAAAGCATCCATCAGTGCTAATTACAACTTATAAGTTTAAAATATTAAAGAAACGAGAGTAAGTGGAAGGCTGAGAGCCTTTCTAAAGATGTAATGCATTTGCATTTATGGTGTTTTTCTAATCTTACTGACCACTCAAAGCACTTTAGCCTACAATCACATTTTAACCATAGACTCATGCAGCACTTTGTTCTACATCACTGATTAACGCAGCACTCATGTCTGTGGACTGTTTATGGCAGCGGTCCCCAACCCCCGGGTCTCGGACTGGTACTGGCCCGTGAGTCGTTTGGTACCGGGCCGCGAGAGTTGAGGCTCAGGTGTGAAATGTATGGTTTTCAGGGGTTTTATCGGTTTTCAGCATTATTTTGTTATCGTTTTTATCGTTAACTCGGTTTTCCTGGTCTTTTCACGTGTGTTATGAATAAATCTTCTTTTTTCGGTACCGGTACTAGTTTTATTTTGTTGTATTTATCCGCAACACGTTAAAGGCCGGTTACAAACCTTTAACGCATCACGTTAAAGGTTTGTAACATGATGTAAACAGACATCATGTTACAAACGGCAAACTGACTAAAACAAGAAGCGTATTAACCAGAGAAAGCAGAGGATTAGACACTACTTCATCAGTGCTCTATTGCTGATTTTTATGCTACTTATAAATCTTTATGAACAGTTCCTTCGATAATGTCTCTGACTGGAGTAGGCGGCACAGAGGAAGAGTGAAAGGACATGTGAAACACATCGCTTTGCTTTAAAAGGCGTGGACTGGAGATTTTGACCCCTGGGAAATTTCTGGTCTCTGGCTAAAAACTCTGATTGCTTTGGTTGCTAACATGCATATTCAGTTTGTGTCACACTTTTCACACCTCGCTTAGCAGGTAGTTAATGATGACAAACCTGTCTTCTTTTCAAACCAGAGGTGTTTCACTGCATACTTCCTGGTGATCACTTTCACTCACTGATAGGCGGCAACCTCCACCAACCACTCTCCAACCGGTTGGAGAACAGACCTTTTTCCCTAGTAGGTGAGTATCATTTATTTATACAGCACATGTAAAAGTCAAAGTGCTTTGCGATAAAAATAAAAACCTTGGGGGTCATGAAAAATTTATGTAATTACATAAAGTAACACAACGATAACCTGATAACAGCCAGGGTACATCGCTCTAGTGGTTCCCCTGTGTCTGCCAACCAGTCGCTGAGCCTGTGTGACTGAAGCCTGGCAGAGCGAGAGGATCACCACCCATCAGCTCTGACTGAGGTCTTACATTTTATCAAGCCAGCCAACTCACAGAAAGCTTGGCTGTCGAAGACGTTTGGCAGCGACACACTTTGTGCGCTGTGCTGACCGTGTGTTTGTAACTGCAGGCTGTGTTTCAGGTGTTTGTTCCCTTCAGAAGCTAAAAGAAGACAACTCCGGGAAGTTCTCAGAGATGACCATCGAATGAACAACAGACCCTCCTCTCTGCTCCTCTGCCGTCTGAGGAGGGGGGGTCTCCTCCACCCTTGGTGGAGCCGAGCGCTGCGACTCACCGATGAAGCCGAGCTGAGAGAACTCCAGGATCATCCAGTCCTCCGACGGCTGCTGCAGCGCAAAGTTCTTCATGGTGGTGAAGAAGTTTGGGCGAGCGACTATATCGTCCTCTAACTGCAACAGAGAGAGAGAGAGAGAAAGACACAGTTTAGTTTCCTCCTTTAACTCTGTGTGTGTGTGTGTGTGTGTGTGTGTGTGTGTGCCCTCCAAAACAAAAAACAAAAGCCTGCTTAACGTTAACACGCACGAAATGTCAAAATTACCACGGCCGCCTCGATGAACTCCTCAGATGAAGATCATAATAAATGTGATGAATGTGAAGAAGCAAGAGGGGAACAGAGGGAGAGGTGAGGTGGAAGCAAGAGGCAGATCATTTAAAACCCTCCAATCAGACATTTTCACAAGAAGTCTGGATCTTGCTTTTTTATTACTTATAACACAGATAAACATCCATAAACCTGTTCAGGACATCACGGAGCACAGAGCCAGAGGAACTCTCTGGAGGCTCATCAGCTGTCTGAGTTTGTAGCATTAAAAGTCAGTCACAGTTCAAAGATGCAAACATAAATCGGTAAAAGACAAACGGTGGCTCCAAAAACCATCAGACTGTGAGAAAAATGTCAATAAAAACTCAGAGTTTTTATTGTTATTAAGAAAGCGATGCACATGCAAACTTTAACAGGGTTTCCGCCTCTCGCCTCGTCTCAGCGAGGGAATCAGTAAGACTTCAGCAGAGAAGCCAGACTCAACATTCCTGCTCCTGATCTCAAACCAGCAGAAGACGCTCCATAAACGCCAGCCTCCTGACACACGTCTTCCTGTTTCGTCCCCGGGGGAGTCGACAGAGTAATTACCTCCTCCACCTCCTCGCCTCACCGCTGCTCCGTGCAGACAGCAAAAACTCTGCAAAGTTCAGAGAGAATTTAGGTGTCAAAACAGCGTGTCGGGTCCGTGTTCCTGTCAGAAAGCTTCGTGTGGGAGCAGCCAAAGCTCCGCCGCCGCCGGCTGAGATGATGTCGGCGAGACTGCTCCATCACAGGAAAGTAGCCAGAAAAATAACCGGGCTCAGCTCCGGCAGGCAGACCAGCGTTCAAGTCTGCGGCTCGCGACAGCCCAGCGCACAGAGCGGCACATCCATCTGTAGAGCTTCCTGCTCGCCATTCTGTCCAAAAACGCTGGAAAATGCAGGTTTTATTTGTTTGTCACAAACACCTCCCGCCGGCCTCGACCTCTGACATCACCTGTCTTCAGGTATTCTGCTGTGTCTTTGAGGAAAATGTCATCTTTCATCATTTCAGTAGAATTTATTCGTCTTTGTGACGGTTTCACATCTATTGGTCGTCACTTTCTGTATTTTCGTTCAGTTGTTCTTTGGTTGACCTTCGAACGCCGAAATAGGCTGGTTTTAAAATTCAGCCACATCCAGGAACATTCAGGCTTTGAATAAACAACATTTCAACAGTATTTCACAGACGTCACCTTTAAGCAGTAAAAAGTGTGCATTTTTCTTTAGTTTTTACGCTGATTATTTTAAACGAACACTCAAAACACTCTATAAATGCACCACGATCACAAGCAAGCCTTGTCAGGTGAGGATGAGGAGGGCAGGAAGTGAGAAATGACCGAGAGAATAGGATCTATATTCAAAATAAAAGCCCTGAGAGCCGAAAAGTCAAACAGAGCTTCTGAAAGTGTGATCTGATGCTCTGAACAGAAAAAAGATAAAAACAGAAGAAGCTGTGAAGAAGAAGAAGAACAGAAGCCAGGAAGAGGAAAAAGAAGTAAAGAGGAGAAGGAAGAAGAATCCAGGGAGGAACCATTATGAATAAGAAATGAAAGAGAAGAACAAAAAGAAGGAAGAAGAAGAAGGAAAAGGAGATTAAAGGGCTGGGAAGATGTAGGATAGTTTGGTGTGCTTTTAAACGCTGCACTTCTCCTCTGCTGCTCCGCATCAGCAGCTTTATCATCACCGAGCTCAGATAATTAAAGGTTAGCGAGCGTAACGAAGCGGACGGCAGAGCCAAAGACATGAAGCCTGCGCTTTTAGGTTTCATTTAATTTTTATTAGCATGAGAGAAAATATCAGAAGCAGGACGTGACACGGGACGCTTTTAATTCATGAGCTGGTGAGACGCACCTGAATGCAACACCGGCTTCAGTGTGAAGGCTTTCTGTCTCCTTCAGAAAGCCTGAGAGCCTCATATATGTTTATGAGGTGTTTTTAAGACCTCTGGAGGACGCCGGGGTGTCTGCAGGTCGCGAGGAAGCAGGTGAGCTAAAGATCACTTCCTCTCATTTCCTGTTTATTCAGATAGACGCCTTTCTGTCCCACATGTCGACGAGGAGGATGAGGGACGAGTCCTTCTTCTTTTCATCTTTAAAGGGAACAAAGGCTCTGTGACAGCGCCACAGTGACGCGTCCATTAGTCTACCCACAATGCAACAGTTTCATCATCAGCTTCAGACACCAGCGGGATTACATCACAGAGACCTTTTATCTTAAAACGTTATCGCATTCAGAGCGCAACTCGTTTTGTTTCTGTGGAGAGACGACTGCTTGCTGACAGCTCAGAGGTCACGTGAGGTCACGTTAACGCTCCCGAGGGGCCGCACGAGGAGCTGAGACTGATGTGAAGGGCCCCACCAAGAACCTTAACTCAGTTCTGCTCAGTATTAATTTTATCTTCTTACAGGCTTATTGCCGTGACCCTCTATAACAGTCCCATCTCCTCATGTGACCCCTCGGGAAATTAACCGTCCACACCCGATTTACTCCGAGACTCAAAAAACAACCAAAACGTGACGTCCGTCAAACGCCTACAAAGAGACACAGCCTGACCAAAATCTGACCTGAATCAGAAACATCAAACAGAAAATAACCACAATGTGTTTCAAAAGGGTACAAAAGAACACAAATGACCAAGATGAGGCACAAAACAATCCCACAGCGATACAACTGGACTAAAAATGAGACCTGAAATGACCCAAATACACAAAAACAAACAAAATGTGAAAAAAAAGGACAAAGACGATAAACCTGAGGAACACGTGTCCAAAAATCACCACCAAGTAAAACGACAGCCTGACCCAAATGTGACCAGACGACGAAAAACGAACTAAAACAGACAAAAAGATGCAACCTGAAATGACCACAGACTCTTCTTCCTGCTCTTCTTTCAGCTGCTCCCTTTAGGGGGCGCCATAGCGGGTCATCTGCATGTCCTCCCATCCCAGCATCCCCCTCTGCATGTCCTCGTTCACTGCATCCATGAATCTTCTCTGAGCTTTTCCTCTTTTTCTCCTTCCTCCAGTAGACCCACCCTCCCTCCTCTGCACATGTGCAAACAATCTCGACCTCTCTGACTCTGAGCTGTCCCTGTGATGGACACGTTTCTGTTCCCCTCCACGATGCTCACTCCCTGTGAAAATGTGACATTGGCCTCCGTCTCCAAACCAGACATCACAGCCACAAACGCCAAATCAACCAAAATCTAACGAAAAATTCAACCTAAAGACCAAAATACGGAGTAAAGAGTGAAAACATGCAAAATGATTAGAGATGTGAAAAAGCAAAGAGGAGATCAAAGTCCTCCCAGGAGCTCTGCAAACATACGAGGACGTGTCATCTGAATTTACACTTACATGATCCTGATCATTTCTGAGCACGCCCCCTTCTCCTTAATCCTGCTTTTGGAAAAGCAGACTAGTTTTAAAGGAAAGATGCAGCAGTGAGCATAATTTTTATTCACCACACGGCAACGAATCATTTACCAGAAAATACACCGATAAACACGCAGCGTTCACTCTGACGTGAAGCGGAATGAACAATTTATCTCAACTGTCAGATTCATTCATTTATTTTTGGCCCCACCCCCAGGATTTTGGCACAAACACATGAAACGACCGAAATGCTTAAAAATAACCACAGACAGAGAGAAAGACCAGCAGCTGCTCGCCGAGCTTCTTCTTCTTCTGTTTCTCTTTACCTGGACGTAGTAGGTTCCTTTAGACTGAGCGTACATCATCAAGAAGCAGTAGTCCAGGTTCTGCTTCGTCCTCCACCTGAAGAAGAGGGGGAGGAGTTAATGTGTTAATGCAAGTATACCTGCACCTCTTCTTCTGAGACACACACACACAGTTACTGCACATGCACACACGCCATTGTGACATCATCCATTGGTTAATGGGTCGCTATGGAGCTGTTGCTATGCTGGTGTTTTAAAGTTGGATGTTACGGTCGGAACGAGTGTAAGCGACTTGTAGCTCCGCCCTAAATCACACTCTGCTGTTTCATCCTTTCTCCCCTAAAATCAGCGGCTGAGACCAAAAGGAAGACTGACCAGAGGAGTCGCCCCCTGCTGGACATTAGAAAGACTGCACATCACCTGTCCACATGTACCATGCCTCCCCTCAGAGAGTAAAGGAGGACATCTCCATCGCTGAGCAGAGGTGGAGGGTTACACACACAGATCAGTTCATCTGAAAATATCCAGGACGGCAATGTAAGTAAATGTAATGCTGCATGGGTGTGGCTCCTCCCAGTGAAACCAGTAAGAGCATCGAGAACCAGCTTTAAAAGACATTTACTCTTCAGTGGAGAGAAGTGCACAGCGCTGTAAAGCTGCAAACAGCTGTCTTTTCTTATTCTCATCACTTTATTTCACTAATTTAGTTTCTGTTTCTGTCAGAGACTGCTCACAGCCTTGTGGATGTTCTCGAGTAACCACATGTTTTTCAAGTGTATTCTTTGGGCTCTTCTACAGATACAAGCGCCATTTACTTTCACTGTAGTTAAGGAAAGTCAGTTTGGCAAAGCTAAGCAAGTCAAACACGACTGTGTTGGATAAACAACGCTGCAGCCCAGAGGCAAAATATGTAGATGTGATTTTGGAGTGAACCTCTCCTTCTTAAGTACGTGTGTGTTATAAGTGGCAAAGACAAGGCAGCGTGTATTTGTTTCTTCATGAAAGTCAATTATCCAACGAGAACCACAAAGGTCCACAAAACAACCACAAATACACAAAAAAGCTACAAAATAGAGAAAAATAAGACAAAGAGGCAAAAACAATGAAAGAATGAAAATAAATGAATGAATGACCAGAGGGGGGGGAACTGTTCCCTTAATCGTGGAGCTGATCTCATCGTCTGTTCACCTGTAAAATGCCTGTTTGTGGAATAAAAAACACTGAATGTTTGTGTGTTTACGCTGCACACACACACTAAACAGGTAACAACTGTCTCTGACACACACAGAGGAAGCACATCCAGCAGGATCAAGGTTGTAGCTCTGCAGGTTTCCATCGACGCCTTCGGCCCGCGAGGTGGGAAAGAGAGCGCGCCGCGAGTTTCAGGCGCTCGCAGAAACAGAACAAAGCAATCAGCGGTGAACTGAATCGGTGTGTTTACAGACGAGGTTTGCTAAACACACAGCTCGATATTTACAGAGCGAGCGCTCAGCTGTTTGAGGTGTCAGAGCTCAGAGGGTTCCTGCTGCTGCATGCGAGTTTACGGCCGTCTGTTTAATGCTCGATAAGTTGTCAGGAAAAAAGAGAAATCGATAATGAATTCTTTATTTTAACAGGGAAGTCACTAAAATCTGATTCATAACTTATACACTGGTAACGGTTTATATGTTGACACTTCATCAGAACAGGGCGGAGTGATCAGTCTGCATCCACAGACCGTGTGACCATCACACAGATACAGACACCTGCTAATCAGAGCTCAGTGATGATGTCATTAAAAATGCTCCAACAGTAACAACTTACTAGATACTGTTACGTCTCTCTAATCACCTTTTTCTGAGCCTCAGAGGCAGCGGTTAGAAATCAAACCAAAGGACTCGTTTTCTTCTTCTTCTTCTTCTAACTTCTCCTTTTAGGGGTCGCCACAGTAGATCATCCCAGCATGCTCCTCTGTCACGCCAACCCTTTGCATGTCCTGTTTCACCACATCCACAAATCTTCTCTGAGCTCTTCCTTCTGCCTCGCAGCTCCATCTTTAACACCATCCCTCCTCTGCACGCGTGCAAACTTCCATCCTGAGCTGTCCCTCCCAACAAAACTCTCCAGCTCGGCCTTCTGTCCTTTTGGCAGTATCGCCGTCTCCAAACATACATTACAGCAAGTCTCTATTCAGATTTGGACATTTTAACATGTTGTTTTCGTTCTTTCAGTGATATAGTTTGATGCTTGAGGGCAAAACAGAAGTGAGGTTTTATGTTAGTGCGTTTAACTTTTTTGTGTCATTGAACATATAAAAGCAGAAGGATGGTGCAAACAAACGAGGACAGATTTGTCCAGAAGCATAAAAGCTCCTCATGTGTCCATCCACACTGACCAGTGGAGGTCTGCAGCTTTGTGCAGTGAGCAGGAGCACATGATCATAGTGCCAGAAAAACATCCCACACATCTCAGGGTCAAAATAAAAAAAAAAGCATTAAAAGATGCACTTTGTTGAAGGGGTTTGTGCAGCATGTGATAAACACATGAGGTCCCACTCCTTCAGTTAAGAAAACCCATCCACGCCTCCATTGTCTCTTTATTGTGCCATAAAAAAACGATCCACGCTCATCTCCTCACACGGCACTTTAAAGGCTTATTTTTACTGTTGGGAGTCAATAGACTTTTTATAATCCCACCGAGGTCTAAGAAACAATCCCGGGAAAAAGAGGCTTTTATAGCAAAACAGTAAAGTTAACACAGAGGCTTTCTTGTCTCACACTCCCTCGCGGCGATCGGCGAGGCGATTTAAGGCGACAGGGAGAGTCAGCTGGTTCTAAACGCAAAGACTCGAGTGTTTCCAGATAAAACAGAAACGATTCTCTGGCAGCTTCTTTCACAAAAACAGCAGCAGCGTGACCAAAGAGGCATCACTGCACTTTCACAGTGCTTCCACACTGCGTTCAGTCAAAAAGGCAATAAGGCAAAAAAGCCAAACACACAGCTTCTGAGCAGAGACGTCATTCATGCTTAACATCCTTTAAAGGTCAAACCGTAGAAGTTCACGTCACTGAGATTATTCTAAAACAAACACGACAGACAAATTAAAAACGAAAAAAACAAACTTAATGACGCCTTATTGCAGCTGTAATCCCTTATGATCACATATTTACAGCTAAGCGGTAATCATGTTTACTCTTTACTATAAATTCTCCTGTGAGAATGTAACAATATTACAGCTCAGGTGTTATTATATCATTATTGTTATCAGTTTACACACTAGAGGCCAGCAGTCTCAGAGCTCCAACAAGCTTCAACAAGTTCTTATATGAGTAAGAAAAACTGAAGTTTGTGCTGTGTTCTTGAATCAGCATCATGACCATGTCAACTCCTCTAAAGGAGGGATGGAGAACTCCAGGCCTCGAGGGCCGGAGTCCTGCAGGTTTTACATGTGTCCTTGATCCAACACAGCTGATTTAAATGGCTAAATTACCTCAACATGTCCTCAAGTTCTCCAGCGGCCTGGAAATTGACTACTCATTTGATTCAGGTGTGTTGACCCAGGGTGAGATCTAAAACCTGCAGGACACCGGCCCTTGAGGCCTGGAGTTCCCCACTGCTGCTCTAAAGGATTTCCTTAAACCTGACCTGTGGTCATGTTTATTTATGTATTTGAACTTTATTGGTAACTGCTGCATTTTAACACAAAGATCTGGACTTTCTCTTCCTTACACTTTCCTTTTTTTTTTTTTTTTTTTTTTTTTTTTTTTTTTTTTTTTGCCTGTCCCGTTTGGTTCTTTTGCCATCAGAATTATTGTCTAAAGGCGAAGAAAGATGCCCAACGGATTTTCTTTACCAAATTGACCATCCCAGCTTTGCCGTAATGGTCCATTTGATTCACCTTTTATTCTTTATTTTATTTTCACTTGCTGAATACGGGACAGACTTGACTGGGGGAAAGAAAAGGGAGAAAGAAAGAGGGGAAGAAAAACAGTTGAGAAGAGGGACGGGGGAGAAGGGCAAAAAACAAAAACCAACAGAATAAGCAGAAGAAAAAAAAAATAAAAAAAATACATATATCGATCACCTGGATCACCTGTTGAGAAAGAAAAAAGAAAACAAGCAGAAGAAAACGAGAGTAATACAATAAACCACATCACAATGATATATGGGAATATGACAGTAAATACTAAATATTAAACATTATTGTGCAGCACGTAAGATCGACAGCACAGTGTGCATTGAGGTAGGAGCCAAAAAGGGTGTAGTTTGTGTGTGTGATCACCCGTGTGTACACCTGTGAGCATGGACGCGCTTGTTTTCTTAAAAGGTTCCCTCATGTAATGATCTGCTAGAGGGTGTGGGGGGCCACTGCCCCGTCCTCCAGGGCATGAAGCAGGTATGGAGGAGATCAAAACCCCAGACATCCAGAGGCCCCCAGAACACAAGAGACCAAGGAAGACCAACAGAGGGGCAGCCGCGCCACTGTCCCAGAAAGAGCTGAGGAGAGTCCCAGATGAGGGGTCACCCAGCAGCCACGGAGCAGAAGCCAGGGGGGGCTGCAGTGACGTGCCCGTGAGCTCCGCCGGCAGCCAGCTGTGCCTGAGTGACCGAGCCCCAGGCCGAGAGGCCGGGGGCACCCCACCTCCGAAGTGGCCCAAGCGAGCCCCAGGCTCCAGGCCCCGATAAGCAGCCGCCAAGGAGTGAGCCGGTGTGTACCCGGACGCCCACCCCCGGACACAAAGAACCACCAACGCACCGACGTCTGAGGGAGTCCGCCCCCGGCAGGGGAAGTGGTGGGGGGAGATAGGCCTCCAAACCTTGGAGGGCCTGAGCTGTCCTCAGAGAGGTGGCATCTGATACCCAACCTGACATACAGACACAGACATACAGGCACACACAGATACAAACATCCATTCCCACCCTCATGCTCTCATATGCACTTACTCCACACTCAACCAACGTGGAGACAGATATAAAGAGACGCTGTACACACAATCACACTCCCCAAGCGTACTCTACGAACCGGGTCTAGGTACCCTTGCCCCTGGAGGGGGGAACTGCACCCAGACCCAGGTTGTGTTACCCTTTTTCCTGCAGTGGGGAGAAGCAGACCGCCCCGACTCCGCAGCAGCAGGGAGGCCCCACACTCCGGACCCCAGTCGGACGGCCAACTCCTCCTCCTAGCCCCCCTGCTCCAGCAGAAAGCAGAGAACGAGGGTGAGAGAAGACTCCTAACCTCCCTCCACCCGCTCATTGTAGTGTTGATGTATGTGTGTTCTAAGGTGCGTTTAAAACCCAGGAGGGCATGGAGCTACCTGCCAGAGAGCAGCAGGTAAGCGCATAGTCCCTCCTGCTAGCCCTCAATGTCTACGTGTATTTAAAATTGAGAGGTGGGCAACGACGCCGGGGGTGAGGTGTACACCCTGATGGTAATTGGGATTCCGTGTAGCGTGCCCACCCCCAAGATCCTATATTTATGTGTAATGAGAATGTGAGTAATGTGAATGTCTAAGTTGCGGGATAAAATTGAGGCAGAGGCAGCCAGAAGGGGACAGAGGGGGGGGGGGTTACCTCCTCTGCACCCTGGTGACACACCCCTACTCCAAGGCCCTGCATGTGTGGGTGGTTGTGGTGGAGCGGGAAGAGGGAGGCAGCTGGAGATGGGGAGGGAAGGAAGGGAGGAGCAAGTGACCCCTCCCTGGGGCCAGCTCCCCCGCTGACCCCAGTAGGCACCCCCATACTCCGCGACCCACCAGGGAAGGGGGGCCCAGGCCCATCCGAACCGGGGCCCAGCGCAGCGGCGCCGCCCGGCCCCACAGAGCCCGGGGCAGTCCACTCAACCCCACAACAGAGAAAACTGCACCCACCCCATCATCCACTCATCTTCCAGACTACATAAGACAATAGACGCCCAGGCTGAGATCTTCCTCCACCTCTCCTGTATCTCCCCCTCTTGCAGAGAGAGTTCCTGAGAGAGGAAAGCCCCTGCAAGATGTGACAACCCCCCCCCCACCAGTTGAAGAGCCCCCCAGCTGGCTCGGCGCACCGGCGGCACCCTGCGCCAGTGGCGGGCCCCCATATACCCACCGGCCCACAACCCCGGCAACACACCAACCAGGACCCAGGCCCCCGAGGCCCGGCCAGGGCCCCAGGCCAGAGCCGGAGCGCCCCCAGAACCTCACGCCCGTCCCGGACCCACCCAGGGGCAGCCAGGCTACCAGGTCAGTAACCCCCGTCCGTCAGCACAGACCCTCCCCTAGACCCGCTGCACGTAGCCACGAGGAAGCCGTCACCTAAGAGCCAACAGAGCCCCTAATTGGCCATGACCGCTACCCCGGGTTGAGCCCCCCAAGGAAGATGCTCCCGGGGAACCCCCCGACGCCCCAAGCCTGACCCTACCCCCACACCAATCACAACAGTGAAGGCGAGACCAAAATATGACCCCCCACCCCCACTAGGTGATGGAGCTGATCAGAGGAGCCCAGAGCGATTGATCTGATGTGGTGGCAGAGGCTGTATCAAGACTAATGTAATCTAATAGATAATTTCTATATTGGTTAGAATTAAGATTGTTTTTATTTTTCCAGTTCATGAGGACTGTTTTCTTGGCTATGCATAGAGCAGTGAAAACCATATGGGCTATATTCTTTTCTGAAGTGACATTATCTAAGCTGCCCAACAAACACACTAAGGGGGAAGTTGGAATGTTACATTTCAGACACTTTGATAAGTCTTCACATATCTCGCGCCAAAACTTCTGAACTGGTGGACAGAACCAAAGAGCGTGGATATAATTGTCCGGTGAATTGGTTTGGCAGTGTGAGCAGTTGTTGGTAGATGCAAAGCCCATCTTGAACATCCGATGACCTGTATAGTGCACTCTATGTAGTATTTTGTATTGAATTAATTGAAGACTGGGATTTCTGATTAGATGAAAGGTTTTTAAGCAAATCTGAGACCAGAAGTTTTGGTCTAAGTTAACTGATAAATCCGCTTCCCATTTTGCAATAGGAAGTGATATTGATTCATCTGTTTTAGAAAGCATTCTGTATATTTTGGATAGTAATTTGGGGGTTTTAAGAGTAAAAAATTGAACCACACTTGGTGGTGTTTGTAGTTCAACTTGACCCAGTTTAAATTTCTTTTTTATTATGGATTTAATTTGTTGATATTCTAAAAATCTTTTCTTGTTGATCCCATATTGTGTAACTAGTCTGTCAAATGAAATAAATTCTGTTCCTTCTAGTATATGTTCTACATATTTGATTCCTTTACCATTCCAATCTGAAAAGTTTATCATATTATTGTTTTGTAATATGTCAGGGTTGTTCCAGATAGGTGTACGTTTGCATGGGATTAATGAAGACTCTGTCAACTTCAGAAACTCCCACCATGCTGTCAAAGAAGAGCTGATGTTGATGCTTTTGAAGCATTCATGTCGTTGGATGTTTGAGCTGATAAATGGTAGATCTGAAATCTCTAGATTATTGCAAAGTGCTTGTTCTACATCTAGCCAAGGTTCATCTAAGAGGGTATGTTTTAGCCATCCTGAGATAAACTGAAGCCTGTTGGCTAAGAAGTAGTGCTGAAAGTTAGGTAGTTCTAATCCTCCTTTATCCTTGGTCTTTTGTAGTGTTTTTAAGCTTATACGTGGGGGCTTATTTTTCCAAAGGAATTTGGACATATATGAATCTAGAGATCTGAACCAATCTTGCGGCGGTTTAGTTGGGATCATTGAGAATAAATAATTTATTTTTGGTAATACCATCATTTTTATAGCAGCAACCCTTCCCATGAGTGATATGGGTAGACATTTCCATCTAGCCAGATCACCTTCTACTTTCTTTAAAAGTGGGGTATGGTTTAATTTAGTTAGATCTGCAAGCTTGGGAGAAATATTAATACCTAAATATTTTATATTTCCCGATTGCAGTGGAGTAGAAGAGGAATTATGGAAGCAGCAATTAATAGGAAGGACTGTAGATTTTGACCAGTTAATTGAGTAATCTGATATTCTTGCAAAAGAGTTTATCAATTCAATCACCACAGTGATATTGGTTTGTGAATTTTGGAGAAAGAGTAACACATCATCAGCATAAAGGCTGATTTTATGTTCTACGTTCTTGCATTTTATGCCCTTAATTGCTGAATTCTGTCTAATTGCTGCTGCTAGTGGTTCGATAAAAATTGCAAACAGTGAAGGGGAGAGTGGGCATCCCTGCCTGGTGCCCCTCAGGAGACATAAGCTGGAGGATGTCTGGTCATTTGTTCTGACACAAGCTGTTGGGGAATTATATAATATTTTTAACCAGTTGATGAAAGAAGATCCAAAACCAAATTTGTGTAAAGTTGCAAATAGAAATTTCCAGTTAACTCTGTCAAACGCTTTTTCTGCATCTAAGGAAAATATTGTAGTTTCAAGGTTTTTACTGTATGAGTAGTCTATCAAATTAAGTAATCTACGTGTATTTGTTGATGAGTGCCTACCTTTTATGAAACCAGTTTGGTCAGGATGAATTAAGAGGGGGGTTATTTTCTCTAGTCTCTTCGAGAGAGCTTTGCAGATTATTTTGAGGTCTACATTAATAAGGGATATTGGACGATAGCTTGAGGGATATACAGGGTCTTTGCCTGGTTTTAGCAGGAGATTAATGTTTGCAGAATTCATATTTGATGGAAGTCTGCCCTTTTCTTTGATTTCTAACAACGTTCTGTAAAAAACTGGTGCTAGAATCGTCCAGAATTCTTTGTAGAATTCTGCAGGAAAGCCGTCTGGACCTGGAGCCTTATTATTGGACATATTTATCAGGGCTTCCTGGAGTTCACCTGATGTCAGTGGCGAATCCAGTGCCATTGCTTGAGATTCTAATAATTTTGGGAGAGTTATGTTGTCTAAAAATTGATCAATTTCCTTTTTAGATGGGTTTATTTGTGGTGAATACAACGTTTTATAGAAATCCCTGAAAATGTTGTTTATTTGTTTCGGTTCATATATTGTGTTCCCAGATGAATCTTGAACAGCACATATAGTTGTTTTTTCTTTATTTATTTTTAACTGGTTTGCTAGAAATTTACCGGATTTATTACTATGTTCATAATTTTGTAAGCGTAGTCTTTGTACTAAGAATTTTGTTTTTCTATCAATTATCTCATTTAATTCTAGTTTTGTTTTGCGTATTTTGTTCAATGTTTCCTGATCTTGGTGGGACGCGTAGGCTTCTTCTAGTGATTTGATGTTTTTTTCTAATTCCTGAATATTTTTGTTTTCTTTTTTCTTTTTATGTGATGAGAAAGAAATTATTTTACCTCTCATCACAGCTTTCCCTGCTTCCCATAAAACAGAAGCTGATGTTCCGGGAGTGTCATTAAAGTCTAAATATGAAGTCCACTCTTTTTTAAAATATTTAATAAAGTCTTCATCATTAAGCAGTGATGTATTAAATCTCCAGTTTTTACTTGGCATAGTATTATTCTTGTGCATTAGTGTTAGAGATACAGGAGCATGATCGCTGACAGCTATAGGATGAATCTCAATGTCTGAAATGTCGCTCAGCAGTGAGCTGCTGACCAAAAAATAATCCAGACGAGAGTAGGAGTGATAAACATGTGAGAAAAAAGTATATTCCTTACTGGTGGGGTGAAGGGAGCGCCATGCATCGCAAAGACCAAAGTCGCTCATATACTGTTTGATTATATTTGTGGACTGCCAATTACGCTGAGTTCCTGCTGTATTGAGCCTATCCATTTCTTCATTCAGTCCAAGGTTGAGGTCGCCTCCAAGCACAAGTGTGCCATCTAAGTGTTCAGAGAGTGCACTGAAAAAACCGTGAAAGAATGAGGGATCATCAACATTTGGACCATATACACTTACAATACATAGATTTTTATCAAGTATAGATAGTTTAATGATTAAGAATCTGCCCTCTGGATCTATAACTGGATCCTTACACTTTCCAAACAGAAGTGTGTAGTCATGCACGATGCCGGACTCGTGCTGAGCAGCTGTGGTGTTCATGGTCAGAGTGATGTCACAACATCAGCTTGAATTGAAGGAGACGATACAGATACTCTGCCAGTCAGCCACGATAACTCGTGTAACATCGTCTCATATCTTGTTGAATTCAGTTGTTTAAATCCACAAACACGAGCAGCACAGCTCAGCTGGTCAAAGCCCGATCACAAAGAAACTGGAGCTCATAGTTGAAACGATTGTCACTGATTTATAAGCGATTCCTTTTCCCACGCTGCACAGCTAAAACCGACCTTAAGGTTCCCACACCTGCTGAATCCCTGTTAACTCTTCTTCACTTTTACTTGAGTAAAGAAGTTAAATCAGTGCTTTAACTTTAACTGAAGCATTTTTAACACATTTATCGCTGCTTTGACTTAAGTGATCATCGTGAGTGTTTTTGCCACCTCTGCTGTGATTTTTGTTCTTCTCGTTCTGCATCCTCGTTTAGAATCGTGGATGTTTGAGAAGTTCAGAAGTAAAAACAAAACTTCCAGGTGTTCTTTTTTTCACGAAGCAAGAGAAAAAGCAGCATTTATCCGCTGCTTTCTATAAATAAAGAGTTTCTTATCGAATGCATGCATGATTGTCCTTTATTTGAAGAACATAAGTGGACAAGACAATGCAGCTTTTGTTTCCTCCTTCATGAAAGTCAATCATCCCATGACAAGCACAAAGTGTCAGGAGTGGTGACGTGAAGAAGACCCGAATGCAGGACAATGAGGCAGCTGACATGAAGATAAACACATTTTTATGACCAAAGAAAAACACCAAGCAACCAGGATACTGAAGGAATACAAGTCCACAAATACACACAAGGAGCTAAACTGGGGAACGAAACAAAGATGGACAAAACAGAAGGGAAGGAAAACTGAGAAAGACTGTGGAGACTAATGACAGTAAAATTAAAGAAAATTATATCATAGACTAGAAGTCTTTATAAGAACAACAATAAAGTTACCAGAGTCACAACTTCAACTATTAAAACAGCAGAAAAATCCAAAAAGAAACTAAACGCCAACATTATAAACCCACAGTCCAAAACTCAAAAGATATACAAAGGGCAAGAAACAAGTTTTAATAGCATCAAAAGCCCACAAAAAACTAAAGCAGTGATAAAGAGAAACAAAATCACCACAAAGACGCACAGAAAGACCAAAAAATACACAAAATATCCACAAAAACAAACAACAACAAAGAACCATGAAAGAAGCACAGAAGACATGGAAACAACATAAAACAACCATGAAAGCACCACAAAAACAGACCCATCAGCTTCATACTGTACAAAGTATTTTCACTGTTGCATTGATTGGATGTAATCAGAGTTTTTCTGAATTAAAGCAGGCCTCTTAACCTTAAAAGCTCCTGCGTGCGTCTAAATGGACCCATAAATATGATCAAATAAAGGTGCCTTTGTTGTGAGCGCACAGGTGGAGTGTCCTGGGAGATTAACTGAATGAACAGCGGTTAGCTCGCGAGGGTGGCCGCCTGACTCGCGTCACCATCTTCATCTCACACCGAGAGCATCGGGCCTTCGGCGGGAACCAAATTGCGGCGGCAATATGCTCGCATGCAAACTGCGTTAAAAAAGAAGAGTCAGCGCAGACGTGTTCGTCTTTTGCTCGCTCAGACTCTGAAGTGTTTAAGGAGCAGACAAGTTCTGCATATTAAAGTCCATTTTCTCCAAATCAAGTTTTCAGACTGATGTAGTCCCTTCCTGACAGCCGTTCGTCTCACTTAAACTCTGAAGAGCGTGGACACAAATCCATCACAGCTGTTGTATTATCTTCTGTTTGGAACATTTCACTTTGCAAACTAACTGCTCCCATGATGCTTTAGGGTAGAGGCTGGGCTGATGTGGTAAATCTGTACACTTCTCTAGTGGTGCACAGGTGAACAAACTGTAATTTCAAACACCTGAAACCAAGAACGCAAACCACACAAAACAGGTTTTCGTCAATAAAGCTAACAAAATGTAAACTTATCCTTGTGATTTGTAGTATGTTAACTAAGATTTTGGTACCTAAACTTAACCAGTGACTTAAAAAAAACAAATAACTTTGCAAAAAACAAAACTAAATGCAAAACATGAAGGCCCAAATCTGGATGGTAGCCATGCAAGAGGATGCCCAGAAAGGAAACAACAGGTGGCATGAAGATGACCAGTGGTGTAATATAACATAGTCTAACTTTACTAAAGCACAGTTTAAATGTACTTGTGGTATTTATTACTTTTCAATCTGCTAGTATAAGTCGCTGTCCTAATATAGATAAACCTTCCCAGCGGACGTTTAGTACCTAAAATCATCACCAGCTGACATATACATTACTGAAGCTGTAGTTCTGATTATAGATTATATGAATATGAATTTAACTTAAGAGTTTTGTAATATTTGTTTCACATATTTGGTCTTTAACTCGCGCCACCACTACAGAACTCTTATTTCATCTCATCGTTACTGAATCTAAAAACCTGTTTTTGTGTTTGTGTGTTTGCATTTCAGGTGTTGTGACTCCATGTTTGATGAAAATGACAGCAGTCTATCTCTCTGAGCTCCAACAGCTGGCAAACTAAATCAACTCACTTCCTGTTGTTTGAAGAACAAGTGCATCACTCAGCCCAGGTCTCAGCTCTTCTCATCACTTAAGACTTGCAGCCAAGGTTCTGTCTGACAGATTTTTTCCTTCTGCATCGCGTCTCTGAAAGCGAATATTTTCTAGGAAAGAACTGAAGATGATGTCTGCAGACAGAATGAAATCACAAAATCAGAAGATCTCCTGGTCTCTCTCTGAGATGAGTCCCAAAAGGGAAGAAGAACGCTGTTTCTTCGTCTTCCTCTGCAGAAATGTTACAGTCAACTACCCGTCGCTGCCGTTTTCACACCAACTCCCTCCAGAGCGTGTGTCACAGAGAAAATGACTCCACAAGCTTCAGATTTCAGTTTCTTCAGAGGCGGTGAATGAAAATAGCTCATCAGCACACAGACAGTGAAGAAGAGGATGAGGTGTTTCTTTTTTTCCCTTCTCCCTTCCGAACTCATCCTTTCTACCTCCCTTCCTGTCGGAACGGGGCCAAGGGGCGGAGCAGCAGTTCATTAAATAAAATGATGTCACTTCGAGCTGTGTGTGCGTTTCCTTTTAAGATGGCTCTCTCAAGGAGACAGGAAGGCGAGAGGACCAACTTGTGTGTGTGTGTGTGTGTGTGTGTGTGTGTGTGTGTGTGTGTGTGTGTGTGTGTGTGTGTGTGTGTCTGGTTAGGTTGCTCAGAGACTCATGAATTAGCCACGACAGGCTGACAGATGCCTGGGGAGATGGGGAGATGTTAAACACATGCACACACACACACACACACACACACACACACTGACTGACATGCATGCATAAATACAAATGATTAGAGACACCCACCAGCACCAGCTTCCTCTCATTGCTGGAGCTCATAAATCACATACAAACGCACACCTGATTGGACTGTAAAGTTGAGTGTGGACTTGCACACCTATCTTTGTGGGGACCCTTGTGTGAGGACATTGCTGAGACCCGAGGACAGATTTTTTTAGAAGCAGGATCTCTACAGTCTTTGGTAGGTGAGAATTCTCCAAACTGATTTCTATTCAGGATTTACTGAGTGTCGTATCTATTTATATAACATGCCTCTATTAATGAAATCCAGAAACAGCGTTATTTATATGACCTGATCCAGATGCTCTAAGTATGTCTGGTTTTGAAGAGTCCACATCTACTACGAAAGTTGTGGAACACATGCACACACACACACTTGTTTTCATATCTTAGTGAGGACATCTATTTGAAACAATGCTTTCCCTAGTCGCTTACCCTAAACCTAAACCTAACTTAATTGAAACCCTGACACTGAAACCACATTCTGAGCCTCAAAAATGCCTTCAAACTCGTGTGGATGGGCATTTTGTTCCCAAAAGGGCTGTTGGTCCCCACAAGTATTGTAGCATGCCAATTTTCTGTCCTCACAAAGATGTCTAAACATGTACAAGGATACACACACGTTTGCTGACCTGACTCTCTCCTTTGGGTCTCCGAAGGACTCTCGGAGTCGGGAGAAGTCGGGGTAGAAGTGGACCGACGGAGAGATGACCTCCAACAGGCCCGACTGAATCTCTGCTGGAAAACTGAGATTCAGACAGACAGAGTGAAACAAACGATCAATGTTCACACCAAACCATGAGATCCCTCTATGACAGGAGTAGGCAACTCCAGGCCTCAAGAGTCGGTGTCCTGCAAGTTTTACATGTGCCCTTGATCCAACACGGCTGATTCAAATTGCTAAACTACCTCCTCAGCATGTCTTGGAGTTCTCCAGAGTCCTGGTAATGAACTAATCATTTGACCCAGGGTGATATCTAAAACTTGCAGGACACCAGCACTTGAGGCCTGGAGTTGCCCGCCTCTGCTCACGAGCTAAGGACAGAAGAATAAAACAAACATGCACATACACAAAACTGTTCGGTGTTCACATTCACAACTCTACACAGAAACCAAGATTCCCTGAAGTCAGCTATGGGGCCAAGCCTGACACAAATAGGTTAGTATGGGATATAAAAACATGTTGCTCTGTGTTCACTAGGCCAAGCTAACATGACATGGTCAGCAGCTTGGAGGTGCTCCACAAATACAAAGTCAACACATTCCAATATGTTTGTTTGTTTGTTTGTTTGCAGTTTTTGACTTAATAATGCGGTCAAGCTTGCTGACACGACTGATTGTGGGCTGTGTGCGCTATAATTTACTGTCATGAGGCAACAACTCATTCACACACGACAAAGATTTATTTATACAAACTGTAACTTGTCCACTGTGAACAGTGACTTGATCCCACAATACAATAAGTTCACATATTTGAATTTCAATATATAAATATTCATTATGATATGTAGTGTTTCATTAATAAACACTAATCCAGAAGATTAATATTAATCAGCATATCAATCTGTTATATTTTATTTTCAGAAAATTAGGAAAGTGGCGTTTAAATCCAGCCTGATGTCATCTTATACATGCAGGAATAGTTCCAGTCCCAGTCTACTTAACAGTGGTATTGTTATCTGAGCTGAAAATGTCCATAAAAGGGACGACACACACACACACACACACACACACACACACACACACACACACAATAGTATGGCTGCAATAGTAACAACATCCTGTCATGCAGGTTGACTTACAGGCGCTTCAGGTTGTCTGCTACACTGCTGGCGTACTGTTGGTCAGCCTGAAAACACAGAAAAGCAGTCTCGATGTGAAACTCACAGCTTCGAAGCATCAGATGAGTAAAAGTGATGAAGTCAAGAATTCATCCATATAAGCTGCACTACACGCTCAAGTTACTTTAAGGTAAAGACTTTATAAATTTAGAGAGAAACCCAAACAGAGAAGCACTTCTGGGGTAAGAAGGATCTGAGAGGAGCAGCCATCTGCCAGGACCAATTTGGGGTGAAGAGAAAAAGAAGAGAGAAAGGAACAAAATACACACTATTTATTGATGTGCATCAGTGGCATATAAACACTTGGATGGTGGAAGGAGGTGGTTGAAAGTGCTCATACATCATAGGCAGGCTCCAACAGCCTGAGCTTATAGCAATGTAAATAAGAGCCAGTCCTAACTGTAAACTGTTGTAAAAATCAAGGTTTGAGCCCTTCGGTCCCAACTGGGAGGTGTGATAGCTGAAGGCTCTGCCTCCCATTCTACCTTCACAAACTCTAGAAACCACAAGTGAGCCTGCAACTTGAGAGGGAAGTGCTCTTTCAAGACAATAAGAGAAACAGTGGGGCATGATTATTCAGGTTTTTGTACATGAAAAGAAATATTTTTCTTTAAGAAAGATTTCATATCCAAGTGCTGTTCATTCTCTTCACTGCCCTATAATAAGGGCATAAAAGCTCAGTTCATGCACTGCTGCAAGTCTCTCTCTCTCTCTCTCCCAGTCATTAATGCAGAATGGGTCCAAACAGTAAAGGTTACCATTTAATGAAACCATGGAGAGTAAAAACACAGCATCACTTCGAAATAGTTAGTCAGTTATTTCATAATGAGGCGCACCATGAAATTAATTTAATAGTTTAATTGTTGATGTATTTGCATGTTTAAAGTGAGGTAATTTACACTAAAAGAGCTCAATTTAAAGAAGTAGAGACAGCAAACTGAGAAAACTATAAACAGCAGGAGTCATAATAAGTCTAGTGTTTGGTGTCTCTGCAGTTTCGTGCGATTTTGTAGTTTAGTTATCGCTCTGTGGTCTTCAGGCCTGTCTCTTCGTGGTTGTTTAACATCTGTTTACAGCAACTGCTCACATGTGTGAAGTAACTGTGCATCACTGTGCAGCTGTTTTATGTTGTTTAGCATTTCTCTGTAGCCACTGTGTTAACAGGCGGCACCGAAACACTTTTCCTATCTTGCAGAATCATGCTCATGCCCAAGTATCTACGACATGCACAGTGTTTAAGTTCTCCTCACTTTTTCTTGTTATGCACAATAACACACAAACGCACACACACTGAATTAATGAATGTTCACAAATACACACGGGAGGCTGAGGTCATCTCAATATTTTAGTTTTTTCCTAAAAAACACACACACACACACACACACACACACACACACACACACACACACACACACACACACACACACACTCTTGTTCAAGCTCAAACATCAACAACTTAAGAAATCGGTAACATCAGAGCTCGGCCCAATCAGGGCACAGATGGACTCCCTGTGGGACCCAATCATCTGGCTCTGAAGGTCACAGCACGGTCACATGTATTTCCAGCACGCTTTTCCGAGAGTTTGTGGTTTGTTTTGGCATCCTGGAGGTGCCAGCTGGGTGGAGCTTACCGCAGAGCTCAGTGTTAACGAGAAGCAGACGCCATTAGAGCCTCTCGCTGATGAAACAAACACTAAAAGTATGACACATATTTTTAAAGGACCATATTTTATTAGAAAATGAAAGGGAAAACTTCTCCACTATAAGAGAGGCAGGAAGGGCTTGTTAAATCTATGTCACTGACATGGAGCCCACAAAGTCTGAAATAAAAACTGGGCTGATTAGAGAACGAGACTCAGGTGGACAGTCACAGGAAACCACGACAGAGAGCTGATCTTTAAAGATGAACAGAAAACAACCACAGCATAGTAATACTACAGGAATCTGAACACTTAGCAAGAAGTACGACACAAGGAAACTGTACTTATCACAAGAAACCCTAACCAAAGGAACCATAACTCATAAGAAAAGATTAATAATAAAGAAATCAAAACAGGAAATCCAAACTCAGCCTAACAATAATCCAAAAAAGAGGAGTAGAATGGCCAAACAGAAACCAGGAATCCAAAAGTGACTCAAAACCCTGGGACCACAATCAAGAGACCATTACATAATTATGCAATTTTCCAAATTTTGTTGGTATAAATGTTCTGGTTTACAGCCGACTGCTGTGTCTTTTCCATGTTTATTGTAGTGGACTAAGAGCCTGGTCATGACACCATTAACTGTTATCGTACATTAAATTGTAGTCACTTTAAATGGTAAAGAAAACACCACAGACTCTGATCTCTGACTCTGAAGCTAGAGGATCTTTTCATCTTTTCTCAGCCGTCTTTCTTGTATTACCTTTCAGCCCTATTCTGAGTCAGGTGACAGAGGAGATGATTGCAGACCTGTTCGTGTGAAATAAAGGATGTGTGGTGGATCAGTCGGGGGCCGGGACACCAGGTTGGGCTGTGTCACATGCTCCTCTGCATTTTGAATGGAACATGCTTTGGTCATGCAATATTCATGTTACACTTCTTTAAAAGCTTTAAGTACTTTCGTTCCTTGTTCGTCTGCATAAACAAACCCTACTGAGACGCCACATGAGGAGTTTATCCGAAACCCCGAACTTGAACAAAAGTTAAATTAAAGCCAAGTTTTTAATTTTAATTTCAGCCTAAATCCAGCAAGTAAAGCTGAAATCTGTGACTATGAGATAAAAACAAAAACCTTGAGAGCATTTTAAATATTATATCAGCCTGGAGGAAAAACAAACACAAGCAATCCAACTGAAAAACAGAGATAGAAATTAAATTGCAGAACAGAAAGTAAAGGAAAAATAGCAAGATGGAAACAGCAGAGCAGAGAAATGTAGCTGGCTCTGAAACTGATCTGAGTTTATAAACCAGGGAGTCTTCAGCGGCAGCTTATAAACTCTCCAGTCAGTCAGTAGATGCTTGCACAACTTTGAGCTTTAGTCTCGGTACAGTGTCCTCTACCAACTCAAAGCTAGAGGTGTTTTTGTCCCAAAGAAATTTACATCCCAAACACTTTGCCTCTGGGGCTCTATTCTGCTTTCAGTATTAACTATTGTTAACTTAAAAGGAGACTCCACGGCAGCTGTATGCAAAAATGATAAAATATATTTTTCCCAGTTGTAGGTACAAGGCAGGGATAACTCTTCTTTTGTTGTGCCACTGGCTCCATCTATAAACCACTGCCTTTATACAACTGAAAGTCTTCTTGCAACCACAGGTGTCACCCCCTGTTGGCCAGTAAAATGAATAAAGATTTAGGACACTTCCTAGTTGGTTTCATGTTTTAACGTCTGTAATCTACTCAGTCTCTGGCTGATATGCATGAACTGAAAGCTATCTCATGGAACTAAAAGTGCCAATTCCTCCAACCCCCCCTGGCCATTTATAAATTAGTTTAGCAAACATGCAAGATAGCTAAGTTATAAAGCTAGCCCTAACTTGATGTCCATGTGACCTTTGCAGGGCTCGCAAAATCACTAGCTCCGGGACATCGGGCTAGCCTGTCGGGCTATATGATAACCCAACAGATAACCCAATAGATTTTGGTCGCCCGACCGGAGATATCGCTAGCTCCGGGACGTCGGGCTAGCGATTTTGCGAGCCCTTCTTTGTATAGTATATACACTACTCTCTAAGTTGTTGTACAACTTACACGATAGACAGCACATTCAGACCAACATAGCATTAATCTGACTCTTGCTCATGCAAACAACAGATTGATGGCTGGAAGTCGCATAATGGGTGCAGTTAATAATGATGGTTTTCTAGAAGTTACAGTGAGCTCCTTTAAAGAGATTATCACTATTAATGGGCTTTCAGGTGAATTTGAAGAGATGCCATAAAGTACTGTGAGATTGACCGACACAGTATTGGATTTGCATAAATGAGATTTGACAAAACAGTAAGAAGAGATATGAACTGAACTAACATGAGAGTAGAAGCTGTAGCTCTAGAGTGAGAACAAACAAAGACAGTATCAACTGTGACCTTCATCACTTTAAAGACACAAACACACTGACTTTATTTATTAAAAGAGCATACAGCATACATATTTCGCAGATTGACTTTAATGATCTAATGTGTGAGCGCGCGCACACACACAACATCAATGCTTTACCTCCCTTGGGCAATTAGAGGTTACCATTAGCATGGAAGCTAAACACGGAGAATCACTGACATTATCGGTGTGTGTGTGTGTGTGTGTGTGTCTGTGAGGTTCATTAGCTAAACCACTGGCCTTTAGAAAGCATGCAAGGAAGCTCACGCATCAACACACACTCACTCTTATGGCCAATTATCCACACACGTGTTTCCATCACTTCAGAGGACATCACTTGGACTTAGATTCTTTCTCAGAGAATGAACTGAACATAATCAAATCAATTCTTTATTTGATTTCCTTTTAATATCATCGCTGTAATTGAGGTTGGGAGGTAGTGCAGTAAAGTAATGGGTGTGGCAACACAGTTTTTGATGCGCAACAAAGGTACAACCAGCCAGCGGATAATCCAAACATACTGCAGTTATAGCACGCAACCAAATCTAGCCTTTAGGTTTAATTTATCCCGAAGATCATTTCATGTTTTTAACAAAAAACACACAGCACAACAGGACAGAGGTTTTAGTGCCAAGGCAGGAAGTCAACATATGCTTAGACATACATATTAACATTTGTAGCACCTCAAGTGGCCACTACGGGAACTGCAGTTCTTGATGTTGTGTTGAATCAGTTCTTCAGTCCTTGGAGGTTGCTGCTTGGGTCTATAATAGTACCTATTTCACATAAACCTTTAAAGGATAAAGATTTAACTTATGGAGACTTTCTGTCACATTAAGGAAGACAAGTCCCTAAAGTGTGATTGTGATTAGGATGCAGGTCCCCACAATGTTAGTTATACAAGTTCACACACACTGACCTCGGCAATGAGGACCACGATGACGCAGTCGTCTTTCTCGGCGGCGCTGAGCTCTGACATCAGAGAGGTGAGCGTGTCGGTCAGATAGGAGTGGACCTCCCTCTTCACACTAGGAACCCCCATCACTATGGAGACTGCACACACACACAAGATTTGAAATGTTTGGTGAAGATTGCCTCTAATGTCCCACAATATGAAAGGTCCAGATGGAGAAGCACTCACTGGTAATACCAAGCAAATAGACACTACCAAGGATTTAGGAGATCCATTTATTTTGCAGGAAATAAACAGAGCCTAAAGCAGCCAAGGAGACCTAACATTTTCCCAAAACATACACAGAGTCAGAAGCATTGATGCTGTAAATATTTCCAGCAAATACACAGAGCCAGTGGTTTAATTAAGGGAGCACTCAGTATTTCCAGTATGTACACAGAGCCTGGATGTGAAAGAGTCTTAGGAAGAGAGACTGGTTAAACATAAATATTCACAGGAAATAGTGAGTAGACTGACATTTCAAAATGAAAAACATTTCTAGGAAACACATAGGTAGTTCAAGGACTGTAGGAGAGGAGAATATTTCCATTCCAAGAGCCTGGGAAATTTTGAGTGTTACCAACAAATACACAGAGCCAGGCCAAATATATTGGATAGGGCTATATATACTTCCTGTTAAGCCATTTCAAATTAAAAGATGTTTCTTATGTTCATTACATTTGTGTTGAACATAAGAAAGAAAGAAGAAAGAAACTTCATCAAAAAAGACTGGACAAGGACACACACACGCAGGCACACACACGCACGCACACACACACACACACACACACACACACACACACACAGGCCATATTTCTGTACATTTAAGTCTTTCAGTTTTAGTTTAATATGTTTTCCTCCCCTTGATGCTTCAGAAAAAGAAAACACTTCGTGCTGATCCTGTTTTGTTTCAAAGCTTTAACATATAAATCAGATTTGTGTCTCTCTCTCACACACACACACACACACACACACAAATAAATATATATAATTTCCTTGCTGTGTTTCTTTTCTTGGTGGTTATCTCTGTCCTCTGCTGCACCATAAAGCACTTTCCACACGACTAACCCGTTTTAGTCAGGGCATCATAAATTTATCTGACTGCTTGTGCGTGCACGCACGCACACACGCACGCACACACACACAAATATCTTCCATTTTCTGATGTGTTTGTTCTCTGTGGTTTTATCTGTATTTATGTCGTCTGTGTAAAGCAGAGTTGTCAGAAAATGGTTTACTAAGCAGAAAAAAAGCTTTAAAAATAAATTAGGCTTGACACACACACACAAACACGCACACAGGCAACACACACACATACATCAGGAGTGACCTTGGTCAGCCTGTTTGATCACAGCTCCGTATTTATTCGCCAGAGGATGTTGGGTTTATGAGGGGGCCTCGGTGAGCTGCTACCCCAGGAGAGGAGCACAGTGCCTGCGCTGTTGGTTCAGCCAGGACCCCTTGGCCATAAGAAGGCTGAGACAATTTTACCAAACAGACTGAGATCCATTAGACTTATGCCTATGTGCCTTTATATCAGGCTTAATTTTAGGCTCTGTAATATTATATATATAGATATAAAACAAGATCTTGCCTTTATTTAACCTCAAAGTTTCTAAAGATTTAAAATCTTTTTTCAACAAAATTAAAATCTTCTTCCAAGAAAGCAGGCTATTTGCAGGCTGTGAAGATTATTAAATCAAACTCCATGCAGGTGTGCTTAGAAAAAGGTGTGATGGATTTTACCTCCAGTGCGTCCCTGTCCCAGGTGCACGGCGGGCTGTAGGCTGTCCTCTCTGTTCAGCAGGTGAGGAAGATGATGGAAGATGGAGGGAAGCTGCAGCACGTTTTTACTGCTGCTCACGTTCCACAGCTTCAGCCTCGTCTCCTCTGCAGACACACAGAGGCCAAACCAGGAGAGATCAGGTCACGTTTATTCAGGTCTCCCCGCCACCAGCTTAAACCGGCTGAATCACACTTTCATATAAAGTACTTAGAAACACGCTCGCAGTCGGACGAGTGAAGTCGGAGTAAACTGAGCACGCTAACAGATCAGATTGAGCTTTATCTCCTCTGAACACACACAGAGTAAATTACAGCAGATAAAACAGATCAGTTTAAATGGATTACAGATGATTCTTCACATCTTCTGACTGAGCACATTATTCAGTTTTTGCTTCGTGGCAGCAAGACGAGGACAGAAACGCTGCACGCTGAGTGACCGCATGACTTCAGGCCTCAAGGGCATCTGATTTATTTTAAATGTAGGGTCGAACAAAAATCGCTTTTCACTTAACCCTCACCATCAATGGCAGACCTCAGACAGTGTATGACTGCAGTGTTTCTTTGTAAGGAAAGCAAACTGGTAATGCAATATTGTTAAAACGTTATATTTTCCTTGAGACATCTCAGCATATTTTTAAAATAAATAATTAAGATATTTTAAAAATGTACTGAAACTTCTTTATACCAAGAAAAGGGAACATTTGTAAGGTGTTTTCTTAAAAGGTGCAGTAGGTTTAATGGTTCAGTTGTGAAGTAGAATGAGTTTGACACCCCAGAAGGTCGAGACTGTTTAAAAGAGAAGTCAGTATCACAAATTTAATCAGGTCAGCTTTTGATTTTTATTGGTCGATTGAAGGAACAACACTTTAATCAGAACTCGTGTGAAACGACCTTCAAAATCAAATAAAGTGTAAAGATAAAGGAAAAAATGACAGCACTAAAATAGCTGTAGATGTGAGCACGATGATGGGAAAAGGCAAATTGAAGATATAAAACACAGTCCCGATCAAAAGTTTAAGACCACTTGAAAAATGGCAAAAAAAAATATCATATTTTGCGTGGTTGGAACTTAACAAGGTTCCAAGTAGATCTTCAACATGCAACAAGAAGAAATGGGAGTTGTTGGAGCTGTTCTGGGGGCCTCTGGATGTCTGGGGTTTTGATCTCCTCCATACCTGCTTCATGCCCTGGAGGACGGGGCAGTGGCCCCCCACACCCTCTAGCAGATCATTACATGAGGGAACCTTTTAAGAAAACAAGCGCGTCCATGCTCACAGGTGTACACACGGGTGATCACACACACAAACTACACCCTTTTTGGCTCCTACCTCAATGCACACTGTGCTGTCGATCTTACGTGCTGCACAATAATGTTTAATATTTAGTATTTACTGTCATATTCCCATATATCATTGTGATGTGGTTTATTGTATTACTCTCGTTTTCTTCTGCTTGTTTTCTTTTTTCTTTCTCAACAGGTGATCCAGGTGATCGATATATGTATTTTTTTTTTTTTTTTCTTCTGCTTATTCTGTTGGTTTTTGTTTTTTGCCCTTCTCCCCCGTCCCTCTTCTCAACTGTTTTTCTTCCCCTCTTTCTTTCTCCCTTTTCTTTCCCCCAGTCAAGTCTGTCCCGTATTCAGCAAGTGAAAATAAAATAAAGAATAAAAGGTGAATCAAATGGACCATTACGGCAAAGCTGGGATGGTCAATTTGGTAAAGAAAATCCGTTGGGCATCTTTCTTCGCCTTTAGACAATAATTCTGATGGCAAAAGAACCAAACGGGACAGGCAAAAAAAAAAAAAAAAAAAAAGAAAAAAAAAAAAAAAAAAAGAAGAAGAAATGGGAGTGAGACAAAAGTCATGCAATTTATTGATAACAACGCTTAAAATGAAACAGGCTGTTTTACAGCTGATCAAAACTGACCCGAGAGGCTGCTCCAGGTGCGGTTGATGTCTCTGAGCGCCTGCTTCTCGGCGATTGCCCTCTTGATCTCCTCCAGGACCAGGTTCAGCTCTTTGGAGCGCCGCAGGTTCTCCTGCTCGGCCGAGTGGAGGCGCTCCCTCAGCGCCAAGAACTCCCTCTGGTAGATATCAACCACATCTCCTGCAGACGAAGAGGAGAGGAGGGGACGAGGTTATTACATGTGTTCAGGTGAACTCATGTAATAAAAAAGAAAAAAAATCCCACAAACAGCAAAAGCAAGAATCCACTTGATGCCTTTCTTTGAAAAAACAATAAATTGCAGTAAAAGCAGTTTAAGTCTGTCCAAACTCGCACCATTGATGTAGTGAAACGTTGACATGTGGGCATCAGAGATCAACATCTCAAACCCAACATCTGACCAAACACGGTCACAAACAACCATCAACATCCAGGACCAAAAAAATGAAGCTAACAACGAAGCAAATAATGATATCTCACTTGCACGGTATGTAAGACTTACAATCAGCTTTTTAAATGTTTATATTGCACACTGTGGGTCCGGTGGAAGCATGATGTCCTGCAGGACTGACCATGAAGTTGACTGAAAGGTGCCAAAACCTGCAGTTTCTCAAACGTCTACTTCAACCTCCAAACGGAGTCGGCCCTCATTTTGCTTTTACAGTAAAGCTGACCAAGTGTTCATAATTTTATCCTACTGGATATTTTGATGGAAGAATTCTTGCGTTATACAAAATCATCTATTCCAAATTTAAAGAAAGTTCAGGGTCTGCAGGGCTAACAATGGAATGATGCTTTTTTCTGCCACATTTGACAAACATCAGGTAAACTTGTACTTGCTGTGGAGTATTTTTCTGCATTGTTCTTTTACAGGATATATTTCAATTTTAGTCCTGTGTCTATAATGAAGCTGTAATCTGACTCAAGCCGTGTGCAAACACAAGAAGTAAAATCAATACAGGTTTATTAATGGGCGCATGTCGCTGTTTTATTACACTTGTGCATATTCTCTGTCAGCGCTGAGTGGCAGACAGGGAAACAGAGACAGACTGAGGCTTTACGGGATTACTCTGAAGGCAGACAGAGCGTATAGGACTGTGCCAGATCGTCATCATCAACAGGTAGGAGGGAAAAAAGGACATAATCTGGGTAAAAACATGGAAATAAAAAGCTAAATCCTTCATCTGCCGCAGCAAATAGCATCCGGCCGTCCATCATCCTGCCATCATCCCTCGCTGAGTTAATGCTATGTGGAGGTAAATCTGCACTAATCCCCTTTGGGCTCACACGCAGACGTCCCCGTTCACTTTGTTCAGCCCTCCAGCTGTAATACATCCGACTGAGACTCCAAAAATAAGAAGTGTCAACATGAACAGCTTGGCCTCAACTTTTCTCAGCCTGAGCCTGTAGATAATGAGCTTTACTCATTTTAATTTAACAGTTTTACTGAATTCGATATACAGAAGACGGAGGGTGGTCGGTGCGCTTACCTCGTCTACAGAGAGAGACACGCTGTTATTTTGAAAAAGCTTCACACAAAGTGTCACCTGTTCCTATTTTTGTTTTGTTTTACAGGAGACACTTTTCTATGTTAATCTTATCAGTTTTTTATTCATCATTTTCAGTGTTGGGACTAACGCGTTATTAAGTAACGCGTTACAGTAACTACGTTATTATTGTGGTAACGAGCACGGTAACTAGTTATTATGCCAAAATCAGGAACGCGTTAGTCGTTACTGGGATTTAGATAGGGTCGTTACTCGTTACTTCGTGTGGCGGCTATCGCGGAGCTTCCACAGATTCTGTAACATTGGCAAGTGGTGGAGGCAGCAGGTGGATGAGGGAAAGGGGACGCAGAAGGAAAAGAGACCCGAGGCGGCCGCTGGTCCAAGTGTGAACTGAACTTCAGGTAAGAAGTTATGACCTGCAGGCTATCCGAGTCAGATATAAACCAAGTTTAGGTGGAGTTTATTTTCGTTATTCTGACTTTTTCCGTACTGCGTACTAGCTAGCATGACGGAGTTTCTATACAGCTGGGTGGGTGCTATGAAGTTAATGATGTTGAACTTTATTTTGTTCATAAGTTATTAGAGTTGCCAACCGTCCCGTCTGGTATTCAGATAAAATATTACGCATTTCTTATTGAGGTGAAAAGGAACAGTTTGTCCCGTAATTCAGCTACAATGAAAAAGACACAAAGCTGGAGTTATTCTGTGTCTTTGCTGCACAGCTGCCTCTTCTTCTTTCATTCTCCCCCCTCCCTCTCCCGTTTCTACTTCAATCATGAAAACTGATCAATGATCAGCTGATCGGCTCTCTTGTTTGTTTATCGCCCACTTTGCACCAGAAAGAGGAAACCAGCCAATGTCACGTTAAACAACAGCAGCACGTTTAAGCTTGATCAGCTGTTGTTAGAACTTATTTAATATTAATTTCTAGTATCAGCTGATGTTTGCTGGAGCCACAGCTGCAAAAAAGCTGCTGGTCATGATGTCGGTTTGGTTATCTGGTGAGAGGGAAACATGAAACCAGGAGATGTCCTTACTGAATCATCAGAGCTGAACAGGTGATGGAGAAACAGGTTTTCCTTTTAGGTGACATGAATGAGTTGAAGGGAAGTTATGAACTGTTTCTGGGAGACAGATAACCCCAGGATCCTTTTTAGGTAGCTGACAGCTGGTAACTGTGCAGGTGCGGATCTAGCAAAGTTTTGCCAGGGGGGCCAGGTAGGGCATTAACAGGGAGAGGGGGGCACAAAGAAATACTTTTCTTTCTTATTCTCATTTAAAATGTCTCGCTTTTAAAAAATAATTATCTGAATCTTACAACAAACGATTGATAGATTGATGCATATATACTATCAAAACAGTGAACATCACTGTCACAACAGTGTTTGTTTTCATTCAAAGGCTTTATGATTTTTCCTATAATGGTGGCCGGTCTCTAGTCAAAATGCCCGGGCCGATTTTTTGTCCCAGTCCAGCCCTGTATGCAGCTCATCTGCAGTCTGGTGTTACCTACATCTTCCTATTCAGAAGGCAGAATTTCCGAGTTCTGAGTACAATCAAAGCACCACGACTGCAGTTTTTGTGTTGGATGTAAAAGGCGCACATGACGCTGTGACGTAGGCTAGAATCATGGCAGCGGTCAATGATGGTCCAGGCGTGGGATTTCTCTCGTGGAAATATGCACATTATCTTTTCCTTTCTATTGGTAGGTGGCACAGTGCACTTGTAGCAAGTAAGCAAGCTAGAAGACTGGCAAAGTTATGGAAGCAACACATTAATAAGAGAATTCTGAGTAAAACCAAAGTTACTTTCCCTAGTAACTAGTTACTTTGAAAGTAACGAGTAACTTGAAGTAACTGAGTTACTTTTGATAGAAGTAACTAGTAATGTAACTAAGTTACTATTTTAAAGTAACTTACCCAACACTGATCATTTTATCGCCAAAGAATCAACAAAAAGGAAAACTGCATGAACAGAAAGAGCTCACGTACTTCCTGACACGCCCACAGGGTTCACGTGACTAATTATTCTGGAGGAAGAGGCGCTCGCTCTTCACAAAAAGCTTCATTTTATTCTGTTTTTATTATTTTAAATCTAGAAACACAAATATAGAAACAGAAAAAACCTCCACCTCAAACGTCAAACACGAGATAACTTCGACAAACTCAGCCGTACTTCCTCTCTTTAACATTTTCAGTTCATGAATGTTCCAAACCATCAGTCGCAGCAGTTAGGACTAGTTTATGAATAGGTGTGGTTTTACTCAGGTGTTGCTCGTCTCCTCCATTGACCTGAATATCACTTTTATTGTTCTAATGGGTTTTTTTTATTTTTTTTTATTCCTTGGCTTATGACACAGTTTGACACTGCTTTTACTGCTTTAATTTAATCTAATGTGCCGATTTTATTGTTTTAATTTAAGTTTTTTGTCATGTCAAGTGTACAGCACTTTGCTTTCAGCTGGGAGTTGACTGAAAGTGCTATATAAATAAATTGCTTGCTTGCTAATATGAACCTGAGCATTTGCTTCAGTTTAAAACACACTAAATTATTTTCCCTTTTTTCTATTCTTTCAGTTTTGTCTCCTGATTCTGTCTTAGTCTATTTTTTACCTTGTTTAGCTTTTATACTTTCATGCTTGTTTTTTTTCCATTTACCTTATGTTTTTATTCATTTATTCTTCTTTGTGTACTATTATAAGGTGACCTTGAGGGTCTTTAAAGGCGCCTATAAATAAAATGTATTATTTTATTATATTTTTTTTTCTGTTTTGGTAAAAAAAAAAACTATTTATTTAAAATTGAAATCTTTGCTGATGTTGGTATTATTGGATATTCTAGTAAGAGAAAGTTTGTGTTCAATCATTTTAAATTGTTTAATTATTATTCAATTACAATGACAGAATTGTTTTTTTGATTTAGAGAGAAGAAGATCAAAGAAAAACAAAATCAGCAGGAAACTCAAAATCCCAATCTCTCGCTCCAAACGTCTTGACTTACTCAGATAAATGTAAGTGGCTTATAAATGTTTATATTTAATAAACAGGATCCACTAATACATCTGTCTTCATGAGCATCTGTTCACAAACATTTAGGCATCAAATTAGTGTCCAAATTGTTGAATTAAAAACCAAAGTCTGTCCGACTGACCCTCTTCTCTCCATGGAAACAAGGTCCACATCTGTCCACAACCCCGACCAGCTTAGAGGAGCTAACGCTGTCATGAGTAGACCATGTGGATACTACTGTGGAAACCACGCTTCATAGGATAAACAGACTCATGCACAGAAAGCTCTGAGTGTCCTCTGAGTGTCAGCCTTCGTTCGGCCTCAGATGAGCTTGATCCGAGGGATTCAGCAACACCTGATTTTTAATGGTTCAAATTTCCTGACCACAAAGCTCAACCCGCCCAAGTTTAACAAGCCCCGAGCACTTCAAGCTCCCTGTAGAGTAACGAAGAAATGAAACTTGGTGATACGCGTCAGGAAGTGTTTACAGCCGACACTTCAGACCTCACAACTTTTTACCAGACGGGTCTGGACGAACGCTAACCGGAGCTGTGCTGCAGTTTGTCTGTCAGCTGAACTTTAATAGCCGGAGAGTAAAATCACTCAGAAAGCGCCTCATTTTGCTGTAATTATTCCTGTAAACCCTCATTAATGAGAACAATGGTCACATCTGTTTGGCTGATAACTGCAGTGAATTTATGAGCGCGCACACACACTCCTCGCTGATGAGTTTTTAATGATGCTGCTGCCCAGTTATTTATCTGCGCTGATGAAATAATCTTCTTCCTGCAGCAGTTGGTCTGTTAAACACTGAAACTGTGTTTCTGCGAAGGCTTTTGTTCCAGCAGTGGTTTCACATCCTTCGTAATATTTAATAACTGTAGCAATTTTGAGAAATATTTTCCGGGCGCTATTAGCATAGACCGGGAGTTTGTTAGAGCCGACAGTAAAATACACCAAAAAAAGCTCAGTTATTAAAAGAGTTTATATTTTTGTGTAAATGGTTAAATTAAGCAACACAGTAAACTCTATCGCCGTCTTACTATCAGAAGAGACATTTTAAACCCAAACAATCTGTATGGATACAGATCGCACAATGCAGGTGACACAGACTAGAAGTATAAACCTCAACACTACAAACAGCTGTAAATAAAATCTTTCACCACATGTCAGGACAATGCGGTGGTCTAGCTGGATGTTGTCACTGTGTTTATTAAACCTACAGTAATTCATCACTTATTAATTTATTTATTTATTCTTTGTTTACTTTTATTGCCATGAAAACAACAAGTGTAAAGTGAGGGGAAATAATCTGTTAGCCTTTTTAGCCTGACTTTAAGCTACACGGGCAACTCTGAGTCCTACCAACGATAGTAAAAATATAATAGAAAGCAGCTTAATGGCTTTAAAAATGGCAAACGTGAAAAATAAATGAAAGTAGGTGAGCTTCAATTCAGTTTTTTAGGAAAGTCCAGGTGCAGATCAAGCATACCAGTGATGCCTCAGTCACACGGGCCTAGATACTGGCTGGCAGCTACTGGAAACAGAGACTGCACTCATGCAATCTTGTGTTTTAAAACTACCTCTTCCCATGTATGTATATTACAACATGGTACAAAACCCAAAAAAGTAGACTGCTAATCCAACTGTAAAGCACATGAATACATTGTATTATGATGTGCCATATATAAAGCCATTCTTTGCTGGATAAATGTGAAACATATAAAAGCAGCCAGACTCTCCGTCTCAGTTTTGTCTAATATGGGGGAACCAGTGGAAGAGCAGGTGCTCCATCCAAAGGTTGAAGCATACAGATGTTGTCCTTTAGACATCTGTATAGTCAAAATTCTTCAAAATTATGATGACGTTTGGTCTGTTGAAGAACTGAGGCGTACAGCATACATGGATATCAGAGGTTCATCATCTGTTTACATCCAGCAAACAAAGTTGAATTAACGAGGCACAAAACTCGGACATGGGACGTTCACGTCTCACCTTAGACCCCCTCCTCCTCTCCAGTGACTGATGTCATTTGTGTGCCTGCTTTCTTTCAGTAATTAATCAATGCAAAAAGATCAATAACAGGAAACAACACGGAGGCACTAGTCTGAACACTGCAACAGCCTGAAAATGTCCCCACTTTGCACACGTCCTCATGCAAAAGGTCCCAAAACTCCCACGTGTCCTCACAAACATATATGTACAAGTAGATGTTCACACTTTTTCCCTCTATTTAATTTTTAAAACCGATTCCCCACAATGTGATTTCTGTACCCACAACTTTAGTAACACAAGAACATGCACAGAGAGATGGATAAACATCAAACATCACTAATACACAGTAATCCTGCACACTGTAATACCACAACACACACAATTCTGACACAGAGGAGAGTGTGGAGGGCAGACAGGTTGAGTCATACTGTAGTAATATGTGTGTGTGTGTGTGTGTGTGTGTGTGTGTGTGTGTGTGTGTGTGTGTGTGTGTGTGTAATAGTATAAAAGCCACCGATCACAGGTAATGAGATTACCCTATACACACACACACACACACACACACACACACGCACACACACACACTCAGGATGACTCACAGTTAATGGCCTTGTGGTTCTTTTAGCGAACAGGAAGAAGGACGAGGACTAAAAATCAGTTCAGCTGTTCCTCACTGATCAATCAATACATTAAATGCCAATCATCAGTCTGACATTGATCAGACCTGGATCTATACAGACCTGTATGTGTTTAAACATGTGTTCTT
Organism: Neolamprologus multifasciatus; assembly: GCF_963576455.1. NCBI lineage: Eukaryota > Metazoa > Chordata > Actinopteri > Cichliformes > Cichlidae > Neolamprologus > Neolamprologus multifasciatus. The sequence goes on from NC_140440.1 coordinate 6,024,057, forward strand.
AGGTTCTGAGGTTTAAACACTCCTATAAATATAAGTAGGTTCCATCATCAAAGAAACAAGTATTATTTTATTGGTTTTTTACACGTTTAAGAGAAGATAACAGCTGACAAAATGTCAAAAAATGTGACACTAACACGGTGCCCTGCGGTAAACGTGTGTTCGTGTAGTTAAAATATGTGCTTCAGCCCCGTAATCCCCAATCCAGCAACGACCTGAGGCTGAAAAACGAAGCCAACATTTAGGTTGCAAAACCTGCAGCTCCTCTAACGTCCAAGTCCAGGATTCAGTAATTCAATCATTCTGAGCAAAATGCAACTGAAATGTATAAAAACAAAGGTTTATTTATTGAGATAATTAATCATTAAAGACAATTTGCTTGGTGTAAACTAAATTTATACCAATCAAATAATTTCAGTTGACCAGATTCCTTTAAAATTTCACTCTTATATTTACATGTAATTAAATGAGTTAAAGTCAGCTTTATGAGTCTGAAGAAGAAGCTGGATTTCTTCTCCTTGAGTGTAACCAGCGTTTGCACCTTGCTGTGAGCGCTCTGGATTTACGGTTATGATTGCAGATTTTGATGACGACTCGCCTCCCTCCTCGAGTGCTGTCAACTTGGTTAGATGTTGTAAAGTTGTGGAAATAATTCTGTCATCATGCACTTCGGTTGTCGTCTGTGGACCTTCAGGTCTTTTGGTGTTGTAGTGAATTTGTTCCTATCAATAAAAGAACCAGATTGCTCTCAGTCTCTAATGGGTTTATTTTGTTTGGTTTGCCACAAAATAATGAGGGAACAGGCCTCGCTTGGCCATGAAACTGCCAGTCAGTCAATCATCCAATTGCTGTATATAAAACTATAACAATGGCTGAAATTCATTTCTGTTGAACCCGTTGAATTAAAGTTGAATGTCTGCACTTCGGGCACATCTCGACCGTCTGATTTAAAATGATGTGCAGAACAACAAAACCTATCGACTCTGTTCAGGTCCTGAAGAAAAGCCCATTTTTTTTGCACTTAGCTTTTTTTTTCTTCGCTTTCTCTTCTTCTATTCTGTGCTGTAAAGCTTGACCCACTCAGAAGTCACCCTGACAGACGTCCACTTCCAAACCTCAAAATCAAATTAACTTTTAACAGTTCATGCACTAACTCGTGCTCCTTTCCCCTTTTAAATGCCAGACTGTGCAGGACCTTCTTGGAAATTTCTTGTCATTTGAAACTTAATAGTGGCAGTTTGTTTTTTTAGGACATTTCTGATGCGGGCATCCAAGAAATGGGGAAAAACAGAACCTGTGTGATGGAGTGTTACAGAAACAGAAAGCCTCAGACGCAGGATTAAGCATTAAAAGTTGTTTTTACTGATAAATGTATTTCAGCTGAGCTTTTACGGTCACTCCTGCTGCTTTCATGTTATGAAGTGGAGATGGCTGAGGACTGCTAATAAAGTTTTTATTTATCAGTGAGTGTTCGGTCTCGTGTCGTGCTCACAGAGAAAAACTGGCGATGCATTCACATGGCTGAGCATCACGGACAGATTGGTCTGGCACTTTTTAACGAGGTCCCTAATGAAGGGTCTTCCGGCCCGCTGGCCCCTCGTCTTCCTCTCTCCATCCTCACCCCCCAGCAGATGGTGTTTAATCAGCGAGTGATAAATGAGGGAATACAACAGTCAGCTGTCTCTGCAGTTCCCATCATTTGAACCAAATTAACAGTTATTAGCCCTTCATACACGATGAACACATTATTATTATTCCAACAGGAAGAAAGTCAGGTGGAAGAGATGAAACAGGAAGAGCACTTCTCCAAATAACACTCTGTCACACAGAATGGACGCGTGGGACCCCCAAAATGTCAAACGGGACGTCAACAGGACACGAAGGACGGCTGACGGGAAAGTGGCGCTCGGTGATTTGCCTTCTGAGTCAGACTGATGTGTTTATTAGAATAAGAAGAGGAGGGAAGGAAATAAAGCTGCTGAGTCAGCCTGATGTGATGGCAGGGTCGTGGTCCCAGAGCGGCGTGATGGCAGTTCATTATCGACAAAACCACTGAGCAGCTCGGAGAGCAAAAGAAATCACGCACAGGACAAATAACCCCGAATGCAGGAGAAAAACAAAGTCCTTTACATTCATCTGAACATAGCTGTCCAACCGGAGCGGCCATCATCGGGAGCTCCGAGGTCATTCCCACAGAGCCACCCAGCCGTGGGGCCACAAATACCACGCTCGCAATATAAACCGCCTTATTGCAGCTTTAGCGTTACAGCGGCACTGCAACAGTGACCGTGTTTGTTGATAAATGACGAGTTGGGAGTGACTGTGCCATGAGGTTCGTCACCATTAGGACAAGATGGTGCCAAGTGACACTCTGGAGACGAAAACAGGCTGAAGCAAACAGCCGAGAACGGCCCGACCGTGGGGAATAAACCTAAATATGTGAGTTTATGAGAGATGCTACAAACTGAGAGCAGATCAGTGTCACGCTGTTTGACTTTTAATAACAGCTCCATCACGTCAGACTTCACTGGAAGATCCAAGCTAACCTCCCCGTCCTCAGTGGAGTCCTGTTTGTCGGACAAAAATAACGCACAGACTTAATAATCCATCAGCGGCACTTACACTCAAACTGAGCTTTAATTCCAAATCGAGCTGAATGCACCGAAGCCCCGGCTCACTCTCTGGACCTCTGCCATTCGTGCCTCGTCACTGTGTTTGTGTTTGGAGTAAACTGCAGTAATCCATGTGTTCTTACAGGGGAAGACATGTGTTTGTGTTGACTGCCTAGTCTCTACTGCTTTGGTTACAAATATGCAAGTGAAGAGTGAGACCACACCAAAGGACACTTTGATTTCATCTGGATCCAGGGTAAGTTCCTGGACCTTGTTGGGGAAGCCAGTGGAGTTTTGTGATGGGGTGTGTTCCCCACGAGGGGAGCTAGGACGTTGGTGAGGTGGATGGAAATGCTGTTGTAGGATGAGTTTAAATGCTAACAGTAGGTCTGAGTGGGTCTTTGTGGATCTTTGGAAGTCCATATATACATGTGTTTGTGTTGTTGTGTGTATCTGTGTTTGTGTTGTTGTGTAAAGGCCCTCCACCTCCTTTTCCGAGTGAACAGAAGAAGAAACAGCTGGAATGCGTCAGCGAGAATAAACAGGTGTCAACCTGTGATTTTCAGTCAGGCAGTGTCACAGGAAGTCAATTATCCCCCTCCACACTCTCTCTCACACGCAAACACACATACACACAAGCAGGAAAGTATGTGAGGAATGTTAACACACTTGGCAAGTCAAGGCTGGAGCATCAAAATAATGACATCATCCAACCGCCAGCTTTAGAGTGAATGTGTGTGTGTGTGTGTGGGGTCGCAGGGGAGAATGAGTGATTCATTTTACACAAGCAACATAGAAACTACTCACATTTCATCTCATCAGCTTGAAGCTTTGCTCAAACATTAACCACTAAGGCCCCAAAATGCAGTTATCAGCTAACGCTAGCTAGCTTGGTTATCAACCTGCATCCACAGACTGTAGCACTGCAGCAGTGAGTCGGTCCCCATAGAAGAAATTTTACAGTAGAAATAAACATGTTTGCAGCCTGATACAAAAACTGTTTCGTTGCTATAAATAGTTTCCCCCTTCATAGCAGCTGTATAGGTGGTGAATTTATTTTGCAGCTCGCCTTTTTAAATTGTATTAACACTTAAAGTTTGCATTATTAGGGGCGTGGCCTCTTGACTGACAGCCACTGCATTAGCATTAGCTGATAACTTAGCATACAGAGCATTCAAATACGGTCCGAATACGGTTACTCGTGCCTCCAACAAATCCAAGTTCCATGTTGCAAAACTATGACATCACAACAATTTGATTGGCCACTTGCAGTGTTCACGTTAACATACCTTAGTGTGTGAGACAGCCCCCTACGTTTGTGTGACGCCCACAAGTGTATGGTCACAATTGTAATATCTTTGTAAATTGTTTTTTGATGTAAAGGCCTTATTTTATGGTGGTATTACACTTTCATTTAAAGTTAGGGAGAATGTAATTGCGTGGCATTGCTACAAGGGGGAGATAGTGGTGTGTGCGATAGACCGTTGTAACGCTTTTCTGCCTCAGACGAGGAAGAGCCTGCAGACAAACGCAACTGATGTCTCCTGTCTCTGCTTTTCTGTTAAAAAAAACAGGTTAGTAGTTCAAGTTTGCTCACTGCAATGCACATACAAAGGCAATAAACCTTTTTCTGTCTTGGTTTAAAGACCACAAATGCTGTGAGAGAATGTGTTTTTTACAGATTGAGAAAAAGCTAACCTTACTGCCATTTGTAATGGAAGCTGCGATTCCACTGTTAGCTTAAATAGGTAACTGGTCTTATTACCTGTTTTATTTTGTGACAAATGCAGCTCTTAGACAATTCTTTTATCCTGACATTATTGGAAGTTACAGTTGGACCTACCCAGTTCTTATGTGTCAAGTGTAAATAGTCTGATGTATACTGTTTGTGGACGATTGTAAACTGTTTGTGAGCAATGGTAGAATATTTTTGTTTATTGTTTACAAATGTAATATATGGTTTGAATCTGTTAGAATATAAAGAAAGTATAATGGAGACATAAGCAGGTTAATTGCAGTGTTAATGGTGCTGCACAGAAATGTTTTTGATGCTGAACAGCAGTAGAATTTGGTTACAGATTTATTGAAAATAAGGATACTGAAATACAATGATTATTTTGTAAGTTTATTCTTGCGAGAAAGCAAGGTAACCAAAACGGTTTGACCTATGGACCTGATTGAATGTGTTTTTGTTGTTAAAAGAGAAATGTGTGTGTCTGAATGAAAAGAAAAGTAACTGTTTAATTCTGTTAGACAGACTGCAACTGATGTCTCCTGTCTCTGCTTTTCTGTTAAAAAAAACTGTTTAAAAACAGACCCCATCGAAGGCCTGTAACATTTGCAGTGGCAATACATCAGTCAACTGAAGTTAAACCTGAAATCGTGCCACGTCGTGACCTTCTGCATGAAAATAAATCCACATTTCAGATGTTACAGTGACTCCAGACAAGCTGTTTGGTCAACATGCTCTGTTGTATATTTGAACACAGCCGAATAAACATTTTGAGTAAAGTTTGAGTAAAGTGAGGCAAAGTCTAAAAGTTCACACCTCGCCTGTGATTTTTCACACAACTCCCACAATCCACCTCTGCTGTTCACACAGATTTATAAAGTGAGAAGTCTCCCTCTCTCTGTCCTTGGTTCACCTTCTGTAAAGTCAACCTGATGCCAAGATCCCGCACCTTATCTTTAGTTATGAACAACAGCAAATATCTGCCAGGATCGTGGCTGTAGCAGCGGTGATGGAAAACAGAAGGAGGTGAACAGAAACTACAGTCAGCTTCGAACAGCAGAACGAACCAAAACAAAGCGCTTTTCTTCCTTTCTTCCATTAATTCACACAGATCAGAGCAGCGGACCGGTAGGAACATTAGCACTCGAGCCAGACGGACTGAAACTCTGAGAGCTCGATGCCAAGGGGAAAAAAAGACGGTGGAGCAACTGAAAAAGCAAAAAAACCATCAGAAACTAAGAGCAGGCAGACACAAAGAGCAGAAAGCTGTTAGGAGCATTAGCACACTAGCCAAAAACGCTGAAATGATGACAAAAGCAAGGCGGCGTCTGTTTTCTTTCTCCAATTCTAAAGACAGACCGACGGAGTTTCTGTCAGGATGACTTTAAAGAGCTCTTTCAGATTTTACACCAACAAGAAGAAAAATTCATGCTTCTCATCAGGTGTCCATTTAAGTCTCCAATGAGCACACCTTGCACAGATGCTGCCGTCTATGGAAAATGTGATTTTAGCGTGAGATTATGGAGATGCCATATGGTTTGACGTTTGTGAAATTTTTTTTATTATGGGCCCTCACCACAGTAGCTTAGCATGATTCATAGGTCAAAAGTTATGCCAAGTTGTTTTAGCGCCAATCTCTTCACTAGCGAGTTCTGGTTCTCCCTCGGGGGTTTATTCTAGCCTGCAAAACCTAAAGAGGGAGGTGCCATGGAAGCATGCAAAGAAGCAACAACTTCACCCAGTGGAGAAGCCCGAGCTCCTCGCCACATCTCTGATGGTGCATTAACCCAAAGTGAAGGTTTTGCACGGTGCAGTTGCAACGTCTGTACATTAAGACGAACTAACACAAATCTGCACTAGGAGACACAAAAGGAGGTGAATCTGGGATTTGTACAACTAAAAATATTTTAGCTTCAGCTAAATATTCGTTTCACGCTCACCACAAATGCACAACAGCTGAGACTGTCGCCACCGGCAATAAGAAATGGAGGAGGTGGTCACTGAGGCAGCGCGAGGGAAGCTGTTTAGTGTATCAGCAGTGTTGCGGAGTACATGTACCGCCGTTACGTATTTAAAATACAAAATATGAGTAACTTTATTCTGTTACAGTTAGCGTTTAAAAAGGTGGTATTTAGAATACAGTTACTTTGTTGAAATAAATGGATTACACTGTGGTCTTTTCCTGTTTCATATGTTAGGCTATGGTCTCTCCATTTTTGGTAATTCCCAAACAAAACACGCATTAAGAGGCTCAAATGCCCGTGTCTTAATCTTGCGTCTCATAATGACGTGAAGAAATATTTTTAAAAATTACTGTTCAAAAAATGATCTAATATGAAGGCAATAGCAGAGTGTTACAGGCATAGCCCTAAAGAATGTAGCCTCATGGGCAGTGTAGTCCGTGCTGCAGGGAGAATGGACCGCCATACCCGTTATGTGTCTGTGAGCGAGGAGGGAGAAAAAGGAGAGTGGAAAAGTACGAGCTGTCACGGAGCAGAAACGGGAGCTGGAAGCATGTAAATATAATAATAACCACTGCAGCCAAGAAGAGTGCCTGACGAGCCCAGCTGTAAGTAAGCTATTAAGACTCGACTGTACACTGTGTTCGTGTTTTCCTCCGAAACAATAAGTTCAGTTGGAGCAGCCTTTCAACGCCTCTCTCTGTCTCTCGCTAGCAAAGTTGACCCAGACAACAGAATAAAGCTAGTTTTCGGCTACGAGCCCGACACGGAACCTGACGTGTTAGCCAGAGGTCCCTTCACCACGGCTCGGAGCCGCGGACCTGTTTTATATACGCGCGGAATAGTTTTCTGTACGAGATCTCTGCAAAAAAGTGTAGCCTGTTACGAAACCAGTTTCACCCCGGTTCTTTTTTATTCCTCGAGGCATCCAGAGACGGCACCGGACTCAGTAGTCATTTCACAAAACTTTTATTCATCTTCATTCATCTTCATTTAAGCATGCATCTTCTAGAAGGGAAGACGTGCAAGTCCCTCTGCACTCCTTTGTCTGTGAAACACAGTTTTGTATAAGCGACCCTACCATAAAACCCCCACGGTGTCCTGCAAACTCTGTGTCTGTGTGTGTGCGTACCCGTGTGTCTATGTGAGTGCACGTGAGTGACTGTATGCACGTACCTGTGTGTATGTGTGAGTGTACGTGAGTGAGTGTGCATGTGGGTGTGTGAGTGTAACAGTCAAAGCACTGTGTGTGTGTCTCTGTGTAGGTGACTTCCTGCCGGTCATGAAAGTAATCTCCTCACCCAAGCTACACCAAATTCCTCTACACAACATAGAAAACAGAGTTAACATATTACAAAAACTGAGACCCCCACTCTGCATCCACTGGGCCAGTGGCCTCTTGTTGTCTTACATTTACATTTAAGGTGGAGAGTCTCCTGCAAATCTACTTCTAAGTTTATAACAATTATGAGTTTTTATTAAAGGTACAAGCATCAGTAATCCCCAACTGTAGCTTCCTGTCTCCTTTTATGACAGGCAGACCCCGAGTGTCCATAAATTCCTTTCCCTCTAAACAATTACACACACTCTCAGGCCACAGCTAAGCCCAAAATATAACACACAGACAAATCATTTCCTATTCCTCTCATCTACTGCTGGACCGTCTTATCTAAGCCAATTTAACACATTGTATTCTAATAATTGTTTTCTTGTACTCACAAGCCTTACCTAACGCCAAACTGCTGTTACTCATTTTATATTAATATTTAAACATCTAGATGCTATTGGTATGGTGAGTAGCCTTCAGTAATAGTAATAAATCACACAGCAATAGTACATTCATGTAGTTGTAAAAAAGCATGATAATATATCAAGTAATCCAAAGTATTCAGAATACGTTACTCTCATTGAGTAACGTAACGGAATACGTTACAGAATACATTTTGGGGCATGTATTCTGTAATCTGTAGTGGAATACATTTTAAAAGTAACCTTCCCAACACTGTGTATCAGATATGAAAAAAAGGAGAAGGTTTGGAGAAGAGTGATGAAAAACTTCATAGAGAGTACTGAAAACGTTTTGCTATGAAGGTCGGGTGGATTGCTCTTCGTCTCATTGGCTGTTAGAGGCAACTGTTTGTGATACACTTCACATGTGGTGTGTGCACCATGAGGATGAGCCCAGGCATCCCCAGAGTTCATGGCCACACTTTGATTGGTGAATGGAAAGCTTAGAGATACACTCAAGGAACAATTTTAAAACAATCATGCTGGATATCTATACTGATATGGACTGACTAATGTGTGGAGCAGTGTTGGGAAGGTTACTTTTAAAATGTATTCCACTACAGATTACAGATTACATGCCCCAAAATGTATTTTGTAACGTATTCCGTTACAGAATACGTTACAGTAACGTATTCTGAATACTTTGGATTACTTAATATATTATCATGCTTTTTACAATTACGTGAATGTACTATTGCTGTGATTTATTACTGTTACTGAAGGTCTGCGGCTCTGAACCGTAGTAAAGGGACCTCTGACTAATACAGGTTCCATGTCGGGCTCGTAGCCGAAAACTAGCTTTACTTTGTTGTCTGGGTCAACTTTGCTTGCGAGAGACAAAGAGAGGCGTTGAAAGGCTGCTCCAACTGAACTTATTGTTTCGGAGGAAAACACGAACACGGTGTACAGTCGAGTCTTAATAGCTTACTTACAACTGGGCTCGTCAGGCTCTCTTCTTGGCTGCAGTGGTTATTATTATATTTACATGCTTCCAGCTCCCGTTTTTGCTCGATGACAACTCATACTTTTCCACTCTCCTTTTTCTCCCTCCTCGCGCTCAGAGACACATAACGGGTATGGCAGTCCATTCTCCCTGCAGCACGGACTACACTGCCCATGAGGCTACATTCTTTAGAGCTATACCTGTAGCATTCTGCCTATTAGCTTAGCACAACAACAACAAAAAGGCCTCTCTCACCCAGGAAACACGCAGAGAGAGAGCGTCACCCTGTAACCATGGCAACCGTAACGCTGCCGCCTGGAACAACAGAACGTAGCTGTCAAACAAAACCCAAACAGTCCTGACCCGCGACAATATGAAACAGGGAAGTACCGCCGTGTAATCCATTTATTTCAACAAAGTAACTGTATTCTAAATACCACCTTTTTAAACGGTAACTGTAACGGAATACAGTTACGTATTTAAAATACAAAATATGAGTAACGGCGGTACATGTATTCCGTTACTCCCCAACACTGGTTAGGAGTGAAAATTATCAACCAGCATGCTGCTAATGAGACGACAGATGGTGTCCTGGGGGGGTCCCACCAGCGGCCTGCTGGAGGTAATTTTGTAGCTCTCACACCGCTCATCCTCTCCTCCTTGCAGAAAGAAGCAGATACCAGTCCCAGTAATGAGTCAAGGACCTTCTACAGCCCTGTCCAGCTCTCCTACAGTAACCATCCATCTCCATCCGTCTCCTCCATCCCCTTGAGACTCTGCTGAGAGACAGCAAATCTTCTGCCAGCAAGGAGCCATCTTGGAGGAGTTGGTCTACCTGTCCAATCTCTGACCCTAGCCAAATGCAAATTAGTGGAAAAAATAGCCAGAAATATGAGAAGGGAAAATATCCACCTGTGAGACCATTCCTGTTTTGGGGGTGGTCTCATTGTTACCCCTCTAGCACAGCTGAAACTGATTAACACCCTCCTGCTACTGAACTGACCCGATCAATATCCCGGAAGTTTAAAAGACCTGATGTTATACTCTGATTACAAAGTGTTGCTTTTATTTTTTTGAGCAGTGTGCTTAGTGTACATCGGCTGGGGCAAAATCCCACCTCCCCACCCCAGAGGAAACTGTGGCCTTGTAAGCACTAATTCTCCTGCCAGCTGCTTCCCACTCGTCTGAAAACCACGATGGGGTTGACATGTTGACATGAAGGACTAACCTACTGACGAGAAGCAGGGTTATAACTCTAAAATCACCAACACGGATACCCTCCTCATGCAGGCTGCTTCTCAAACTCCATTAACATCATAAATGCTGATGCAAAAATTTAAATGAACAATGTTAATTGTGTTTATTTTGAACGCCTGACCATAACTGCTTAGCAGAGCACAATTACGCATCTTAAGCTTATTTTATTTTCCAGCAACCTTCTGCAATTATCATGTTTCAAGATCCCAACAATGGCTCTGGATGCATGTTAATGAGCAGTGGTCCTCACGGGGTTTCACTCCAGGATGGGAAGGATTCATCCCATGGAAAACTCGACTACAGCTCCGAAATCAGGCCGGCTGCTCTGCACGGAGAAGTCTGCAGATCAATTTTGCACAGGCCTGGATCATCTCCGTGGAGCAGAGTATCATCTAATACCATGACTTCATCATATGAAGAGAGTGTGTGTGTGTGTGTGTGTGTGTGTGTGTGTGTGTGTGTGTGTGTGTGTGTGTGTGTGTGTGTGTGTGTGTGTGGATACCACACCGTCTGAGCTCTTGTTTCAGTCGATGTGTCGAGTGGATTTGTGTTTATTTGAGCCTTTAGTCAATACTGCTGTTTGTATGAGTGTGCTTGAGAGATAGTGTGTGTGTGTGTGCGTGTGTGTGCGTGCTGAGATGAATGAAACCCGGAGACGGTAAGCTCACAGAGTCATTACCATCATCAGACACGCTCGCTCTCTGTGTGTGAGCTGGTCAGCCTGGCAGCGCTCACATATTTTCACATGCCGCTTCCTCTCAATATCAGCTGTCACATCCAATCGGAACAGAGACAAAGAGACGAGAGGAGCAAAGATCTGGCGTCTGTGAGATCACACCAACTCAGTTTGAGCCTCACATTCTGTTTTCTGGTCCGTTAACGGTTTCTGACAATAAACGTGCATGCTTTTATCTAACATATATGTTTGAGATGACACAAAAATCTGAAATTTTCTCCTGTCGTCATTAAACTTTCAGTGGCACCCTATCCGCCGAATTATGAACTCTTAGATCTGTTTCTCTTTTGGCTCCTGAACAGTTTACAGAGATTAAAAACATAATTTCTCTGTAGCTGAAATCAAAGGTCGAGACTGCTCCAGTCTTCATCTTCTCCTGACTTTAAACTCAGTGTCAGATCATCTGCATCTTAAAATGAAACCTTTTTCTTAAATGCTAACAACTTGAAACCTGTAATCCAGGTTTATATAAGTCCTGTTTAAATAACAGTCCAAAACTAGTCGTCAGCATTCTTCCACTTGTTTCCTGTGTGTAAAAAACACTGATGCTAGTATGTTTCGTTTTGCCACAAGTGAAAACCACAACAGCCTCGGCATGAATACACAAATCTCTTAAAGTCCGCTACATGACTGCTCCATTCGGCTTCAATTTAAAACACAACAAAAGGCAAAATCGGTCCTGTTAGTGTCCATAGAGGAGCTCCGATTCATGATCACATCCACGAGGCTTGACCATAAAGTTCACAGCAAAAAGCTTTATATCCGTTTTCCGTTTGGCTGATCTGCACCTGAAAGTTCGTCTCTCTTCGCATGTGGTTGCTGTTTTTAATGGCTGCCTAGAAGTCTAATTTTGACCACTTGCACATGCCTTTCTGCAATTTCAGAGTAAATAGCTTCATTTTTCAGCATGGCAATGATCCCAAACACGCTGCCAGTGCAGTAAAGCACAGCTGGATAAAAACATTTTTCAGCCTCCCCAGAGGCCAAACTTCAACGTCATTTAAGCAGTGTGGGATCATCCTGACAGAAACCAGGACAAAAAGAAGCTTGGAAAACGATTCCTAATGAAAGGAAAGCTGCCTCACACCAAATATTAACGTCCAAGCTTGTGAGAACTGTACAAACTCTTGTTTTTGCCTTTTATACTTTATTGCCATGTTTGTTTTTCCATCTATACAAATAGTGCTGTACCACCAGGCTGTATGAAGACTTCTACTTGTGGTTTAACTGACCATCAGAGTCAACTGTATTAACATCAATCCTCCTGTTTTGTGACTTCCAAACTAAATGTCAGCTGATATGCAGATGATGCTCAGATGTATGTTCCTATCCTACCAGCAGAGCCTGATCATTAAGGGCAGGGGTCATCAGAGGGGCAGGGATAGCTCAGTAGATAGTGTGTTCACCCCATGATCAGAAGGTTCGAATTCACTGAACGGCTACCCTGAGGTCCCCCTGAGCAAGGTACCATCCCTACACACTGCTCCCCTGGCGCCCAATGACCGCCCACTGCTTCACTGTGTGAATTGGTTAAATGCAGAGAGGAATTTCCCCATGCGGATCAATAAAGTATACATACATACATTAACTCAAACTTTATTGATAATGAAACCTACAGTTTCCCTCAGCTGCATCAAACCTGCTCTTTAAAAATACAATTAATTTTCCAGGAAAAGTTTCCAGGTTGTGAAGCCAGAGGATCTCCAGGAAAACATCAGCCTTCAGCTGCCGAAAAGGAAAGCGGAGCCATGACTTCCATAAGCTGATGGAGGCTTTAGAAGTCTTTATTAGTCCAGAATCAGAGCTACTTAACTTAAAAAAAAAATCCCCCTCAGCTGTCCATCCACACTCGACAGATCACAGAGCAGAGTGCATTTGTGCAATAACGAGGCTGCAGTAAGTACGAGCACGATTGCTGATTACGGTTACAGCAGCGTCCTTGTGTTTCAGAGCTGCTTAGTTTGAACAGCATTTCTTATTTCTGCACTGTATTTCACATATGTGGTAATTTGTAATTTTCTAAACTACTCTGCAGCTCGCATGTACAAACAGAGCTGTTAACATTCTCTGAATGATTAGGATCAGCCTTGTGAGTGCAGGGCACCTCTAAGAACCTGTGTTTTCTACCAGCGCTGTGTGTGTTGGTATTCTGAGGACATTACATGGACCACGAGCACACACATACCGAATACGTCTAAAGTGTGAGGTTATAAATTACCTGTACAGAGTGTGTGTGTGCGTGTGTGTGCGTGTGTGTCATCACAGGCTGCAGCAGGCTGAGGGGGATAAAGACACGCTTCACAGTCTAGAGGACATCTCACCTCTTGTGAGTGTGTGTGATTGTTGAGTGATTGGTGTCAGGTCAGTTCCTTCAGTCTCACACACAAACACACACACAGTTGTCATGGTAACACAGTTTGCAGCAGCAGGCTGACAGACAGACAGACAGCATGCTAACAGGCGGTCATCCTGTCTGACTGTCGCTCTGATGAACACCGAGTCTGTTTTCCACCAGCTGTCTGACTCTCAACGCCTCCACCGCCTCGCTGCTCCTCTGCCTGCTGCTTTGTTTTTAGCTTACATGCTAATGCAGTTGCTTTGATGGTAATCTCTAAGAAGCCAATGAAAGTAGACACGTGTAAACACTCTGGTGTAAACCTCTTTACAAACATTTTCTCCAGCCTCTGAGATATCTTTCCAGATTCTACATTTAGAATTTTCATTCAGAAATATTAAGCTCTGTCGCCCCACAGCATGAAGCTTCTGGGTTCAGATCCAGCCTACAGCCTTTGGAGTATGCATGTTATTCCCACAAAGGGTTTCCTCCCACAGTCCAAAGATACGCATGGGGTTAGGCTGACTGCCATGGGAGTGAATGTGAGCACAAACGGTCGCCCTACAATAGACTGACAGTCTGACACAGGTGCTCCTTACCCCTCACCCTATGACAGCTGGGTAGGCTCTAGCCACCCCACAACTCTGAATCGCATGAGTGAAAGAAAATGGATAGATGGATGAATGCTTTCAAGAAACACAGGCATAATAATTAGCTGGACCAGTACAGTACAGTTACTACACAATGCAGTGGTCATATATTTAACTTTGCTGTTGCTGGAAATATAAAAGCTAAACCTGATTTATCTTACCTCTGACCTCGAGCTTTGAACATTTCCCCGGTATTACTATAAATATCGTAGCCTCTGAAATGAGGCTGCACCTGAATAACTGGCAGCATCATTCCGAAACAATGGGATGATCTGATTGTCAAATAGACAAGGTCTGCAGCTGACAAAACGGGATTGGAAACAAACTTCAAAATATGCACAGATGCAAAGCAGCTACAAAAACATAAAAAGAAATGAAAATGACCACAAAAAGAAAACCGGTGATTTCTAAAAGAAGGAAGTAACTTCCCTCTCCACCTCTGAAGGAGTGCAGGGCCATTTTCTTATGTTTACACCTGCTCCCAGGGGCCATTAGTTTCATAACCCATCCACTCTCCACGATAAGTTTCCTGTCTATACGTTAGGGTGAGTGGCTTCCTGTCTGTATGATAATAGTTTCCTGTCTATGAGAGCTCTGATGTTGATCAGTTGTCTCATCCAGAGGTCATACAGTAACATTTCCTCCTCAACTGTTCCCACCCTGGTCTGCATCCACTCCTGGCCTTCTGGAAGGAGAAAATAAAAAACCTTCCCCATGTTTATGCATTCCTCCCTGTCATTATATGACATGTGACTTCATAGCGCCTCATTAGCCTGCAGTCACTGCATTAGAAACACCTGCTGTCATGGGGCAGGCCTGCAGGCCCCAGCATCCACCTCTTAAGCTCACAGCAGGGAGATCGGCCACATAAATCTGGGAAGTCATCATGGATGGGAGACTTCACCGTCAGTGGCGGTGATCAATCTGAACCAAGATGCAAAGCGAAGCCACTCACATGATCACTACACCTGATGTTTTCACAGTTTAACTTTCTGTTCTCGCTAATCTACAGCTTGACTAGTAAATTAAATCACATGTATATAATGGTTCGTTACCTTCTGCTTTGGTGCACTTGTTTGGTTTTTGTTGTAGCAAAGTTGTCAACTCCCGGTTTTTTGATCATGAGCCTAATTAGCTCAACAGCTCATTTTATGCTCAGAATGAGAAGATTCCTGTGGAGCAGTTGCCTCGAAACCTGCAATCTTCTTTCAATTTTCATCCCGTTTTCAAGAGGAGAAGGAGCCCAGACAACAGATGCAGTATAATTTATATGTTTTTTCACTGCAGCAAACATTATCGTAAGTATTTTCGAGTAAGTATTATCGATGCTAGAAACAGAAGCGGGTGTATGCCATGCAGCATTCTGCACATGAAAGCCGCACAGCTTGCACTTAACCCAAATATAACTTCTAAAGTGGTTGAATTTATCTTCTAAACAGAGGACATAACGCTCTCTTAACTACTAAAATCCTCAATCTGGGGGATTTAACCCTTTAAGACCTACCATAGAACCAAGTCTGCCAGAGATTACTTTATATTTTTACATGCTGTAGTGTCATTTTTGGAAGGATTTCAAGTTGCTATACATCAATACAACTGTTATAGCCCATATTTTAATAATATGTATGCATTAAGTCCATAGTAACTACATTAATTGCAAAAAGGTACAACAAAGTACAAAAAAATTGAAAATCGTTTTTGTTTTTTTTTACATATATTTCTACTTGGAGAAATTTAAGAGGCTTATCCCTCAAAACTGTAAATACAAAAAAGTTGCAAAAAATAGTTTACAACAACAGGAAATTTATTTTGAGTGTCTTCATAGTTTTATTTTTGAGATACACCAATTTTTTATATACTGCAGGAAAAACGAAAAACAATCCTATGATGCAAATTTGCAAAGAAAACAGCATGTGCATCAAAATAAACTATTTCCAGCAGTGCAATTCGAGTTCTAAGCATCCCAGCAACTATTCAGAAAAGCATAAAGTCAAACATGACTTATAAAAACACCAGCATAGGCTTTTAAGTCCTACAAGTAAAAAACTTTCCACGAAAATTAAGTCACTTTCGGTTTCGGACAGGTAATGGTGAACATGCGATCGTTTGCGCTGACATCTGTTTCAATGCGGGAAGTGTTACGAACAGCTGATAGGATCAGCAAAGCGTGTTTCTGGAATATTATGTTTTTGTTCCTGCAAGCGCTTTTTATGCAATTTTTGCAAAGCTATATGTGGAAGGAAACCGTGACCTAGGACAAGCTGATGGCATAAGATGTAAGTACAACTCCTCCGGTTTCATATGCAGAAAAAATTATTGCGCTAGCTTACGTGGTTCCGGTTCTACAGGGATTTAAAAATAGTTACGCAAAACGGAGCGGGCACCGGCTTTAAAGGGTTAAAGCTGTGATTGCAGCATGTGGCCACAGAGGCCGCTGTTGACACTGCTTTGCAAAAGTTGCACGATGTGACCTTAAGCAAGTTCAGTGAAACAGAAAGAGGAGGTTCAATAAATCTAAGAAATGAAAAACACGTGCCACTGTGTAACTGGAAGTACTTATTGTTTATGACTTGCAGGAAGGACGATTCCGATTCTGATAAATTAAAAAAAAAAAAAAAAATCCTGAGAAAACTTGTGTCCTTGTTTAAACAATCCGTACTTCAAACAGCACAGCAGTAATACTCCATTAGTACTGCATCCGCCTGATGGATTTACTCTGCAGCCAAGCAAATGCCATTAAGACTCTTAGCCGAGCTCATAAACATGGTCCTCTAAGCTTTAATGTTAGACTGTTAAATCAACAGCAGACAGAGGCAGCGTGCAGCAGGGACAAAGGTTCACTTCTGCCCGAGTTCCCCCGGATACAAAAAAAGTTCATATCTTACATGAAATTACAGAGCAGCTAAAAGAAGCCCTGAGGTGACCAATAAGAGCCAATTAAAGATTACACGGACCAATCAGAGAGAGAGAGTTAAACCCTCGTTAAACAGTCATACTTTTATGATAAAAAACAGATTATAATACACTATTACACTCATAATGTTCCACCAGCCACCCAATCAAAGCTTGAAGCAGGTTAATTACTCTGCCAGGACAGTTTGATATCACACTGTTACATTTTCTTTATTTCACTCTGTCAGTTCATGTCAGCTCATTTTTATTTCTACAGCACCGATTTACAGTCACAGTAATAAACATTTATAAACAAAGTACAAAGTAAAGTGATGATACTACAACACGACATGGCAACACGGTCCCCAGTGAACAAACACTTGGCAACGGTAGGAAGGAAGAACTCCCTTTTAACAGGAAGAAACCTTCAGCAGAGCCAGGTTCAGGGAGGGGTGGCCATCTGCAGCATCCGGTTTGGGTGTGACGGGAAAGAGAGGGCAGAAAAACAGAACAAAGTTAAGGACATGCAGCACAAACACAGGATGCTTGGTGCATCATGGGAAATCCCCGCAGCTAAACCTAAAGCTTTATCCACCTGGTCCAGCTCTAACTATAATGTTACGAGACGGGAAATTTTGAAGCCTGAAGAGTGTGCGTCTCCTGAACCCGAGCTGGGAGCTGGCTTCGCTGCTGCACGCTCTGTGCTCTGAATATTTGCACATGCATGAGTATACAACATGTTCAGACAAAGTCAAATGAAGCTCTTTTATTTTCTAAAGTGCAGACGCTGCAAAGAGCGCCGCGGTGAACTCTGAAGTTAATACAGTCAGTAAATAATTCATGTCAGCAGATGCACTCGGCGGCGGTTTGAAAGATGCCTTTAAAATATCAGAAAGTCAGCACTTAGTATGCTAATGTTTCTTTTAATTGATGTTAACATACGATGAATGTAATGCACAGAGTGACATGTATTCTTAAAGCCACATTATTCCAGGCTAAAACGTAAATTACTTTACTGTAAACCTTCATAAGTTGTGTTTATGAAATGAAAAATGCATCAAATAAACTAACTGCTCTCATCTTATAAGAGGAGGGTTATACCAGCTAGTTTTTTTTAGTATCTCGATATAATCGCATTAACTTTACGGTACAACAAAGTAAAAGAATTTTACTAGAGTTTGATGGTAAATAAGCTGAGATAGAAGTCTAAGAGTTTGTTGTTTCTGTGCCTCGTACAGCGCACAGGAACACTGGGCAGGAGTCATTAATCGCCGCAGGAGTCTCAGTCACGGCGCCTTGTTAACAACTTAACCTTTAAACAGTCCTTTGGCCACAAACGCTGAGATGAAACAATTATGAGAACACACTAAGTTCAGGATTTCAAGGTAAACATTAATGGTCCTGTTAGTCTTTGCAACTTGCATAGCAAAGGCTCTTAGAAAAATAAAGTATTAATTATTCAGCGAAATGAGTGTGCACAGCTTTACTTGTCAGCGTGCAGGTACAAAGTACAGCCAACTCAAACATCGCCACACCAAAAAAAGAAAGAGTTAAAGTGCAGAATTTTGATGAAGCAAGGATGTTGTCTGCATTTACAGAGAGAGGTTATTCCATGAAAAACCAGTGAGCGCCTGACGAATGTTAACGTCTGAGGTCTAAGTCGTGACCAGTGACGACCTCAACCCCAACTTTAACTCTAGGCCAGGGGTAGGCAACTCCAGGCCTCGAGTGCCGGTGTCCTCCAGGTTTTAGATCCCACCCTGGGTTAACACACCTGAATCAAATGAGTAGTTCATTACCAGACCTCTGGAGAACTTCAAGAAATGCTGAGGAGTCATTTAGCCCTTCAAATCAGCTGTGATGGATCATGGACACATCTAAAACCTCCAGGACACCGGCACTCGAGGCCTGGAGTTGCCTATTTCTGCTCTAGGCATTCAAAATATGGAATTTTTGGTATTATGAAACTATTTTCTCGGGTTTTAGGAATCAGGGAACAAGAAAAAATCAAACACCAAAAACTAAAAAGTGTGGCCTTGCAAGCCTAGAGTCTGGTCGGCGACCGCATGCGGGAGTGAAACTGTGAAACATTCAACAGTTGCCTTCAAAGTAAAAGTTGTGCCTTTTTGTAATGTCTTGGTTTCAGCAGTGATGCAGAACTTTGGAAATGAATGTTTTCCAAACATTTTCCATGCAAAGCACCGGAGATTGCTGCAACCTGCTGGTGACCAACGCACTCACCGGGAGGTTTTTTTAATGCTTCACTGTAATCAGTTTCACACTGACTGGCAACAACCTCCCCCAACTGTGCAACTGGTTGTGGAGTATGCACTTTGACCCAGTGACCGGAGGTTACCAGGGGGTCAACAGCCGGTCTCTCAGCCTGAATGACAAAGGTTATCATCTATGATGAAAACATTTTTGACCCACAAGGAATCTCGACTGTAGGATGATCCTGTAGGATCAATGTAGGAAAAAATAAGTTCTTTCATATTTTCTAACGTTTTTTTGAGGAGCTCCCGATCTCATGTCACGATATTAGCAATAAAAGATCACACACACAACTTTCCAATACTCATGCTCACAGCCGGCTTTATGCAAAAATCACACAAAACAAAAACCAGATTTAGTCTTGAGATTGTAAATCTTTGAGTGGGAATAAAAATTCTCAGTTTTTCCTTTTTAAATAAAGTTTAAATGTATTCTCCAGCTGTGGCGGTTTCATATGAACATGAAGTCAAGAGGACTCAAATGTGTACGTGAGGGGGCATTTAGGGGGCCGGTGCCAAAGTTCTGTGAGCTCGTCCTGATCTACATTTTATATGTCCTTCATTTATTGTGTAGCTTCCTCTGTTGTCTTAAATGTGGAAAGAGAGAGATGGAGGGAGGCAAGCTGCCAGCGCAAAGAGAGATAAGCTGTCAGCAGAGAGCCAGTTAGGGTCAAAGGCCACAGATTGTGGTTTGTTGACACTCTAAAGCACTTGACCTGACCTAGTAGTCAGGTGGTCGATGTGCTGCGGTTCCCGCTGTGATGCTTTCAGACCGTCCTCGTCCCATCAGCAGACCTTTAGTTCACAAATTATTCATCACATTCTAATTAGTATCAAATACAGAAACTCTAATTAAACACCTTCCCAGTAAGAGCGCAGACGCTATGCTTCCTAGATGAGTTATTAACACTGGGCCCAGCATAACCTCTGGAGCAGTTATAATGTAACCAGGCCTGGATCAACTGGAGGATTTTAAACTGTTAACACATCAGTGAGTAAAATCATTTGCAGCATGAGCAGCCTCTGCACTGCAGATCACTTCACAAAATATCATTTTTTTAATGTTAATATTGTGATTTTAAAATGTTAATGTTATCTAATTGAGTCAAAATTAAACTAGGTTTAAATATGAAAATGAATTAGTGCATTTTAGCACTGCTGCCCCAACAAGTAGGACCCTAGTTTGAATCCAGAGTTTGCATGTTGTCCCCGTGTCTGTGTGGGTTCTCTCCGGGTACTCCGGCTTCCTCCCACAGTCCAAACACATGCAGTCAGTGGACAGGGGTGGGGAACTCCAGGCCTCAAGGGCCGGTGTCCTGCATGTTTTAGATCTCACCCTGGGCCAACACACCTGAATCAAATGATTAGTTCATTAGGCCTCTGGAGAACTTCAAGACATGCTGAGGAGGTAATTTAGCCATTTAAATCAGCTGTGTTGGCTCAAGGACGCATCTAAACCCTGCAGGACACCGGCCCTCGAGGTCTGGAGTTCCCCAACCCTGGGTTGCCCTAACTGGTGATTGAATTGTCTATAGGTTTAAACGGTTGTCTGTCTCTCCGTGACAGACTGGGTGTATCATCATCTGCCAACGAGTCCGACGGCACCGCCCCTCCAAACATCGCTGCCTTTTTATGTACAAAGTTAAAGCGCAGCAGTAAGTGTTGGTTTCTCACTCAGCTAAACCTCGTGAATCCTCTTCTTCACATTTGGATGTTAAACAGCTGAGAGGACAGCCACTCTGATCATCTTATGGGAACTCAAAGAGTTCCCATCAGTTTGTTTGATTTTGGAAACTGAAGGAGCGTTTGGACCTGGAAACTCGCAGAGATCTCAGACTTGACATGCCAGTTGTCCTCATTAAACAAATGACGACTGACTCTAAAACGTTCCTCTTAACAGGGGGAGGATTGAGTTACACTCAATGTTTTATTCAGTGTTTTTTCCAGTGGTGGATGTGTGCAGACATCACTTCATCGCTGAGGCTGTGATAAGGGTGAGAGGACTGTCACAATATTAGAGCCAATCAAAGCAGCAGCATTTACAAAGGACCCGTCATTGTAAACATGAACTGTTTCAGGTAACGCGGGTAATGAGTCTACCTGACGGTTCTCACAGACAGTTCAGTAACAAACTCATATCCCTGCTGCAGCAGTGAAAGGGACAAAAGACACAAATCCTTTGGTCATTTACGGTCCAATCATTAAATATTTGACATTTTTACAATTAAAACTAACTGCTTTAAACATCGAGGCATCGCGAGCGTGCTTTAAATTCACTCAGCAGGCTATTGAATTTCAAGTGGACACCGACTTTGGTTGAATAAAGCGTGCAAGGGGAAATTAATGCGTCACAAATGTATTGGTCATACATGTCCAATAAAGAAACCTGGAGTTATCAAATAAAACAGCTCTGACCTTCAGAGCTTCAGCGTAAGTCTCATGTTGAGTAATACTCATTAGTTTGCAGCCTTTGACTGAAAAAGCTGCTTTGTTTGTATCTGAAAAGCTCCGCTCAAAGACACATTTGTCCAGTTTTTCCCCGTTTTTAGGGATTTTTCCTCGTCTGAATGGAAGCACAGAAGATGTTTTATATAACCAAAAGTACACTGACTTGATTTGATGGGCATTTAATGGGTCTTTTACTTTAACAAGCGTTTTCTGTTTACTGGAGCCGAACAGGCCAGAAATTTTCCACCTTGAATTTCTGCCTGTGGATTTTTCCAGAAAAGGTAAACAGACCTTACCCTCTATGTGTTTGCCTGTCTTTGTGAGAACCAGTTTGGGGTCAGCTCTCCTATCTGGAGTCACTGAACTGGACCGTGTTTGTGCTGTGGGACCGTTTTTGTGCAGCGGCCCCCGACCTTTTTTGCGGCACGGACCGGTTTAATATCAGACAATATTTTCACGGCCATTAAGGTGTTGTGGATAAATAAAACAAAATAAAATGATTCGACCAAGACAAAAAAACTGTGGTATTTTGTAAATATAATAATAAACGCAAATTCACTGCTTAACTGTGTAACTTTATTAACACTGAGAGTAACGTCCTCCTCTCTGCCGCTTAATGCTGTCTGGTTGCTATGGTAACACGTAAATATTTATTTCAAAATAAGACACACAACTACAACACGGGAAACGACCCAGGGAAACCCAGTTAATGATAACAACCCTGAAAACCATCAATTTCACACCCGAGCCTCAACTCTCACGGCCCGGTACCAAACGACTCACGGACCGGCCTGGAGGTTGGGGACCGATGTTTTAAAGCATTTTTAATAATCTGACCAATAACACAGCTGCTGTGACATCAATTATAGTTACAGAGGAAGTCCTCAGCTTAAGCAAGTGAAATACTAGGATGTTACTCATTAGCAGATATCTGTATCTGTGTGATGCTCCCACACAGGCCGTGGATGCAAACTGATAATTAAGCTAGCTGATAACTTAGCGCTCCACCTTCAGGTGCAAATAAATGCAATCCCTGAATAAATGTGGAGACTTCAAAACGCAAAGCTCAAATCTAAAGTTGGTGGCTACGTCCATCTTTTATATACAGTCTATGTATGCAAAGGTCAACCTGTATTTGGTTCAGGAAAAACTGGCCGCAGAGATCAAACTAAAGTTGGGTTTTTTCTAGAAGTTACTCGACAGAGCAGCTCGGGATATATCTCACACACAAAGGTCTTTAACCCGCTAGCTCCTGACTACAAAGTCTGTGTTCAACAATGTCCAGCTGCACCAGCGTGAGAATAGCACAACAATTATCTGGTGAGTAGGTGTCCTGTGTCCTGCCTCCTGCACGCTCTGTTTAGAGTACTTCCATCAGTTAAATTCAGCCAGCGTTACAGAAGAGAGTTTCCACGTGACTATAACAACAAGTGCTATAATGATGTAAAATGAGCACAAAGAGACAGAAAATCCTAAAAAGTCATTAAATAAAAACGGTCGAGGTAAGAGGATGTCAGCGACGGCCCTCTGTGTGTGTGTGTGTGTGTGTGTGTGTGTGTGTTTGCCTGATGGCCTTCAGGGTCAGCGAGTGGACTTTACACTGAGCGATCTGTTCTCACACACAAACTCATTCAGCTCAAGTATCACTTCTCCTTAAACAAGGCAGCAGTGTCTCTTCTGGCAGTGTGTGTGTGTTCGTGCATGTGTGTGCGCGTACGTGCGTGCATGTGTGCGCACGCTCTGTAACATCTCACTTCGTTCTAGCGCTCTCACACGTTACAAACAAACATGTGCGAGAGCAGCAGCAGCAGTCGTGAGTATCTGAGCTGATGTTTTACATCTGCAAACACGGCTCCGGTCTGCTGTCAAGGATCAGAGAGGTGGCACTCAAATAAAAACGCGGTTTCCTCGGTTTCCCTTTGTGCAGTTTTAAGAGTCAAGTATCGCATTCATGAATCTGAGAGTATCTACGACCTCGTTTCCTCTGACACATCAAGGGCTGAAAGGTAAGCACTACAAGCATCTGACTGAGAACAAGAGGTCGTTGGAGCTGATGGAGGGCATAAAAAGCACTTGAACCTCTAAGCAGAGACCTCACATACATGTATATATGTATTTTTATTTTACATTTATATATTAAAGACCATATTAAAGTGTCTGTTTTCCAAGCCCTACACTTTGCTGCCTGAAGTCTGGTTAAGGAGTTAAAGCATCCCTTTGGTAAACACCGAACCAGCTCATCGAGATCTTCTTGGGGACTGGAAGGCATTCCCAACAACATCCTACAGACCCATGTCTAAATTACCATTTCTTGTACAAATATTTTCAAGCAATTTCAGTCATTTTTAAGTTCAATCAACTCAGAGTCATTGCCAAGGTAAAGCCTTAGCTCTTGCAGAAGGACCTGGAAAAAGTTCTTCATGCTTTTATCTGGACCACTCTAACTCCCTAAACTTTGGTATTGAATAATCATCTTGACAACGCTTACAGTTAGTCCACAATGTGGTAGCTGTGCTATATAAAAAAAACTTTGCTGACCTTTGCAGAGTGAGAAAATCCTTCAACTTAGTGGCATTAACTTCCATTACTTTGCATCTGCATGCAAACTACCCCAAGACAAATGACAGTATCATCTGCAAAGTAAACAAAGATCACCATCACTTTCACTGCACATTACATAAGAGTTCAAAATGGAAGGACACAAAGTGACTCTGCCTAAGTCCAACAACTGCAGGAAAATAAAACTGACTTATTTGCTTGTAATGCAAACTAAGTTCTTCCTTTGCACGGAACAACTCCAGGTCCACAAATTAACGTAACCCTCGAGTACACTGGGAACAAGAACAGGAAGACTTCCACCAACATTATTGAGACATCACACAAAATAAAAACATGACAGCCAGGACATCCATGCACTCATTATTCGACTGTTACCAAGGTTAGCCTTCTGGTCAGATAGAGAGCCAAAGACCAAAAATGGTGCTCACAAACATTTCAGCTAAAGTTGATGTTTATTTCTCAGAAAGTTCACCTTTAATCCAAGTGAAGACTAAAGTGTTGCAGGTGTAATCTATGTTCAAAGCAGAAGCTTCAATTTAGTGTATAACTGTGCAGTGTACTGTAAAGCTTTACTCACTAATTCAGCTTAGTTCAATTCAGTTTTATTTATAGTGCACCAAATCTCAAGGTGCTTTACATTGTAAGGTAGACGCTACAATGATACAGAGAAATCCCAACAACCAGACAACTCCCAGTGAGCAAGCACTTGGCAACAGTGGAAGGAAAAACTTCCTTTTAACAGGAAGAAACCAGTGAAAAAGTGAGTGAAGAAGAAACACAGTGCATTGTGGGAAGCCCCCAGAAGCCTAGGCCAAATGCAGCGTAACTAAGGGCGGGTTCAGGGTCAACTGGTCCAGCTTTAACTATATGCTTTAACAAAAACTGCTTTTTATTTGTAACTGCTGTTTATGTCAGAGCAGTTTACTTCACAACCACGCCTACATTTGGCTCCCCCCTCAGTGTTTATTCAGGAGCTACTGCCTCTTGAGACTTGACCTGTTCCCAAAGACTTCTGTAACAGTTACACTTGGACTTTACTTGGAAACCCTGTGCAGATCCAAAAATTCAATACAGCCCCTAAACTCTAACACTAGCTGATGCTAACAACATTTCCTGTAAAGCTTTCACTGTGTGTCTGTTTTCACCCTAATAGGATCAGCCCGGCCTGAGAATAAAAACACTGACCGCAGAATCCAACGCGGACATCTTAGTATCCCAGTGAGGGCTCCCACTGGCAAAACACAGCACATTCTCTGACTCTGACTTTATCCGAGTTGGAATGTGAACATTAAAAACAAAAGCGAGGCCAAACTCTGAAACACGCTATTAGAGAGCCGAGGACTGAGCGGAAACATCCTCCGGCTCAACATGCTACCCTCAGAAAGTCCTCACAGAGGCAGGACTCCCCGGCTCACACACACTCTGTTCCCATCCCCACTTTGGGCACGCTGACTGGAAACTTTCCCATCTCTTTGAAATGTGTGTGGAGGGGTTGAAGTCCAACAGGGGGAAACGAGAGCTTTTGTTACCGTGGGAACAGACGCTTGACAGACAGGGTGCTCAACTGTTGACGTGGTAACGAGATTCTTATCTCTGTGAACCAATCAGCTTCTTCCCAGGGGAGCCTGCATGTCCTAGGACATTATATATAGGTCACAGGTTCGATCCCTGCACAGTACTTAAGGTTTTTCTGAATAAGACGCTCAGGAGTTAATTTATGTGGTTTTCTGCTTCAAATAAATACATTTTTCACCAGCTCTGATGGGTCTCAGGGTGCTAGCGGTGAATCCAGGTGTCCTATAAAAGGTTCTAAACAGGTAAAAGGTTTTCTTTAAGTTTTAGGAAGGACCTTTAAGGTGTGGAAATTGTTTGGTACTTCCTTCAGAAGTCTCAGACAGTTTTAAAAAAAAGTCTTAGTAAGGGTCGATTCTTGAGTCCTGGAATTTTAAAAGATATAAAAGATGTTGTCTGGGGGGATCCAGGTATCCTATAAAAGGCTGTATGAAGGTTTGTGGTGGTGGTCATGGTGTGTGTGGGGGGTGGAGGGGGTGTTCCCTCAGGAGTCTTTTCAAACAGTTCAATCAAACAAGTCCTAGTAACCTTTAAGAAGATTACAGAACTCTTAAAGTAAAAACCAGAGCTCCCTTTTCTTAAATAGTATTGTAGCTTTCCTCTTCTTTTTTGTTCAGTTTTGGGGGGTGTTTTTAATGCTTCAGTGGTTTCAGTGGGTCGATCCCTGGGGTAGTCCTTTAAGGAGCCTCAGAGGCTATGATCAGTCCCAGTCTCACCAGTGATATTTAAAAAGGTTACAACACTCTCTCTAGGGAGGTAAAAGGCTATTTCAATATCTGATAAAGGCTTCTGGTGATGTTTATTTAAAGATATAATTCAGGAGGGGCATTCTTGTAGGTTTGATTAGTCCTTGCTTTGATTTTGGATTTTTAGGGCAGCATTCCCTTTGAGCGTCTCAGAGATACAGAAAAATGTCCTAATGAGGGACAATTCTTGTCCGTGAATTAGTAAAGATGCTTTTTAGGAGAGTCTAGGTGTCCAAGAAATCTTCTGGTTGACTTTCAAAGTTTCGTTTTGGGGTTTTTTTTGTAGCCCTTTGATGGATTGTTTTTTTTTTATTATTCTTGAGGAGTCTTAAAGAAATAAACAATTCAAAGAGGTTCCATCATTATCAGGAAGGTTTGAGGCCTATTACAGGAAGTAGAAGATGGTGTTTATGTCTCAGAAGACATAAACACACATAAGAGGTTTTCAGAAGGATCAAAAGTTCCCATGAATGACTAACGGTCCTTAAATACTTAAATACTTTCCTCAGCTTTCCAATGGGACAATTCTTAAAGGGAGTGTCAACAATCCTTTAAAAGGGACTATCCTTTTAAA
The DNA here is from genome assembly GCF_963576455.1 of Neolamprologus multifasciatus. Classification (NCBI taxonomy): domain Eukaryota; kingdom Metazoa; phylum Chordata; class Actinopteri; order Cichliformes; family Cichlidae; genus Neolamprologus; species Neolamprologus multifasciatus. The sequence goes on from NC_140440.1 coordinate 6,051,129, forward strand.
AATGGTTTCTAAATAGTTTATGAAGCCCTTACCTGCAGATATGTGACTAAACTAAAGCACCAAATCTAGAAAAGGTGAACTGGCAGACTCAGACTGGGCAACGTGAGCAAGAAGGATAAATAATGGTCCCCTGATGTAACCTCTTCGGTCTTTGACAACACTGACTGGTTATCAGTGACCGTGTTTGGTCTGTCAGAGTGAATCATCCGATCAAACAGCAGCTCACTGCCAGCAGGGTAATTCTGATTAATATACAGCAGCCATGTTGGCTCACATCCCCACCCCTGGATCTAATCTGATTTAACTGAACTTAATTTGAGTGTAATAAGGGAATTATGTTATGATTAGGGGCTTTCTTTCCCAAATCAGTGTACCAGAGAAACACACTGTGGGAACAGCACCTTCATTTGACATACTGTGTAAAATTACAGTAATTTATGAATAAATTCTAACGGTGTAAACCTGCATCAGTACTTTGCTGACAATGATCCAACCCTAAAAGTAGAGTGATGTTTTTTTTTAAAACAGAATCTCATGTGATGGACACAGGATGGAGGTGTTTTTTTTCAGAATTGGTTTGTAAAAATGGTTCACTTCAGTGATGTGGAACTGGTTTGGCTTTCATCCGTCAGAAACACACCAAAGCACAATCTTTGGTAGAGCATGCAAGCGGGCCGTTGATATTACCGTGTTTTTCGGGAGATAAGTCAGTTTTAAAATCCTTTGATTTTCTGAAAAGTTGACAGTGCCCCTTATAATCCGGTGTGCCTTATGTATGAATTCTGGTTGTGCTTACTGATCTCAAACTGATTTTATGTAATACACGGCGCTCAAAAATCTGTCAAAAAATGTTTTAGTACGACTTTGCTAAGCTACGAACCCGCACCGCTTGATGGATTGTCTGAGCATTACGGCTACCGTAGTCAGGAGCTTCGCGGAGTAATATGCACTGTGCTTCAATATAATATTACTGTATTGTGTGTTTAGAACCTCTTGTTGTGTGGATATTATACATGGTTATGCTCAGGATATGTCAGCCCATTTCCACTGGAAATGCCTCTTGGTTAAACTGTCAGCAAGGAATTTGCATAAAAAAAAACAGCTGCTTGTTTAAGTGAAAATACATTGATGGGTTTTGGGTTGGGTTTTTTTTGCACTAATAAAGTTGTGGAGTTGTAAATTTATATTGTCTCGCGCCAATTATACCGTGAGTTATATCGTTATCGCAAATTTCCAAATATATATCGTGATAAATATTTTTGGCCATATTGCCCTGCCCTACTCTGGCAACAAATTTCAATCATAAAGTCGCAATAATTTTGGTCATTTTTCTATTTGAGACTGTAGTTCACGGATATTAGCCTAAAAAGTCCTCTAAATACAAATACCAATAAATTACCAGCTCACAGCACACAACAGATTCTACACAAGAATTGAAGTCTCTCTGTATTTTGCTGCCAGCACTGTTAGCAAGTTAGCAAGCTAAAACCAGCTTCTGCATTTGGTATCTAGAAAAAATTGAAATTAGCTAATTTTAGCCAACACTAGCTAAACCTTTTCTCTATTGTTTCTGGCTAAACATAATAAAACTGAGGTCCACATCAGTGGGGCAATGCCTTCATGGAGGGACAGTGTGGCTTTGGGGATCAAATCCAAATCAGAGTTCTTTTCACTAACGTTAGCTTGCCTGCTAGCCCGGAGGCTATCCTACAAGTTATCCGTACAATAACACCTACAGCCAATTCAGAATTAGTTAACCAGTTAACCTAACACATCAGTCATTGGACCAACTAGAAGCTGTGTAACTTTGAGCAAAACACTGTTTCGACTGTTAAAGGTCAGCCAGTTCTTATAAGCTTTCTTTGCTAGCTAACATTATTTTAACTGAGTTAAAATGCTAGTTGGCTTTAGCTTTCCAAATTACCAAATGGCAGCTGAGGTGATTCTAAATGATATGTTATGCTAAAATGATATTGATGACAATACAGAACAATAACTAACAACTTGTTTTTTTTTTACAATAACAGCCAACAGTAATGCAGGACAAAGGCAGTTAATTTCAGATGTTTTGTGTTTCGATTTACAGACATAAAATAGACATAATCAAGTGTTTGTTTCCATGAAAGCAAAAACAGGATTTGTAAAAATGTTAATTATTAAACCTAACACTAAACCCAAGCCTTACAGGCAGCTGGGTGCTCTTTGTGTAGCTGCCCAAGTGGAAAAGTGAAATCTTAAGAGCCAGTTTGGGTCTATGTGGAGCCATAAATGTTATAAATATTGCTCAGAATATGCGGAAACAGGAAGAGCAGACAGGGCAAAGGGAAGGACAGTGAATACAACCATTTGAGAGGTTTTCTTATGGCAGGTGAGATTTTTAATCTCACAGAGTCCGGACCTGGTCTGAATCAGCCTGGATACGGGATACTAAGGCCCAGACGGCATCACCCCGCCCTCTTCCTCCTGTCTGGGAGCCGGAGGTGAGCAGAGTCAGGTAGCAGCTGAATGAGGGCATTTGTGGAAAAAGACTCGAGCGGTCTCCGACACAAAGGCAGCATTTAGAGAGCGAGGGGCCACATCTGGAGGGAAACTCAAATACCAACCAATTAACGACAACACCTCATCCTCGCTGTGGACGAAGGTGTCATCAGGTTTCAGTGCTCCACTTCACCGTTATTCTATTTGTGCTCTACCCGTTTCATTTTCACAAGCAGAATTTCCTCACCTGATATCAGCTGTGTTCACACACTTAATGTCTTACATGATTTTATATAAATAACTTCTCGTTTTTTCCACAACAGTCAAAAACCTCATATATATTCAGTTTGCTGGATATCTTAGCAGAGGAACTAGACTCAGTGAGTTTATAAACATTAATAAATTTAAAAAGCTGAAAACATTCTCACATTAAAGATTTTTTTGACTTGATTCTTGAAAATAGAGTAAATTATTTGCTGATTAAAGCAGACTAATCGTACCTCCCGACTGCATGGAGCAGGTGCTCATTTCACCTGTTAATTTACATTTTTTACAAGACCTTTTTCACTTTCACTAAAATATATATATATACATATATGTGTGTGTGTGTGTATATTTTTATATATATATATATATATATATATATATATATATATATTTCTGTCTTTCAAAGAAATTTTTATATATTCAGGTCAAGTTTTTAGTCCTTTAGCCAGTGAATGATGCATCTCTCGCAGAGTCACAACATCATACACAAATCCTGTACACGGCATTATGCACAAACAGATTTCTTTCTGTCCCCTGATATCCCCAGAGCAGCCTGCTAACCAGGATACTCGTGCCCTCTGAAGCATAGTGTGATGTTTGTTGGGCTCTGAGCGCCGCAGCTGAATGGATGCAGTGTGACTCGGACAGGAACCAAAGTGCTGACGAGCCGCTTTCACCACACAGTCGGCGTGTGGATGCCGTGTTAAGAGCTGAACTCTCTCAGGCACCGTGCATGTGACCACCATTTAGAAAATCATCAGCTATGTGGGCTATACAAAAAATGTATTCCTTAGTTTCTTTGCATATTTGAAAATCACATTTACATCTTTCCGATCATCAAACATATTTTAATATTACACAAAGTTAACCAGGGTAAATACAAAATGTAGTTTTTAAATCATTATTTCATTTATCAAAGAGAAAAAGGCCTCCACACCTGGCCCTCTCTAACAAAGCAATTGCACCCTGTTAAATCATGAGTTAACTGTGAATAACCACATTTAGTTCAATTTCACTGGTCACACCCAAGCCTGATTATTCCCAAACCTGTTTAAGCAGTAAATCACTGACACAAGCTAAAAGACCTCAAAAAAACAACACAACATGCCACGGTCCAAAGAAACAGCCATTATCCACACAAGGACTAAATCTGGAACGGTGCTGAACCTTCCCAGGAGCAACTGGCTTAACAAAATTACTCCAAGAGTGAATCGATGACTCATCCAGGACAGCCAGAAACTGCTGCTGAGAAAAAAAACCCCACAAAGGCTCGCCTCACATCTGCCAACAAACATCTGGATGATCCCTGAGACTTCTGGGAAAATCTTCTGTGGACTGACAAGATAAAAGCAGAACTTTCTGGGAGGTTTGATTCCCGTTAACACAGCATTTCATAAAGAGAACATCACAACAACAGTCAGACATGGTGGTGGTAGTGTGATGGTCTGGACTGCACTGCTGTGGAGTGCTCAGGACAACTCGCTGTAACTGATGGAAAAATGCATTCTGTCTATCAGTCCATGAAGCTTAAGTTCACCTTGGTTCTGCAGCAGGACAACGATCTGAAACACGGCAGCACGTCCACCTCTGAATGGCCTTAAAACCAAAATGAAGGTTTAGAAGTGGCCGAGTTTAAGTCTGGATGTAAGTCAGACGGAGATGCTTTGACCTTAAACAGGTCGTTAATGCTGGAAAACCCTCCAACGTGACTGAAGCGTGGAAGAAAATTCCTCCACAGCGATGTGAAAAACTCACTGAAGTTATCACAAATGCTCGACAGACTTCTTGCTGCCGAGGTTGGCACAACCAGTTATTAGGTTTAGGGGGCAGTTACTTCTTCAGACAGGACATTTTTTGATGATCTGAAACGTGTGTCAAAAAAATATAAATCAGGGAGGAAACAAATTTCACAGCACTGTAAATCAAGGCCACGGTAACAGAGGACAGTCACAGCTGAGGCCAACAGCGACGGCTGGATAGTTTTTGGGAGTTCGTCTCTGTTAGAGTCAAAGAACTGCAGGACGTTAAAAGGTCGAGAGACTCGACCGAGGAGACGCTCGAATCGGAAACACGGTCGATACGTCAGAACTTAACAAGCCGAATGATTAACGGCTCTGGGTTTGTTTCCCCTCTGCGACTCTGCTGAGTTAATTTATAGCTTTTCCAAGAACATCCAGCTTTGGCATCTAGTTATTTTTTACCAGGTTTTGAGACGCATCTTCCAAAGCTGGTTCAGGGATGCGCCTGTATTAAATGCAGGAGTCTGGTGCCTCTTTCGGACATTATAATCCCCCAAAGAACTTCCGCGTTGACATCTTTTACTTATTTTGACCTGTAATGTGTATCACTTGCTGTCGGTATCCAGGCAGAGCTGCCTGAACTTGATCTGAATGTGTGTGTCAATGAAGCCGGAGATTTAAACACCTAATCTAATGAAGCGCACTCCCGTACAGTACACACTCCCTGCTGCCCGGACGCTCACATTACTCATTTACAGTAAATGAGTGGCAGAGCTGACACACACACAGTTTCTGGTTGACAGATGGTTCGCTCTGTGTGAGGAAGCCGATCTGATTCAGTACAGAGACCCCCCATCACCTCCTCCCTCCTCCTCTTCGTCCTCCTCTTCACTTTGTACCTTCTGCTCTCATCTCGTTTCGGTTTCCTCTTCTCGTGTTTAAATATTCTCCTCGTCTGTCTTTAGTTACCTTCCAGATTTCTCTTCTCTCCGTGGACATGTTTAATGGGACTCCAGGATCCTGTTTACTGTTCTGTGGAAATTACACTTCCCTGAAGATATTACGCATCTTTAATACATTACACATATTTTAGTTGTAGTTGTTGGGGGTTTTTTAAACAGCAGAGATCTACTTTTAACCTTTAAATGCATGTAGACGGGAATAATTTATGACTGCATTACAGTGTCAAACTCAAAATCCGAAAATGGTTTTAAATCTGTACACATTGGAAATTCCTAAATCCAAACACAGTGACAGCAGTTTGTCTGACTAATGGTCTAACTGTCTGCCTAAACTAACCAAGTAATCATTGTGATGTACCCTGACCCGTCAAACTGAGGGTTACACCTGAAGTTCCCTCCCAAAGCTTCTGATTCTGCTTTGAATGAAACTGATTCTTATAGAGCGTACGTCTCATTCACACAAGCACTTTTTTTCTGCTTCTAAGTGCTTTTTACCTGACATTCACACTCCGAGGAGCACATCGGGAGCGACAGAGTGTTCAGGATCTTGCCCAAGGGTTCTTTGGCGCGCAGGCTGGAGCAGCCTGGGATCGAACCACCAACCTTCAGATTAGTGGATGCCCTCCTGAGCTACAGCCAACCATATCACACGTCTTTAAAAGTTACACATCTGTTTCGCTGGGTTTTTTTTCAATGACACCGTGTGTGAAACAGCAACATGTACTTTCACAGGACACTTTATTACGTACACCGTGCTAGTACTGTGTTGGACCCTTTTTGCCTTCAGAGCTGCTTAAACAAGATGACAGAAATATTCGTGTTCACATCTCAAAGGTGCCTGTTGGATCTGGACCTGCTGACTCCGGAGGCTGTTCGAGTACAGTGAACTCATCGTCATGTTCAGGAGTCATAAAGGAATGGACGCAGTCAGAGAGAAAGCCTAGGTGCACTGCGGTGTTTAAACAATGACCACAAGAGTGGCACTACCGTCGGCTAAGAACAGGGAGGAAAAAACAATGCCTGGTCTGTCTCGAGTCTCGATTTTTGCTGCAACATTCGTAGAGTCAGAATTTTACCATTTTAACATCCTGAAAACATAGATTGATCCTGCTTTGCATCTGAAATGTTTGTTGTTTTTCTTATTTGGTGACTTCCTGTTATACGTAGATGATGCACTGAGTTACATTCCCATCCCGCCAGCAAAAACAGATCATTAACTCAAACGGACTGCAACTTAAGAAAACAGAAAACGCTCCAAAAGCACACAAAACACAACAGAAATAGGAAAAACGGAAATAGGAAAAAACAGATTTCCAAAAGCAGAGGGAAGTGTTTCTGGGGAGACAATAACCCGACGGACCAGTTGCAGGAACCAAAATATGCTAAGGATTGCGCTGGGAGACACTTAAAGGAAGTGGAGGATCTATCAGTTTTGTGAGGAAAGAAAAGATGAGAGGTAAGTGTTTTAGCCTAACTATTAGCCTAAAAGTCTGTCGTCAGTATTATATAAATCCTGAGATTAAAACACACTTACCTAGCATGTTATGGTTCCTGCAACTGGTCCGTCGGGCTAAAAAAAAAAGTCAAGTGAGGAGTTTCTGTGTACATCTCACCCACCGACACAGCATCATATAAAAGCGGTAAGATAACACGGCCTCGTGCGTGTGTTTGATCTGTATTTGTGTGGAACTTTTCAGTTAGTTCAGTTTAGGGCCTAAGATGTGTAGGAAGATCCTGCTAAGCAGTTTTTTGTCCATCAGACTCAGAGATAAGCAGCCAAAATGATTTTTTGTTGCATTGATGGAGAGTTTCCTGAATCTGCTGAGAGCAAAGTTAGCACAGCACACAGAAAAAAAAAATCAGCACATTTCTGATAATAAAACTCTGCTGATGCAACGCTGAGCTCTGCAGCCAGAAAAACTGAAAACAATTCACAGTCATGTTCCAAAAATCATCTCTGTCTGTGAGGGAGATTCATTTCATTCATTCCACAATTTCATTGTACGTGTACAATGACAGCAAAGGGCTGTTCTTCCTCATCATCTGCACGACGCTGGGTTCTCAAGCAGCTGATTGAACACCTCAAACTAAATTTCTGAAGAAGGCAGAGCTCTCAGGACAACTTGCAGCTTTGTTTTCCTCCAGCTGAGCCGAGCTCTTGGAGTTTGGCGCTCCTCCACGGTCCTGTTTGCTCACCAGAAATTGATTTGAACCCAGCAGGTAGGCTGACTTCAAAGACGCTCTATTCTGGACACTTTCTGTGTTCTGACACTTTTTTTAGGCTCCCAGAAGATCAATAAAGCTACTTCGCTTCCTTCAAACGTCCACAGAATCACATCCAAGAGAATACGCAGACAGGCAGCAGTAGGGCTGTTTGATATAACGATATATATCGGAAGATGATATAAAAACATCTATCGTTTCATTTTACGCTATCGTTTGTTTCGTGGTGTCGTAAAATAAACTGTTTACGGCAATATTTTTTCATCGTTTTGATGGTCACTGTAGTGGCTATATTAATTTTTTAAAGTTCTCTTTCTCTTATATTGTCGTTAGCAACAACGACGGTAACACTATCGTGTGTCCGCTTGTTTATGTTCCACATAAACCTTTCACAATAAAGCTCAAGATCCTGTTGAGACTTTTCAAAATAAATATAATCACGTGAAAGAGCAGATTATTTACGGATGAGAATTTAAAAAAAGAGTCGCCAGGTGCAAAAAATAAACCTTAGACTCAAACGTTAGAACAGGCTTTCCCCGCAGCACGCCGTGTAATAAATACAAAGAAAACGGCGGCCGTTACAACTTATGTCTAAAAATGTATCGTTTCATGCATCAGTTAAAACACTCGACTCCAGCTACATGACGTGCAGCTGGAAACACTTCCCGCAAGTCGAGATTCACAGAATTTACAGAAAATGTTACATTTTTGTGATTTATATCGTTATCGGGACGATAGAATTCTTATATCGGGATATGAGATTTTGTTCATATCGCACAGCCCTAGGCAGCAGTGGTCGGGCTGTTGATTTAGTCGGACCCAGAACATGCATAAAGTTTGAACAGAGGTAAAAGTCATTCTATATGTTAAACTCTGTTGGGGTTTTTGTTTTGTTGGTGGGGGGGGGGGGTGATAAGGTATCATCGACCGTTGTTTGACTCGCTGCATAGAAACCACCCAGGATATCATCGCATGTGCGGAGCTGCAGTCAGCGAATGTTTCATTTTTTATGGTGACAGACGACAGAAAGGTGAACGATGTGGGCGTTTGAGCTCCGACTGGCTAAACCACAGAGAAAAAACTGGAACAAAAGGTCAAAGGTCACACACACAGCCCATCACATGCTGAAGGCAGTGGGTCACATGCTGTCCTCCTCATACCTCTGACACACACACGATGTCAAGTCTGTGCCTCCGAGCAAACACTTGTCAGCGCCGTTACTTCAAACAGACAAAATGTGTTTCAGCAGCACTACTCTTACTTTAGTTAAAGTTATAGAAAAGTAAAAGTACAAAAGGGCAAAGAACTGAGAAGTGAAAATACTCCTCATGAAAAACAGTCCAATTTAGAGTCGTCTTGGATTAGTTACCTTTAACAGTATAAATATATTTAAAGGATTAAACAGTCAATTAATCCAGTTACATGTGTCACAGCTATACTGACAGCACGTTTGAGCCTAGTCTGGCTCACAAATGGCACAGCTGGCTCAGGTTTGGTACTGAAAAATGAGGCGGGGGGCGGATGTGCTCCAGAAGTCACGAGCTTTAGCAACAGAAAATCTATCTTTGTATTATTTAACTGATTACAATCTCTGAGATGCATGTTTAGTGCTTTCTCCTGTTACTGATGTTTGGATATAATGATTGTTGGATGTAAGGGAAGCTTCAGAAAGAACAAATGGAAACAAGTTTTTGTTTTGAAGCCTTTTAAAACAGAAAGTGCGTAAAAGTGACTCTGACAGCTGGGTTTAAACCTTTCATGATGATCGTTATAACTGTAACATGCGTGCCGTGGCCCGCGGTCCTGCAGCCGCACCGATATATGCGTGACGTTTTTTCTTCCAATCTGAAATCTGATTAAAATTTCTAAAAAAATGTGATAAAATCTGAACTGAAGACTTGACGTGTGAGGGAGGTAATCTGCGGTTCAGGGTCTCTTACACACAGAGCAGAGGTTGTCAGGCGAGCCGAGTAGCTGGAGATAAACGATTGCAGCCGTCAGTCTGCTGACACGCTGCAGACAGTTCAGCGCACACATCAGTGAAACATCAGACACCTGCAGTGATGTTGTGTTTCCACTTCCTTCAACTCAACTTTATCTACACGCCGCTGCAAACTGATCCGGAGCGGCAGTGGAAGGAGCGCTTGGGCCTTTCCATCAGCTCATCACAAATTTCAAAGATAAACGAGTGCGCATGTCTCCAGTAATCAGTTTGGTTCCTGCTCATGGAAACTTCAGCAGAGATATCTGATAACATCACAGCAATGAATAACTGTCAGCTGATGAGGGACCAGTTTATAAAACAAATGTGTCTCAGTCTGTGAACCGTTACGAGGGTTGCTGTGAGGATCAGCTGAACCAGTTTTATGGGAGCTGGAATAAAAACTCTAATATGACAGAAATGGAGATCACAGCTGCGTTGAACTTGGCTTCATCACAATAATCCAGCTATGCTCAGCTTCTTCAAAGTGTGGCGTGGAGTTCAGTAGCACTTATACACACCTCCGACTTTGACCCAATGGTGGCGGTAGAGTGCTTGAGGAAAAACATGTAGAGGCTACCTGAGACTCCACTGGCAGAAGAAGAAAGGGTAAAAAGTGTGTGGGAACGAGCATCAACCTCTGGGGCTTAAAAGCACCAAAGGTGCAGTTCCTCCAACACCCACTAGAGGCTCTAGCAGTGTGTCAGTCCCCATAGACACATATTAAAATATCCAACTTCAAAGCAGAAATAAACACGTTTACATCCTGATATAAAAACTCTCTGAGGCGCTACAGATAATTCCTACCTTCATAACAACTTTACAGGTGTCATTGTTTTTATAACTCACCTGTTTAAATGGTATTAAAGCTTAAGAGTTTGCATTTTTAGGGGAGTGGCCTCTTTGACTGACAGGTGCATGGTGACACAGGCGACTTTAGCTGTTAGCTATCTGCTAGCCCTCACCTCAGCTAATCAGAGCCACTGAACTGGATATCTGGACCGTGTTTATGCTGTTGGAGCATTTTTAATGACATTACATGACCAATAATATGGCTGCTGTGAGGTTACTATACTAACAGACTGTCCAGGAAGAGATCCAGTGTTGGTGAGTAAAATTCTAGGATTTGATTTCTTAGCATTAATTAGCTCCTCTCTGTGCCAGTGGGAGCTCCTATACATTTTACAGATGCAATTTGCTAACCAAGCTAGCTAGCATTAGCTGATAATTTGACACTTCACCCTGGTGTCCTGATAAGGTCCCCTCTGGCCGCAAAACCCAACATGGTGGCCATAAAGCGTAGAAGCTTCAAAATGAGCCCAGAAACCACTGGCTGCATCCGTCTTTTACATACAGTCTATGAAAAATGCTGCTACATCTGTGAGATCTTTGACAGAAAAACTCAGATTTCAGGATGATTTTAAATCTTCTCTCCACACATGAATGAGGTGAGCTTTGTTCCCTGTGCAGCATGAAGGCAAGGACGGTTTCTCTCAGAGTGCAACCTGACCTGCTGGAGCTCGCATCAAATATTCATCAGCTCCTTTCACAGCGTCTTGGACCCTCCAGGAAACACACAAACACGAGACGGTGCGTGCGGCTGCATGATCTCATCGCATCAGTGTTCATCTCTGTTTAATACATTATCATCCCATTATGCTTCCATAACTAACGATGAAACAATAAGGCTCCATTGATGGTGGGTAATAAACTTTATTGCTCACAGTAACACGACTAACACATCAGGAACAGGAACATCTGCAGGACATCTTTGCAAAAGTGCACATTAAACCCGAGCTTGGTTTCTCTCATCGAGGTCCGATGGATTTAGTACTTTCTGCCCTGGTCAGTGATCTGAATCCAGTCCAGTATGAGAGTAATTTCACCTCATTACTGATAACAATGTCAGCTCAAACCGCCTCCAGGATTTCATGAATGTGGATTCTGTAGGGAAATCACTAGATTATGACTTTTTCTTTTACTTTAAAAACTCACGAATTTTATTAACTCAGAAGAGTTTCAGCCAGATTTCACTCAGGCTCAAACCTGTTCTCCTCAGTGTGTGAGTGTGTGTGTGTGTTTGTATTTTATTAGTTTATCTTGAAAAGGATATTTTTATCTCAAGAGTCTTATTTTCTTGGTCAAATAAAAATAATGTAAGAATGAAGGATACGCCGCCTCACTGAAGCACACGATTCAGTAACACTTCATAACATAGCCGTTTAATTCCTCTGTAATTAAACAGAGTTTAACTGTATTATATTTTAAGTTACAGCGTAATTAGATTTACCTACAAATCATTAAAGGTAGGCAACAGTAACAAGTCGGGTTAATACAGGATACAAATACATTTCCATACTGTCAGTACATTTAAGTACTGCGTGACTAGTTTTAGGTAGTGTATGAGTAATTTTACGTATTCTGTAACTTTAAATAGAGCTATGTGAGCCATGTCTGTCAAAAAATTCTGACGTCTTGATTTGTTTGATAGATCTTCAAAAGGGCCTGTGTCTACAGTAAAAGTCCATGACATGTGCACCATGTGACAGCTGTAGTGGAGGAAACTGTTGCTGAAGGACATCAAAGCATTTTAGAACAGATACCAGATTGTATAACAGAAGGACTGAATCAAATCTTATCTTTGACTTTACAACTGAACTCCTGCTGCCAAAGAAACTCAAAGCTTCACAGCAGGTCAGACAGAAAAAGCAGTAAAAACGAAATTTTACTGTCCACATTTATTCCAAATGTCCCTCTTACGCACACACACAGAGTTGGCTTGCAGCCGAAACCACCCAGCAGTGACAGATCATACCATGACAACGGTCGGCAGGGGTGTGTGTGTGCCTTTTTTAAAATCGGGTGGTGTTTGTTTGGGGGGGGGGTTGAGGCTATGTGCCCCCTGGGGCGAGGGCAGCAGTCAAGGTTGCAGGCTGAACAAACACGCAGGATCAGAGCGTTCCCGGATTGAATGTTTCAGCCTCGAGCTGTCAGGTGGACGTCAAGAGGAAAGTTTTTATTTCTCAACACTTCAAACCTCAAACTTCAGTTGTGCCTATATTCACCCAGAGAACACATGAAGACTTAAATCTGATATTTGTAATAATCGTATGTGTTTGTAGACATCAATCCTTTAACATGTTTCCTCCTTCACTTCCTTCAAAATAAAAGACCCCATTGGAGTATATAGAGCATCATTATGCAACATGGTGCCTATAGAGGACTGAGGGTTTCCATGGAGACGATAGCGGCTCCACTTCGATTCCTCAATTATAGGTGTGAAATCTTTATTAGTGAGAAACACAAACACACACACACACACAGCCGCCTTTCTTTTACCGCCTCAGAGGGTGTAACCCGATTTTCCAATAGGAACATCCATCACAACATTCCTGCTCCGCTTTTAACACGACGTGATTAAAAACCTCCGTTAACCTCTAATTGTTAATCAAAGTGGAAACGAGTGGCTGTTTCCTGCGCGGCCACGGATGTGGGAACGATGAGAGACACGATCACAATTAATCAGCATTTCTTTGATCTTTTATAAAACAATTTTAAAAAAGATGTCACCGCAGATGGCGGGAAACTTTAGCGCACTTTTTTTTTTTAAAAACCTATGTTACAGTTTTCCGGTTCAGTGATGAAGAAATGTGTTACATCATTGCCAGAGGATAGACTCAAGACTTATTTTGGCTAAATAATCCACACCTTCAGCAGGTACCTGAGCGTGTCTCTGGTCTGCACAGGAAGGACCGAGCCAACCGCCGCACCACTCATTCCAAAAAGAAAAATGTGACACGTGGGGATAAATGACCCCCCAATTAACAAAACCATTTAAGAAGTAATCTCATTGCCACGCTGTCCAGCTTACTTCAGCCTAAACCTGCTTGGAGAAACTCGAAAACCTGCACATTTAAAATGGGCCGAGGCTGAGCGCAACTTAGGGAGTGATCCTGCTAACAAAGCAAACTGCACCCAGAAGGTCGTCGACTGAGGTCACACAGACAGTAGAAAACCTGAAACCATCAGTGACCCTGACAGGACGACCCCAAATCAGAACAAAGTTTCCGCAGGAGCACGATTCAGTTCCACACGGCGTGCTGACCAAAGCACGTCAACACTGCCGGGGACCGATTCACAGAGAACAATTCGTGCTAAACTTCGGTACCAGAGCACATCTGGGCTAGAGGAAGAGGCTGAGCGAGATCATGTGACGTCACTCCAACGACACGTTGAAGAACAACATTCGCACAAAAAAACATTCGGCAAAGACGGTGGTGGCGGCAGGCTAAAAGCGGTCACCAGTGGGGTCATACTTTCCAAAACTTACAATGGCAGCACATCTGATCTGAGAAAACATCTGCTTAAACACTAAAGCTGCAGACTGCACCATGTTTGACGGCCTGAAAGCCAAATTTGCAAACAGTAGGCTAAATAATTACTGAGTTGTCATAGAAACGTGTTTTTCTTTACCGTTTGTTCACATTTTAAGTGAGCATTTCTACACCGGCTGCACTGAAATGTCAGAATGCTATTTATGCTCGAGACGTGTAAGACGTCTGAAACCTCAGAATGAACAGGAACCAAAAACAGTAGAGCATCAGCGGTGTGAACGCTGCCAGACCGAGGCGGCGCCAAACGTTTCAGCCAAGAAACATTTTCAATCCATAATCTCAAAACGAGTTGAGTACCAAACACAGATACCGCTGGCTGCGATACCAAATTCCAGGTACTGGTATTGGCTCAAACGGTAAACGGGAAAAAGCTTCAAATGTTTGCTGTCGATCAGCATCAGGCATCCTGCTGAGCTCTTCAGGAAACAGAGCTTCGGTCAGGGACTACTTTCTTCGGCGTATTCTTACACGTGTGATCTCTGATTATTATCAGCATTTAAATTTTAAACAGTGACACCGTGTGAGTGAGATCGAGTTTACCTACAGATTATAAACAGATAAAGTTTGTCACACACACACACACACAGCTACAGCCGTTAACAGTGTGACTGACACCTCAAACTGCAGCTTGTGTAACAGATCACACAGTTAATCTGGAGCTCACATTACACACACACACACACAAACTTAGACTCTCAGTACTCATATTGATCACACTGTCAAACATCCTCTCTCTCGTTACTACACTAAAGCCAGAGAAGAGGAGGAAGAGCGAGGAAATAAGGAAAGGAAACACAGACATAGGAAGCAATAAATGATGGAAGGAAGCAGAAGGAGAGGAAGCTGAAAGACAGGAAGTCAGAATAGGAAGATAAACACCAACGAGGAAAAAGAGAGGAGTCTCCTCTTCTTCTCTGGTTTCCTGACTGACAACAGCAGCTCCATCAAACCACGGAAACTACATTTTCCTTTAATCTGTCACCAGACTTCACATCTTTAAAAGCTGGAACCACCCCGTGAACAGAACCAGAACCATCACCTGAAGATAGGACACGTCATTACATTTAAAGCTGTTCTGCTTTCACACTGTGAGCTCAGAGCTCAGGCTGCAGATGCTCCAAACTCTCAGTGTAGCACAGTTTTTTCTACTCTTGGATCTGCATGATGTCATAAGGAGGGATATTCCTAATATAGTCACATCAAGCACAGAAGCCCCACTGTTATGCGTTTGCAAGGGGTGGCCAATCAGAAGAGAGAGTACTTAAAGGAGGAGGAGCTAAAATGTTTCTAGCTGAACTTGGAGGCTGATGCAGACAGACAAAGACAAGAAGGATTATTCTGAACTGTGAATCATGCAAAGCTGAACAGAGTCTGAACAAATGACGCTCAGTCATCTGTTATTGATCTCACACACACACACACACACACACACACACACACACGAGAAACACACACACCTTTTAATTGACTTTCTCCTTCAAACTGCATCAGAAAAACGTGATTTCTGATGCCATTAATGGTTCACTTTCAGGCTGTATTTTATATGGAACACACACACACACACACACACACACACACACACACACACACACACAGAACGATTAACCAGAATAACTGAACAGACGTTTGGATCAGTTCTTGAAACAGAAACAAACTGAACAGAGGAAAGTAAAAGCCAAGGTTATCACTGCTGAACAATGCCAGGCAGGATGTGTGTGTGTGTGTGTGTCCGTGTGTGTGTGTCCTGAGGACAAGACAAAACATGTTCACTTCGAATCTGATGCGTCATCTAATCACTATGAGTCGTCTGCTACGCTGTAAACCAATCTGTGCGGGTTTGTTTGTGTGTGTCTGTCTGTCTGTGCGTGTGCATGTGAGAGAGAGAGAGAGGCAATCATACACATTCAGCTGCAGCAGCCCGAAAATAAAACCAAAGTTTCAGAAAGAAAACTAAAAAAAAGTTAAATGTGAGACATTAAAGTAAAAACAGTAAAATGGTTCTTTAATCTAACGTGAACGTCACCGAGGTAACAAACAGAGTTAAGTTCAGCCAATCACAGGGCTGGTTTAAAAAAGGTGCTGCTGACCTTTGACCTCATGGCTGCAAATGTGACATCACTGCTGCAGTCTCAGAGGAATGAATAAATCAAATGTACCCTCTTTCTGCAGCTCCACTGACTGGACTAATTTACCCTGAGTGCTACAACACACACACACACACACAATGGTTAACTGCCATCAGCGTGTGAATCAATCTCCACTCTGCAGCAGAAAGATGCCTTCATTTGGAAAGGATGGAGAGGACTCTGTGTGTGTGTGTGTGTGTGTGTGTGTGTGTGTGTGTGTGTGTGTGTGTGTGTGTGTGTGTGTGGAGGTGTCACATCAGGAGGATGGATGAGTCACAGCAATGTCTGATTCATCTGAAGTTCAGGTCTAATCGAGGTTTTGGCATCAAAACAGTAAAACATATATATATATTAGGGGTGCCACGATACACAAAATTCACGGTTCGGTTTGGTTCGATTCTTTGGTGTCACGGTTCGATTTTTTTTTGATACAAAAAAATTGTTCATGCTTTTTTAATTTGTCATTTATTAAAATTATAAATATATATTTTAACTCAAAAGTACAGGTTTTAAATTTAATGTTGCTGAAACAACAAAGTAATAAAAAATAAATCTATCTGATCGAGAAATCAATCATCTTTGGAAAAGAGAGTTTATTACAGAGAAATGGCTCTTTCCAAAATAAAAGCTATACTATACGCTTCTTCTGGGCTATATTCTCAGCAGCATATTAAACATATCAGGTCCCCATCAGGAGAATCATGTGCTAACGGCTGTCTAAATGACTCGGGTAAAGTTTGTAGCATGCGTGCTTGTTGTTTTTGTCTGCTTCCACTTGTCTTTGCACTAGGATGATGTCGGTGTAAATGTGCAGTCATATTCATTTTGTTCCCACTAGTGCTGTCAGCGTTAATCTGAAATGACGTTAACGCCACAACACGGCAAATCTCCGTTAACGAGCTACTGCGGATCGCCCCGTGCGTGGGGCTGGACGGCGTCAACACCTTAACGAGCAAACTGCGCTAACGCACTAGTTCCCACCCATGTAATTGAGCATTGCTGGCACATCCAACATACTGTTTTACTTTTGTCCATGACGCGCTTACCTTCAGGGTCATACGTCACATGAAGACCAAAATAGTTCCAAAGGCCAGATCTGAATGAGGGTGGGGGAGGTTCAATTTGCCATGTTGCAACGAGCTTAGCTTCTGTCTTGCTAGCTTGCGCTGCGCTTGGTGGATCTGCGCTCGGTGGATCTGCGCTCGACAGTGCAGCCTAGGCGGAGTAGTCAAACGCAGATCCACTGAGCTCTCAACACAGACATCATCGTCAGAAGAAAAGTTGATAAAATAAATTTTAAAATTTGTATTTTTCGATACATATGCATACCGAACCGAAAGCACTGTATCGAACGGTTCAATATCGATACGAGTATCGTTACACCCCTAATATATATATATATATATATATATATATATATATATATATATATATATATATATATATATATATATATAGTAAAATGTTTGTAAGATTTTCCCAAAGTGTTGTAAATAACATATGAAATAATGTAATATGACAAAAGGTTTATAAAAAAATATAAAATTTATGAAACATATCAGTAAAATTTTCCCCAATGACAGAAAATTACACTTTAAAAAGTAAAAAAAAAGGAAAGGAAAGGAAAGGAAAGAAAAGAAAAGTAAAGAAAAGAGAAGAGAAGAAAAGAAAAGGAAAAAAATGCCTAAAATTTGTTCATTATTTATCAAAATAAATAAATAAATAACTCATCTGAAAAATCTGTGAAATTTCCCCAAAATATCTAAATCTAAAAATGTAGGTCAAAAACATTCACAGCATGAAAAAAATATATAAAATGAACCAAATCTAATAAAAAAAATCACATATTTTCTTAATCGAAATTTAAATATATTACTAAAATCTGAAAAATATGGAAAATATGGAAAATATGGAAAATGTGCGACAACAGAACATCACTGAAGAGAGTGTGATGAATTTTATGTTTGAGATGATTTTGTTTGGAGAGCTAAAGCTCCCGAAGGTCCATAAATCACATCAATTTGCTTCAACGATGACACAGTTGTGACATTCAAACCTGATCACTCAGTTATTAACAGCAAGGCAAGAATGTGAAACTATACGCACATTTAATTCATGCCAAACGCGTCAACGTTTAAAAATATTACTAAAGATAAAAAAGAAAATAAACAAATCGAAAATATTTTTTAGTGCAACTAAAATAAGACCAGAAGAAGAAGAAGATGTGTGTTGTGTGTCAGAGTGAAGAGTGTCAGTGGTTCAAACCATGTGTGTGTGTGTTTGTGTGAGTGTGTATTGATATCTTTGTGGGGACCAAAAATTGGAAGGATTTTGGTCCCTACAAGTTTTAAGGCATTTCTGAGACTCAAAATGTGGTTTTAGTGACAGGGTGACATTTGGTTATGGTTAGGTTTAGGGTAAGGGGTTAGGGAAAGCATCATGTCAGTTAAATGTTCCCACAGGATATGAATACCCAGCGTGTGTGTGTGTGTGTTTGTTCAGATTCAGGGAAAAAAACTGAAACAGATCAGAGACGTTAAAGCCGAACGGACGGATCTGAACATGTCTGACTCTCTGATACTATGAGTGTCACATACACGCACACACACTCTTCTCCTTAATTCAAATCAAAGTGAAAGTACATGAAAGCGCAGCTGCACACATTTAAAGGATCGCTCCGTGTTTTCTCAGCCGGCCTGAGGCGTCAGCGGCTGTCGGAGCCGAGGTCACGCTCACTGTCAGTGCTTGTGAGCTGACTGCAAACACTTAGAGAAGAATTTAAAATCCCTCTGAGGCTGAAAGGAAACAGGAACGAAAGGCGGGATAAAGGTGGTGGGTTTAGCTGGGGGTGGAGGCACCGCATCAAATTCTGCTTAAGGCCCCACTAACTGCAAACTGTCCATGTCAGACACAGAAACACCAAAAACTGATGTTTACACGAAAACTGAGTGCAAAGTGAAGGAACCGAAAGCTGCAGTTCCCCTACTGTCCACCGGAGGCTCCAGCAGTGAGTCAGTCCCCATGGTTAGGATTGAAAATGTTTGATTTATTTTACTAAAATAAGTGGTTATAATCCTTTTCATACATTTACTGCAAATGTGCTCATAATGAGTTGGCACTCAGTCTTCTGAAGGTCATAAGCTTCGTTCAGCGTGACTGGCCGGACTGATATATTCAGGGGTGCACATAAATGGTCCGCAAGTGCGCATTCGCTGTCAAAATAAAAGACGCGCACCAGATAAGAAGTTGCAACGCGTGTTTGCATACATAAGATTTTCTGGAGGAGGACAGACATTTGTTTAGAACTCTTAAAGATGTCGAAGAAGCTCCTTTAAGCAATTACTTTGGTGTTCCTCCACCTCCAAAGAAATGTCAGAAGGAGTCCGAACTGCAAAAGAAGCGCGTATTCTCGGAAAAGTGGTTGCAGGAGGTGAGCTGGCTTCAAACAAATGATGAACGCACAGAGAGATGTGGTGCAGAATGTGCAAAAATAAACATGTTTACAGCCTGACACACAAACTGGTTGGTCTCTGTAGATAATTGAATCCTTCATAACACCTGCACAGGTGAGAATCTATTTTATAACTCACGTTTTTCATTTGTAGTAAGTTTGCGGTATTAGGGCCGTGGCCTCTTTGACTGACTATCAGCTGTTTAAATCACCAGATATGTCTGCTGATTGTTCATTTTGAGATTAAAGTTGTTGTTTCCTCCAAAAGTCCTGATGTAGACGAGTTTGTAGACGACTTTATGTCTTGTGATACGACAAACATCGTCTATACTGCACGAGGGTGTAACCATCACTATCCTTGCATCAATCCAGTGTGAGCTCTTTCATTTTGCTCGAATCCGTCCAGCTGTGGTTCTTCCTTCTGACCAGATGCCAAGTTCTGCACCAGCGTCCTATCACCACACCGTGCTTATGAGCTAAAACAGAAATAACAACGAGAACACCCGTGGTGTTCACGAAAGCAGACGATCCATGACGAGCAAAACTACAACTGCTTCCCTTAGTCTCACGCCCACCCACCGATGTGCGCCGTGATAAAAAGCAAGCGTACAGATGCTGAGCTTCCAGCTGTTTGGAAAACTGCTGCACTGTATCACAAACCAAGCGCCCCCTTTTACCAAAGAGGGTTTCACGCCAGAGAAAAGATCATGTGAGACCAATCGCAAACTGACTACTCCTTTCACAGCAGATACTGATCTCAAACTCCACCCCTCTTGCAGGCTGGAGGGAGTTTCGATCCAAGCGCTCTCGTGGACCCACAGCTGCAGCTGACAGCTGAGCCTGCAGAGCTCCTGGGAGCAAACACCCACAGGTTAACAACTACGTGCACACACACACACACACACACACACACCAGGCCTGCGTGTGTGTGTTAATCTCTGCTTTCCCCCTAGATCAGTCTGCTCACCCCCAGTACAAACCAAACGCACTTCCTCACAAACATGCCATCACCTCCCTTCAGCTCACAGCGCAAAACAAGCGCTCCTTCCTCTGACCTCTGAACCAGCTGTACTTCCACTTCACCTACCACCACCCACCTTTCACTCTCTCTTTCTCTCTTCTAGCACATGATGGACAACAAACCAAGCGCTCTTTTAACTTGAGGCTCGATTCTGGCAGACTTTCAGTCCAAACTTTGATCATCATTCTCACATTTTTCTGCTCCTGCACAAATAAACACAGCACCAGTGTAACCAACCCCACCTCTCATTTCCACATCAGATGGAAAACAAGCGCTCCTTTCCAGCATCCAAAGCTCTGTTCTTCCTCATTCTGAAGCTGTCAGATGGCAGGTGTGAGTAGTTGCTCTCCACAAAGTGCAAGGCGGGGCTGAAACAAAATCAAACCAAGCCCACTGTCCTCCATCTGGAACCCCACCCATCCATCCAACCATCCATTTTCTTCCACTTATCCAGTTCAGGGGTTCCAGGAGCCTAAAAAAAGAATCAAGTGCTCCCTTCTTTACCCGTTCCTCTTGCATGCACAAGCTTTAAGGTTTACTCGAACTGGAGACAGACCTGTAAATAAATCAAACCAACTCCTCCTCTCAATGAGATAAACCCCTTTTTTCCTCCACCTCCAACCTGAGCTGGTACATGGTGCAAGTGCTCCTTTCCAGCATCCAGCACGCTCTTCCTCCTCAGTCTGAAGCTCTGAGATGGCAGTGTGACCTCACAAATCAAGCGCTCTCCTATATACCACGGAAGCAGGAGCTTCAACTGTTGTTCTTCTGATCCCAACTGTACTTAATCTGGTGTGTCATGTGTCTGAAATCAAACACTTCCCTTATCTAAAAGCACAAAGTGAAGCTGCAACCAACTCAAACCAACCGTCCACTGTCCTCTACCTGGAAGCTCATCTCTCAGCTGAGGGATAAATCAATCAATCAAGCGCTCCCTTCATTATCTCTTCCTTTAACCTCGACGTTCAGGAAAGATAAAGCTGAAATTAAATCAAACCAACCTCTCCCGCAGTGCCCTAGTACACCTGTATGTGGTGTATGCATGCACCCCGTGTAACCTGAATGAAACAAACCCCCTCCTTTCCTCCATCTCCAACCTGAGCTGGCATGTGGTGCATAGGAAACCAAGCGCTCTTTTCCTTATGACCTGGAGTTTCCTTCACCTGCAAAGCATCCTCTCTGAAACACAGAGAGGGGTTGCAACAAAAATCAAACCTACCCCTTCTACTCTCCCCTCTTTTTCTACCTCTGGCACGTGGCACATCACAAACCAAGCGCCCCCTTAGATCCTAAAGGTCGCCTTCACATTTTTCAAAATTGAAAGTACAACAAAATCAAACTGTTTCTGAAACATTATTCACGCCCCGCCCCCTGCCCGCCCCCGTCTTCTTCTAGCAAACCGAGCGTCCCCTTCTGCCTCTCCTAATAAAAAAGCCCCCCCCACACACACACACACACCCACCCACCATCATTTCATCCTGCTTTCACGGGGAGGCATCACAAATCAAGCGCTCCCCTCATTGCCCTCACGCTTTCTGCAACAAAATCGCACCCCCCCCTCCCCACCCACCCGGCTCTCCCCTCTCGTGGACCCTCTCCTCTTGCAGCTGGCACGTGATGCGTCTCAAACCGAGCGCTCCCTGCACCTCCAGCCTCGCATCAGCACACCATCATGCGTTTTTTCCTGCAACATCCAAAACCAAACGACCCCCTGCCTCCCCTCCACTCTCTCTCCCCCTAAACAAACCGAGCACGTCATCAAAACACACGTGCACGCGCGCACACACGCAGATGCGCACACCGGGACACACCGGCTCTTACCTCTGGAGCTGCTGAAGGCGGTGTACCAGGACAGGGAGACCAGCCCGCACAGCCCGAACAACAAGACCGTCAGGAAGGAGACATTTCGGAGCCTCATCTCCGGAGCCCCGGGAGCATGTCCGCACCGAGAGGGGGGAGCAGGGCAGTGCGTGGATGGAGGGAAAGGGGGAGGCAGGCGGAGACAGGTAGACGGAGAGAGCCACAGAGACGGAGGGAGACGGAGAGGCGGGTGGAGCTGTTGCTGTTTGAGCAGCAGCGGAGAGACTGAGGAGAGGGAGAGAGCGAGAGAGAGGGAGGGAGAGAGGGGGAGGAGACAACCAGGTAGAGAGACGTGAGGAGAGAGAGGGAGTCAGAGGTCTGAATTTCTCCGGAGCTCGGAGTTATTCCGGTGGTTTCCTCACAGGCAGAATCATCGTAAACACGTCGGGTTGCTTCATCGTGTCTTACGTAATGACTCATGTAACGGATTGAAAGGGAGTTTCCACCCATCGTTACTCCAAAGCGCCGGCGTCCCGGGGGAGAGGCTCAGAGTTCAGCTTTATTCACTAAAACACGACCACAGGCCCCTGAAAATGACTCCGGCAGTGACCTGTGAGCAAGGGCAACGGCGGGGAGGAAGAACTCTCCGTTAACAGGAATCAGCCCAAGACGAAACAAATGATCTTCAATTGAGTTAAAAAAAAACAAACAACAAAAAAAACCCAAAAACAAATCCTCATGCATCACGAAGCCGTTAGCAGCTTTACTGAAGAGCGTTAGAGAGTTAATGTACATTTTATTTTATTTCATTTGGACTTTTTGTCTTTTATTCAGTTTCATTGAGTTTCCAGAATGGATTTTTTTTGTCTCAGTTTAGTTTTGATCATTTGAAAATGTTTATTTTCATTTTATTTATTACTTATTACTTATTATGATTGTGTTTTGTTTTGTTATTTTCATTAGCTACGTCCATGGAAGCAAGCTGAAATAACATTATTACTCAGGATGTTTCCTCCGTTATTTATTTTAGTTTTGTTTTCAAAGTTCACAAAATCATTTCATTTAGTGTGAATTAACAGAAACTTTCTGTGTTATAATTAGAGGACAGTCTGGGCAATGAGCTGCTAGAATTTTTTCTTTTTTATAAAATTAAAGGGAAACAGTCGTGCTGGAAAAACTGAGACATGCTGTTGAAATTGGCTTCTTTTTAAGATGTGGATCTTGTGGATTAAATTAAATTAAGTAGTTAAACTTCTTCACAGTGACAGAAAGTGAGGTTTTATTTAGTGGCCCATGTATGGTCAAAGGGTTTGACGTCCCTGTTTTAGGTAACTAAAATGTTTTTTCACATTTAGTTTTAGCCAACAGTCATAACTTTGGTTCAGGGTCACCTGATCCAGCCCTAACTATATGCTATAGCAAAAAGGAAAGTTTGAAACCTAATCTTAAAATTAGAGATAGTGTCTGTCTCCTGCATCCAAACTGGGAGCTGGTTCTATAGAAGACGGGCCTGAAAACTGAAGGCTCTGCCTCCCATTCTACTTTGAAATACTCTAGGAACAACAAGCAAGCCTGCAGCAACCATCAGCTGATGGTATTTTTCATTTCCAGCCAACATATTTCTGAAGTTAAAGTTCCCAGCAAACATGGCTGAAACATTACCCTTCTCTCTTGGGTCAAAGCTCACCGCAGTGCGACGGTAGAAACCTCAGTATAAACAGATGAAGCCCGGCAGCCCGGTCACACAGCTCCTCACAAAACAATCATCTCCCCATTAAAGCTTTAAGGTCTCTGTTTCAAGACAGACCTGGCAGAGAGGGCAGCAGAGGTTACAACAAACACAACAGAACAAGTAAAGCTAGAATTAAACTGATGCTCAGCGCAGAGTATGGTCAGAGCATCCTTCTGGATGAAATTTTATCGATTAAAACAAAATGAAATCCAGAAAAGATTTTCACCTGACAGAAAAGACAAAAGTACTCCCCACAAGGACATCTCAGAGCCCCGACCTCTCTCTCTGAGTTCACTTATTATCTCACTGAGCACGCTGCCCTGCGTATTGATTCAGCTGCACCGGGGCTTCATAACGCTGAGCTGGGGGCAGAGAGGAAACTCAGCATGCAGCAGAATTTATACGCAAAAAAACACAAGCAGATTCAAGGTGTTTATAACAGTGCATCCTAACGCTCCCACAGCCACAGCCATTACTCAGACACACACTGAAACTCCATCCAAGCCCACTTTCTTCTGATTGGTCGGCTTCAGGAAGCCTGCTGAAGGGTGTGTCTATACTTTTTGTGCTGCATGCATTTATCAGACGTCCATTCAGCTTATTATGGGAAAGACAGACGCAAGCCTCGTCAATCACCGAGGTGTTACAGGTGGATTGTTTGGTCACAGGTGCAGATTACTTCACAATAAAAGCATTATTTAGTGAGGAAATTTGTGAGGGCTAGGCCTGTTTTTCCTTATTAATGGCTCATATTTGAACCACAAAAGCATGGGTTTTGACCAAAACAAGGCACAGGAGGCACACAAGGAAGAGGAAAGAAGGGAGACAAAGGCAGCAGGAGGATGAGAACGTAGAAATACAACAAAGAACACAAGTTTATTCAGAACTTGAACCAAATGTCCAATAAAACAACTTGATAGTCTGAGACCAGAGTTGATATCAGGTTGATTATTTTCTCTGTGAAGCAGAAATGTTTCATTTGCTGTTTTGGGGGGGGGGGGGGGGGGTTTAGTATGCAAAAAGGTTTAATCTGGAGCTGAAGGTGTGCTAAAAGACAACTGAGCTGCTACGACCAGGAACAGGTGAAAGCAGGTTCGATACCCAGCCACAGAGATGTAAACACATCCCGATATCACGGAGAACTGTAAACCTTTTATACTCATTCATGTCTGGAAAACAGACATGAAACAGAACGAACCACATCTCTGTGTGAGGGCAGACTCAGTTGGGAAAATGGTAAATGAGAAGAATTGTGAATAACTGATGAAAAACCATGAGAGTTATCCTTTCAAAGTAAAACTGTGAGCTTCAGTGCAGGTGAAGCACCATCCTGGTTCAATCCTGGTTTAATCTCAGTTTAATGTCATCTTAATCCTGGTTTTCAGGGTTTCAAAGGTGGTACTTCGCCATAGTAACTAATGCTGCAGACCTAACCTGCTCTGGAACAGGTTATGTTCACAACTCACCAGCTACAGAAGCTGTTTCCTGGAAAATAAGCAGGAAGGCACCGACTGGTTCTCTGATGGGTTTTTTCATATATATATATATTTTCTGTCCATGATGAGCAAATAGTGAGAGATTCTTAGATCATTTATTCTTTGTCCTTTCCTTTTGGCTGGCTCCGAACAAATTTAAAGTCAGTGAACTGCTCTCTAAGCCTGTACACAGAGATCTGAGGCTAACATAGAGCATCTACTGTAAGCCTTGCAGCTGAGCCTGGTGTGAATTCAGTGTTTTAAATACCATCAGGCTGTTGGAATAAGGCTGACACTGTCTTACAGAAACACATCGCGTCTGACTTCAAACCTCAGTCACACTGCTTGTATTTGTCAGACTCTGATAAGAACTTCAGCAATCATCGTGTAACGTTGTTCTGTGTAAAGACAAAGATCCTTGGTTATTCTTTGCAGTTAGGCTTGAACCCCATGATATCGAGTGACATTTGCTGGGTTTCGCTTTTTTTTTTTTTTTTTTTTAAAGTTTCTACCTGCCCCATTGCAGAGCACCTGTCATCCATCAGAGCCACACAGAGCTTTCCTCGTCCTCCTTCCTTTTTCTGTGTCTGCTCACCTATAAAGTCAGCACTTTCATGGCTATGTGGAAAAGAGTCTCCATCGGATGGCGTACAGGTGCTGTACGGGAGGATGTGTGAGCAGGAAAGAGATGATTAGAGAGATGTTAGAGTGAGCTATGGATGCAGTCAGAGCATGCTCACTGTACAGAAAAGGACCCCTGGTTTGGGTTCGGATTTGTTAATCTGCAGCTCCCCCTGGTGGTCAGGGGTGTTACCCATGAAGGATTTTATTTTACTCATATTTTTTATTTAATCATTCAAACATATAAAGCACGCTCCAACAAAGCAAACTACACATTAACTTACAGGCTGTAATTTAATGTGTAGTTTGCAGTTTTTAGCATCTACTATGCTAAAAACTGCATCTGAGGCCTGCAGATGGTTATATGCAGACAGATGTGTTGAGTGTCATCGAGTTTTTTTGCTGAGGTTTCCCACGATCGCAGTGCTGCTCAGTCAGAAACGCTGGTCTGACACCTCGACGCACAGCAACATGATATAACCAAACACGCCTCCAGTTAGTTTATGAAATCCATCTAAGCGAAGAAGTGGGATGAAAGAACTTTTCATAGGTAACACAACTGACACAGGAAACGTCTGAAACATTTGTTCTTCCTTTAACATCTCAGGACTTTTTTCTAACCTCTTTAGGGCCATCAGATCACCGGTGAGCCCCTCAGAGGTCAGGGAGGGGTTTGATTATTGTGTCACACTGACATCTAGCGGTCAAAGATAGCAAGTATATTTCAGAGCGTTTATTTTACTTTGGTTCAACCTTCATCTGACTCACTCACTCCATCCATTCTCCTCTGCTTATGCAGTTCACTGGCACACTTGGGTGATAGGTACAGGTGTCCCATATGCTTGATTTCTGGTTCATGGTGAAAGCTCAGAGGCTGACCATGAATTCTGGAGCCAGGATCATGTAATGTCATTTAGAGTGAACACCTTGAATGAAAAGTGCTCCAGAGTGAGGTTTAAAACTCACTTTTACTTCAGGTGTGCAGTAAATGACAGTGAATAACAGCCTCACAGTCCCTGGGTCTGATGTTAATGAACTTGTATAAATGTTATGCAACAGTAAAAACACTGCCTCCATGTTTAGTCACTTGTCATGCACAGACAACCTTTTCTTATAAATGTGTATAGGTGGAAAGAGCTGATAGGGGAAAATGTCTGGTTGAACAAATTTACAATAATAAGATTAAATGTTGTCCTCGTGTCTTTTTAAAGCAGTGCCTTGCCTGCTGTCATTTGGAATCTTGCATTTGTTCCACAAAACATGAGAATTTGCTGAGAGCAAAGAGAGGACAGATGAACACAGACAGAGATTCTCAGATGTATTTGTGAGATTACTAAGATGTTGGCTTCTTTTACAAATTAACTGAATTTAATTAAATCACCTTAAGCTTAAAGAGAGCATCTCTCACCAACTGAGTCTTTTAAATGTGAAAATGGTCTACAACCAGCTCAGAATATTTAACTATACGTTTCATTTGATTTGGTGTAAAAAAAAAAAAAAAAAACTCTTATTTTGGTAAGTAACCAGATGTAATTGCTGAAAATTACAAATAGTTACTTTTTGCCACTTTATGAAGCAGTGCAGTACACTGCAGCCTTTATTATTTTGTTCTTTAATATTTTCCGTGGTTCTCTAAATCTTGATTTTTTTGTTCACCTGCAGCTTCTTTACTTTAACTTTAAAACTTTTGCACCACATTAAATCGGATGTTTCAGAATCAAGCCTTCAGTGAGGAGACACTGAAGCCGAAATTTGATCACAGACTTTCACTTTGCATGTTTCGTTCTCATAAACTACTCAACGTGAACGACTGAGGAAGAGAGTAAAGAAAAAGAGGAAGGAAAAAAGCATCAGGAGGAAGGAAATGAGATAAGAAATAAATGCTTTTAGGAAACCCTCATTCAGTGAGACAGGGAAGAGCCTCTGTGATGAGGAGGTAGGGAGGAAGCGAAGGAGACTAGCCCTTGTATTATGTTGAAAAAAAAAATTACATTGATTATGTCATTTTGACCCATACTGTGTACACTGCAATAAAACAATAGCAACTTTATTTTCCATTCGATAAACATTTAGAACACAGACATACAACAGTTTGAATTTCCGGAACTATTTGTAAGAACAATTTAGTAAAAGTTTTTCCTTCTTTACAAACACATTTCTTTCGAACTTGCCCGATTTTCTCAATTTTTCAATGCTCAACATTTTCAGTGTTGTCCACATGATGGACAGAATGTAACTGTGTTCTTTCTGCAGATGCAGTTCTTGCATTTCTCACAAAAAGTGCTTGTTTTAATGTCCATTTCTTCCATTTCTTTACACCTGTATCCACTGCAGATTGGTTGGATGGTGCACACTTGACCTTTTCAATGACAGCTGCTGCTGCTGGGGGTCGAGCTGGTCTGACTCGCCTCTGGATCTTGGAAGGGACAAAACTTTTGCCCAGTTCTTCCAGGAAAAGCCGACATCAGTACAATTTGCCGGCATTCCAATGTTGGTTGATTTCAGTCCACGGGACATGGGCATTGTAAGCAGACACATCCAAAATGTTGTAGAAAATTACCAAGGACCAACGAGCTGTCTTGTGCTGGTAGCTTTATGTCGCTATGACTTTGTCAAGATTGTCTACTCCACGGGTAGGTAACCTTTCAGATGATGAGTGCCGTCTAAAATTTCCTCAGAAGTCAATGTGCCATATGATTGCATTAGCAATAAATTTAATAACACTCTATATTAACAGTTACACACTATATAGAACAACTTTAGATTATATTTGTTCGCAGATGTTGGCAGCTATCAGCGAATAGTTATCAGCTATTTTGAAACAAAAAAAAGACTTTTTATCCATAACAAGAAACAGCAAATGAACTGTACAACAGAAAAAGCAAATGCTATTTATGGTCTCCTCACAACAATGATAAGAAAAATAAACTGGGCCAATATGGCATGTTTGTTAATACAGAGACACACATGTTAATGTGATCTCTGGTCTCCCACTCAGAGACACAGGTCTCCGAGTGTCCAGCATTCAGACGGCTACCTGAGGACACTCGTGAGAGAAAACCTGCTCACACAGATATGTAGAGCTAAATACTGTCAATAAGGCCTCTGCAATGTTCTGAAGACAGTTAAACTTGTCAGGTAGTGATGTCCAGCAGGTGAAAATGCAAGCTCCATGAACACACACAGCTATGCACCAGCTGCGTCTGTAGTTCTGCAAACTTTGACCCCCACAGAGTCGAGCTTTTCAGTTCAATCAGCTGCATTTCGATGTCCTCTGTGTCCAGCCAGTTAATGCGAGACAAATCCAACTGCTCGTTAAAGCTTTCTGGTTTGATCGGAAAATAAAACGAAAAATGTGTTTTCGGGACCTGAAAGTCCAGAAAACACATAGTGAATTCTGTCTCGAGTCTACGGATGTATCTGTGCTGATGCTGCACTGAGCCGACAGCTCCTGAAGCATTTGAAGTGTCGGAATGTGGATATTTCAACATCGCTTGAAAAAATTGCCAGCTAGCAACGTCCCTCTCACCGGTAGGCTAAGTTATTTTTTAGCCAATTACAAGTTGAATCTGGTACTTGGGGTTGTTAGTTAAGATACCATCATTAAGAAGAGGCACAACTAATGTGTCTATGCGAGCTGATTTGCGATGTGCACCAATGGCCCGGCTATTTATTTTTTAATGCACCTTCTCAGATTAATTCACTGCGTGTCGTGCCCAGCGCTGGACTGGGACAAAAAATCGGCCCGGGCATTTTGACTAGAGACCGGCCCACCAGGTATTATAGGAAAAACCATAAAGCCTTTGAATGAAAACAAACACTGTTGTGACAGTGATGTACAGTCTTGTTGGTATATGTATGATTTCTATACATTTTACATCAGATAAAAACTTTGATTGTAAGATTCAGATATTTTTTTTTATTAAAAGCTAGACATTGTAAATGAGAATAAGAAAGAAAAGTATTTCTTTGTGCCCCCCTCTCCCTGTTAATGCCCTACCTGTCAGCTACATAGAAAAGGATCCTGGTGTTATTTGTCTCTCAGAAACAGTTCATAACTTCCCTTCAACTCGTCAAAGGAGCTTGCAAAGAAAAGCGTCTGGACTTCTTTAAGTTACTTGAAGACGTTTCACCTCTCATCCGAGACGCTTCTTCAGTTCTAAGGTCAAATGGTGGGGAGTCCCAGGTATCCCACCATTTGACCTTAGAACTGAAGAAGCCTCTCGGATGAGAGGTGAAACATCTTCAAGTAACTTAAAGAAGTCCAGACGCTTTTCTTTGCAAGCTCCTGTGACTACGATGACCTGGATGACTGAGAACCTTCACAGACATATTCCCTTCAACTCATTCATGTCACCTAAAAGGTAAACCTGTTTCTCCATCACCTGTTCAGCTCTGATGATTCAGTAAGGACATCTCCTGGTTTCACCTTCATGTTTCCCTCTCACCAGATAACCAAACCGATATCATGACCAGCAGCTTTTATAGCTGTGGCTCCAGCAAACATCAGCTGATACTAGAAATTAATATTAAATAAATCATCATCATAAATTCTATCAACAGCTGATCAAGCTGAAACCTGCTGCTGTTGTTTAGCGCGACATCCACTGGTTTCCTCTTTCTGGCACAAAGTGGGCGATAAACAAGCAACAGAGACGGGACTTACGTCAGAAATACCGAGCTTATCATTGATCAGTTTCATGGTTGAAGTAGCAACAGGAGAGGGAGGGGTGAGAATGAGAGAAGAAGAGACAGAATAACTCCAGCTTTGTGTCTTTTCCATTCTAGCTGAAGTCCGGGACAAACTGTGTTCATTTTCAGCTCAATATGGAACGCGTAATATTTTCTCTGAATACAGGACGATTCCGTTTTCTCTGCTAACTCTAATAACTAACCTAAAATAAAGTTCACTATCAGTAACATCAAAGCACCCACCCAGCTGTATAGAAGCTCCGTCATGCTAGCTCACGCAGCACGAGTTATTGTAACTGACTGTAAAAAGTCAGCACAACAAAAATAAACTCCACCTAAACTTGGTTTATATCTGACCCAGATAGACTGCAGGTCATAACTCCTTACCTGAAGTTCTGTTCACCTGACACTTGGACCGGCGTCCGCCTCGAGTCTCTGCTCCTCCTGCCTCCCCTTTCCCTCATCCACCTGCTTCTGTGGAAGCTCCGCCACAGCCACCACCAAACTACTCAGTTATTTTTACACATCGGCCAGCATCTGGACAATCCACCACCTTTCATTGTTTATACCGTTACTAAAAACAACCAAAGAAACAAAAAAAAAACATCGGCCCATAAAAACGAAAAATCCCCCTATGGTCGTGCCATCAGTGGCACGCGTGCCCAGGATTGCCGACACCTGCATTAGAAGTTGACAGCATGCCTTGACCTCGGTGTGGTGATAATGAACATTTTATATTATCATCTTTAGATGCCCCTGTCTCCTCTGTGGATGATGATTGGTGCGTTCCTTGGTTTTCATTTGATGTAGAGATGGCGGCACACTCCTCCTCAGAATCCTCGTCGTCGTCGGACAATTGGCAGTCTGGATCATCAAGAACATTGTCCTAGGCCCCTGAAAGATCCTCTGTCTCTGAAACATCTTCTTCTTCATCACTATCCCAGTTAAAAAGCAGTGATAAAGCTTCTTCAGCTGTCAACCTTCTGGAGCTCACTCTCGGTGTGTTGAAATGACACGAGAACACTGACAAGAACAGGGGAGAGAAAGTTTCTCGCATACACACCTGGGTCTGAATGTATATTCCGAGGCAATCAAAACAAAGTACATCAAAGAGAAATGTTTATTTTGGAACTAAACTGCTTTTTACTTACATACACTTTTACTTAGAAGCGTCTGGGTCAAAATGACCTGCAACATCATCTGTCTTTGCAGTGTATACAAACACTGCAAAGACATTCCAGGACACATCAAAGTGTCCATATTTAAACACCAGTTTATGACCCTAGATAAGGAAAAGTCATAAACTTTCATGAAGAAAAAGAAAGGACGACCAGTACTTTGGTCACCACAAAAAGTGGTCGATGAGAGTTTGTTTTTTAACGAGTCCTCATTCAGTACTGTGCAAAAGTCCTGAGCCACTTCCAATTTCTTTATATTTTGCAGGAAAATGGGAAATAGGTGCAACGATTTACTGGAACATGTGCAAACATACATAAAACTACAGCATATGCACATGCTTCAGTAAGTTTCACTCTATCGTTGGTATTTTTTTACAGATTCAACCAAAGAAATGGGAACAAATGATGCATTTTTGTGACAGTTTGCTAATAAATAGCCTAAAGGTACATTTCAAACTGGTTCCGTGCTATGTTGTCTGTTATGTGTAGACACAACACTGATTCAGGAGGTTTTTTATGCTTGAATGATTCATGGAGCAGAGTGAAGGGGCTTAACAACCCAAACTTTCCTCAGGGAAATTGTGAAGTGCAAGGACTGGACTGAAAATGAGAGAAAAAGCAACCTAATGTCCAACTAAAAATATATTGATTGGTTTCTCAATAAAAGAGATAATGATACATAACTATGAAAGGCCTTAATAGATCCTGGAGAACTACTGATGAAGACCACTTTAAAAACTGAAACTCCTTGTAAGCTAAAAGAAAGAAAAGAGAGGTTGCTCAAGACTTTTGCACAGTACTGCAAGCAGAGGAGATGGGTCTGCGAAACACATTTAAGGTCAGCTAAAAACTGCATCTGAGGCCTGCAGATGGTTATATGCAGACAGATGTGTTGAGTGTCATCAGGTTTTTTTGCAATGCTGCTCAGTCAGCAACGCTGGGCTGAAACCTCGACGCACAGCAACATTTCTAATGGTGATTTAACCGAACACGCCTCCAGTGAGTTTATGAAATCCATCTGAGCGGTGCCTCGGTGGGAAGAAAGAACTCTTCATAGGTAACATAACACGATCACTGAAACAGGAAACGGGGCAGAGTCTGAAACATTTGTTCTTCCTTTAACATCTCAGGACTTTTTTCTAACCTCTTTAGGGCCATCGGATCACCGGTGAGCCCCTCAGAGGTCAGGGAGGGGTAAACAACATGCTAAACAAGCACCGTTCCAGAAATGAGTTACCGTTCAAAACAAATCTCTTACATGCATTTGACCCTCTATTATGTGATTTCTGTTTGCATGCACCATATAGATGAAAATCCCATATAAAAGAAGAGCTGTGTTGTACATTAGTAAGTGTTGAATTTGATATATTTTAAAGTGAAACCGCTGAATAAAACCTGTTTTTCAAAGTGTAACCAGTGCACCAACATAAGAGTTTAAGTGTGGAAAGTAGCAAATTATTATGACAAAAGTTAAGGAAACAAAAGTAATTATTAAGGTGGGCGTCTTTTTTTTCTACCTTTGACCCTCTCTGTGGTCTACATTCATTTTTACTGTGTCACACTGACATCTAGCGGTCAAAGATAGCAAGTATATTTCAGAGCGTTTATTTTTCATTTTGCTCAACCTTCATCTGACTCTCTCCATCTATCCATCCATTGTCCTCTGCTTATGCAGTTCACTGGCACACTTGGGTGATAGGTACAGGTGTCCCAGGGCGATAGGCGGGACACACCTGGACAGGTTGCTAATTTGCTGCAAGGTTAACACAGAGAGACTGACAATCTACACCTACAGCCAAATTAGAATCACCACTTGAGCTGACAGGCATGTCTGTGGACTGTGGGGGGATGCCTGGATTCAAACCCACAGCCTTCTTGCCGAGAGGCAATAGAGTAACCTCTCCATTAGAGGGCAGAGTATCAAAATTAATTTCAGGAGTTTTGTGACAATAGAGAGAAATTGTAGAGGAAGTTCTTTTAACACACTGTGGTCAACATTTATAGGTTCAGGCGTATCTGATCAGATGGACGTGATTAAAAAACCCAGAATCATCATGTTTGAACTGTAGTTTTTAATCCTCGGGGACTCAGTAAATGCTCACACAGAGCTCCACTGCAGCCGTGTTTCATGTTTCAGTCGTCATGTTTAAGTTCATGGACAAAACCAGTAACAGTCGAGGATTAACACTAATTTACATTTGCTTGATTTCTTGAGCCAGGAACCAAAAGAGGAAATATCTGTTTAGTTTGAATGCATGCAAATTCATTATGAAGGTTTCCTCCCCCCCCCCGCCCCCCCCCCCCTTACTTCTGCCATCTAACTATGAACTCAGAGGCAAAACAGAGTTTACTGATTCTCAGCTTTCAGTCAGGACACTTAAAAAGAACTGCAATGAATCATCCCAATAAACAGTCTTTTTTGGAAAGAAAAGGACAGATGAACACAGACAGAGATTCTCAGATGTATTTGTGAGATTACTAAGATGTTGGCTTCTTTTACAAATTAACTGAATTTAATTAAACCACCTTAAGCTTAAAGAGAGCATCTCTCACCAACTGAGTCTTTTAAATGTGAAAATGGTCTACAACCAGCTCAGAATATTTAACTATACGTTTCATTTGATTTGATGTTTAAAAAAAACCTCTTATTTTGGTAAGTAACCAGATGTAATTGTTGAAAATTACACAGTTACTTTTTGCCATTGCCGTCACTTAATGAAGCAGTGCAGTACACTGCAGCCTTTATTATTTTGTTCTTTAATATTTTCTGTGGTTCTCTAAATCTTGATTTTTTTGTTCACCTGCAGCTTCTTTACTTTAACTTTAAAACTTGTGCACCACATCAAATCGGATGTTTCAGAATCAAGCCTTCAGTGAGGAGACACTGAAGCCGAAATTTGATCACAGACTTTCACTTTACATGTTTCGTTCTCATAAGTGAAAGACTGAGGAAGAGAGTAAAGAAAAAGAGGAAGGAAAAAAAGCATCAGGAGGAAGGAAATGAGATAAGAAATAAATGCTTTTAGGAAACCGTCATTCAGTGAGACAGGGAAGAGCCTCTGTGATGAGGAGGTAGGGAGGAAGCGAAGGAGACTAGGGAAGGGGATGAAGCGCAGGGAGGAGGAGTAAATCAGTGTTGGAGACTGACGCGGAAGAAGAATCAGCCTCGGAAAAGGAAGAAGAAACCCGAAATGAAAGCAGCCCCCCCGTTAGGGGGACTTCACACTTGTTGATTATCGTCGGTCTCCAGTACTGAGGCGCTTTTTGGACTTCTTTTCGACCGATTTGTTGTGTCTTTCTGCGGGCTTGGACCGGCTGTTTTGGGGGTGCCTGGCTGGCAGAGTGATCGCTGAGACTGAAAAGATCACCCATCCATTTCACAGACTTCACGCTGCTGCGGACACACTCGGCATCCAGTTCTGCCCGATCGATATTTCATCATTTATTCATCCACCTTCCTTAGCAGGGAGCTTCTGGAAAGTGGCCGAGCAGGGCGCCCTGTCCTCCGCGCTGCGCCGCTGGGTGGCACCGCTGTCTCCGGGCGGAGGGTCTTTCTGATCGCGGGGATCGAGAGCAGCAGGCGCTGTCGAAAAGGATCGAA
The DNA here is from genome assembly GCF_963576455.1 of Neolamprologus multifasciatus. Taxonomy (NCBI): domain Eukaryota; kingdom Metazoa; phylum Chordata; class Actinopteri; order Cichliformes; family Cichlidae; genus Neolamprologus; species Neolamprologus multifasciatus. The sequence continues at coordinate 6,086,870 of NC_140440.1, forward strand.
AATCCAGTATTAATCTCTCACTGGAACAGCTGTCGTGTATTTTGGGAGAGTGGCTGGTCGATAAATGTGCAGGGAGTTTGTTTTTTAACGAGCCTGTGAGGCGGGATTCTCAGACAGCACACCGACCTCGGCGCCCTTTCCGCCGGGCAGCACCGCTGGCTCCAGCCGGTGCGATGACCGACCCTCCACGGGGCGACACCGACGTCACAATCGCCATAAACTGAGCCGTGAACTGGTGGCCTGTTGTGTGTTTTAGGACCTGGATAAATATCTTCCAGGGCGAGGGGGAAAGTCCAGGACACACACCGAGCACGGCGCCCTTTGCCGGGCTGCGCCGCTGTGTTTGGCCCGGTGGGATGTCTCTCCACTACGGGTGAACTACTTCCTAGAAATCCAGCCCTTTTGGCACCAGGAGTTACCGCTGTTGAACCCTCTGTTGTCGCCCTGCTGTTGGGAAGTTTTTATAAGAGGGCGGGCAGGAGGACATGGCGGACTCCGGCCGGCCAAGACCGGCGGACCCTGATGCCGCAGAGAGCCGGACAGCGAGCCCGCTGGCCGGGAAGAAGAGGGCGCAGCAGTCCCCCGGACTCCGGTCCAAGTACCAGAGCTCTGCACCGGGTCACTGCTTTAAGAAAGTCACCCTGACCAAACCTACCTTCTGCCACAGCTGCAGCGACTTCATCTGGGGGATCATCGGCTTCTTGTGTGAAGGTAAGACAGCAAATATGCTTTGTTTAGTTATCGGGGTCATTACTTATGCACGAGATCAAAGTTCAGCTCGTGAGCTTCGCAAGCGCACATCCGGTTCTCCCCGCGGGAACCGAACCAGGCCTGAGCTGAGGTGTGTTTAACAACGTGATGAACCCGACTTACACCGATACCTGCCCCGGACACGGAGCTGATCCGCTTGAGAAGGCCAGGCTGGATCCCAGACCGTATCCCAGTCCGACCTCAGGCTGCAGCTGGAAACTTTTACAGGATAATGTGTGGTTGCTCTAAAAGTCTGTCTGCATGCACCAAAACATGCAACATCTGCAGTTAACCAACACAGACAAGGGCCCATGTGTTCCCTTTTTTCCTTTCCTGTTCATTTTCTTCCTCCTTTCCTTCTCCTTGCCTCCTCTTTTCCTTTCCTTTCGACACATCTTAATCATGAATTGGGAGGAGAATCAGAGAGAGTACATCCAGCACACCAACACAATTCAGTCTGCCCAGTAACACACTGGTTTTGCATAGTGTGTATGTGTGTGCACTTAAGGATGTGTGCATGTCTAAAGGAGGCAAAGTGTCTATGGCACAATTGGAGCTTCAGTCAAGTCGTGATTTACTTCCCGTGGTTGTCATGGCAACAGGAGACTGGCAGGGATGCTGGTTGTTGGAGGAGTGTGAGTGTGTGTGTGTGTATTTGTGCGTCTCTGTGTGAGTGAGAGCAGAGACCATCCTCTTCATCACAAGCAGCATCAGATGCATTAAAATGTGCAGCAGCGCTTCTGCTCGCTTACGTAACCTTTCTTCTTTAAGCCGTCACTTGGATTAACACAAACCAGTGATGTCATCAAATTGCTCCATCCGCCGCGTTGTTAAAAGCCCATTTTCATGTTTCCCTTTACCTTTATTTAACAGGTGAACCGAGTGGACTCTGACCTCCGTAGCCTTTAGTATAGAGGTCACAAGGTCACAAGGTCAATCAGGTGAGCTACAGCGGCACCCCGGAGATGACTTCTTAAACCTGCATTTGTTTTAATGGCCAGTGGAGAGGGGGTGGGGCTGCGTGACAATCACAGTGATGGCGTGCAATCAAGTGAATAAGACATCAGTCACACAAGCTTGGAGAGCGGTGGAGTGGTTGATGGCTGAAGCCTCAGTCACACAGGGCTGCAGACCAATCAGTGACCCCCTGGCAACCACCTGTTGCTAGGGAAAAACATGTATTCTCCGACCAGTTGGCCAAAGCCTGGCTGTGATTGCTTTGGTTGCGAGGATATTGCTGCAGTCACTGTTTGACGGACTTGTGCATAAACACTGCCCAGGTGCTCAGGAGCACGAAACTGGAAACTGTGAACACAGGAAACACGGGCTGTTTACCTTCAGAATAAAAGCTCACCTTTTCAAACATGTTGGCTTCAGCGCTGAGGCACAACTTTAATTTCTGTTTACTGCCGCTCGGCATGTAGTTGGCGAGCGTTTGCAGACGGACGTGAAACCTGCTGGCAACCACACAAATCATCCAGCTTCACCCACCACGGGCCAGCAACCTCCAGGAGTCGCCGCCAACCAGTCACTGAATGCACGTTTCCATAACAACCAGTGGTCTTATCACATCCAGGGTCATTATAAATAATTAAAGTTGACATGAAATAACATTTTTGTTGAGTAAAGTTTAAACAAATGTAGAGGACCTCTTCGTATCTGTTTGGTAAAAAAAAAAACTCTGTAGACGTTTAAGGAAATTGATGCTTGGCTCCTTTGACCTTTAACCTCAGTGGACTCTTTCCTGATGAGTTTGTTGTCTCAGTCACTGTTTTCAGCTTTTATTGAATAAAACATGAAGTTTATTTTGTAAAGTGGGGTCCCATTAGAGTCAGAGAGCAGGATGCGTGTGGTTTACTCGGTTTCTCAGTCACATCTACCCCTCGCTTGCCACAGCCAGTTTCAAAACATCAAGACGGCTGTAAAACAGGACTTCACCAACCGAAGGGTGATGTCACAATGGCCACATCCATCTTATATACCATATATGTCCGTTTACGGTTGTGACTGCAGCAGTGAGTGAGCTAAAAGCAGAAAAAACAAAGTGAGCACAGAGCACAAAGGGCTGCCTGGATTACTGTACATACACTGAGCTCATTATGAGAAACTGTGTGTAACAGGAACGGCCACTGCTGGGACAGGAGTACAGATCAGAATAGATCCCGTTTTGGTTACGTATCTCGGTGAAAACACGGGGCCGCGACAGCGGCTGTTTCTTTGTGACCAGAGCTGCTGCGAGTGCTTATCACGCACTGCTGTAATTTACATGTTTCCAGCGGCAGCACCGCCAGGAGCCACGAGCACCGACTTCTTATAAAAGACTGCTGCAGCCACCATGATGTCACACACAGGTTTGCACGCAGCATTCAGGAGCCTAAACTTTGACCTTTTGGCTGCTACCATGATAGTTTGTTGGAACAGATAGAAAAGCTATAAAAGAGCAAGACACTGATCAAACGTTCAGGCTGCAGAAGGTTTTTTTTGTCTGTCCAACATTTAAAACTACTGATTGATTTAAAATCAGTCAGTGAAGCTGCAGGAAGCAGAGAGTGACTGTCTGATAAGATTCAAGTATGAATGTTTGGATTGACATTATCATCAAAAATTCATTCAAACTGCTCCTCATCAAACACATTAAAGTTTTAGCTGTGATATCGTGGACTCTGAGCAGTCATTGCTGAGTCACCGGCTGTGAGAAAGTGCCTTCATCGGGGCTGTTAATGACCTGCCGGAGCTCCTGGACAGGAAAAACCTGACTGATCTCCTCTGGCCTCGGTCTGCCTCTCTGTGCTTGTTGTCTGGATGGTGCGCACAGACGTGCTCGCCTGCAGCAGGCTTTTATTGTTCAAACTGGCCAGAGTGAACATTTGAGGTTTACCACAGTGTGACAGCACAGGCAACAACACGCACACTGACTAAATGTCACTTCAGCACACACATTGAGAGCAGACGAGGTGCAAACGTGACCAGCAGTCATCCAGCTGACAGCTTCCTTTCGTCTTCCAAACACGTTTTTATTATTCGCTCTCACGGTGTCACGGCTCCACGCCGCTTCTCTTCCACCGGGCGCTCGAGTGAAAGCGTTCTTATCTGAGCGCTGCAGGGCTGGGGGGTGGATGGGCGGGTGGAGTATTGGAAGTAAAAGCAGCAAGAACAGATCAAAGGTTTCTGCTTTTGTTTAACTCCATTTAACTCGGCTGAATTTGGAGGCAAATCCAAGTCTGACCCCTGAACTCTGACCCCCTCAGAATCAGCTGATGTTTTTTTATGTGCAATATCTTATTTAATAAAGCAGCGCAAAGGTTTACCCTCATAGTGTGAGTATTTTCAGAGTCGCGGGCCTGTGAGGGACACAGAGGGTCCAGATTTGATGATTTTTAATTGTTTTCAGCATTTTTGAGCTCTCATAACATCAGGAGATATCCACGAGGTTATTTGAGGCCTGAAAATTTTTTTTAAGTTGGGTAAAAAAAACCAAATCAACTTTTTGCTGATGGGAATCACCAGACACCCCACGATTGGACATTATCACTGTACGATTGCAATACTGTCAGTTATTTTTTTGCTTTAAAAATTGTGAAGCACAAATAGACTGAGTTTATAGAAGGAAGGAGGTCGCCGTCCTGTTTTTACTCGCGCGATGAGCTGTTAGCTGCTCTGAATTCAGACTTGTCTTCGTCGAGCTCGGCGTGTCCAGCTTTGGATGGTTTTTCAGTTGTGGCAGTTTGACGTAAGGCTATCTCAGGACACTGGTGCATGAGACGAGCCCTCTTGTTTGTAGTTTTATCATTTGGTGTCCATCTATCCACACGATATGACAAAATATCACGATACTGTGCTGATTTTTCTTTTACTTTTTACCCACTCCAAGCGTCACAATCTGAAGACAAAATCAGTCTTTTTGTTCGGTGCCGCTTTGTCTGACTGTGAGCATCAGTATCGTATCATAGTTTCAATAAAAGGCGCCAGTTTAACATCAGGCAGAGGAACAGAAACAAGCGTCGGTGCCCTGCATGTCTGAGCTGCTTTCTGAGAAACCCCCGAGGTGTGCTGGAGGTAACGTCAGCTATAATGAATTAAGAAAATCGTGCTCCAGGTGAAAGTGATGATTTGCAAAATTGCACTGAAAGTTTTTGAATCTGTACCTGTTTAATTCATGCCGTGCTTTTTAAAAAAAAAAGAAGTTATGTTTGTGCGACGGCTGTATTTGTGTTAATGCCTGCTGCACACACGGTCAGTTTACCACTGAGATGCAGAGATTCTCGTATAAATGCAAAATATCATAACAAAAAGCATCTCTTTAAGAACAACTCAGAAAGCCGAGAGAAGCTCCGACAGTGTTAATGGTCTCTGACTGTGATCCTTTGTCTCCTCCTCAGTGTGTAACTTCATGTGTCACGAAAAATGCCTGAAGACGCTGCGGAAGGTTTGTTCCTCCATGACTCCGTCTCTGGTCCAGGTGAGTATCCAACATACGCTCATACTCTAAACTCCAGATGAGCCAAAATGCGTCACTACAGACACGGGACAATGTTGGTCCGATGCGTCTGGAGTGGGAGCAACGAGAGTAAAAACAGGAGGAAGGTGCTGTGTGAGAAAACAGAGAATTTACATTTATTTCACAGCCAGTTACTAGTCCGTACAGACATTTGCACATCTATAAAACCTTCCTGCATTGAGAATACAAAGCAAATGTTGCTACAGGATGTTTTCTGTAACATACACGTGGTAGTTGGTTCGGATTGGAACTGCACCGAGACCATCTCCTCCAAAATGTCTCAGTGTGGTTGTTTGTTTTGGTTCGCACCTGTTTTAAACAGACTAAACACTGCAGGTGAGGAAACACCTTTACTTTAATCTCTGGACCCCAGAGATTAAAGGGACGAAGGCAGGGATCCCCAGACGTGATGAGATGGGGTTTGTTTTTACACCTTGAAGGGCTGAACTTCTTTAGGCATTACCCATCAGAGAACGAGAATGCAAACACGATCAGATCAGACATCAGCCGGCCTTTAACCGACCAGCTCCCCGGTCCAAATGCAATTATGCTGATGTGCTCAGCTGAGAGTCTGGTGCATTTACTTGTAGAAAGTAGGCACTATGTGCGCTGCCTCCTGCACACTACACCCATGCATCCACCCGCATCTAAACCACACAGAATATTTCCAGTAACATGAAAGCATCTGAAGAGAACTATTTCCTGCTCGCTGCTGCATGTGAGCGAGGAAAACTGGAGAATATTCCAGTCTGATTCTCACAAATGTGTCCTGAAAAGTTCAGCTGCGAAAGTGGCTTTATTATAACCTCTAAGTGAGAACTGACTTTTTATGTAATTGTGCAAACAGGAGACTAAATCACACTGTAAGCCACAATAAGACTAATAAGCTGATGTTACACGGTATACTTAACCGCTACAGCGTAGAGTAAGTTAGGATCTTTGGCTTTGTGTTCACAACTAAAAGAAAAGTTCAAATATTTATTTAAACTAACAAGTAAACAGTAATTTAATATTTCACAATAAGGATTTCCAGCAGTCCATGTTTGTCAGTCCGCACACTCAAGTGGTTCAGAGTCTCTTCAGTTCAGGTGTGTGAAGTGTGTGTTTGTGTTTGTGTATAGCGTTTATTGTTAGCAGTACTACCCAGGTAGTGTGTTATATTGAGCTCTCATAAACTAATCTGTCCAGATGCAACGCAGCTTCACTTGTAAGTAGGCTGGAAACTTTCCTGCATCACAGGTGGATTAATTTGTCTTACTCGCACACTTTCATTTGTGTAAATTCACATTTTCTCGATTGTGAACAGCAGCCACATGAATCCACCACTTACTGAATTGCGAGAATGCAACTCATTGCTACAAAACGTGGCTGCAAATAATTTATACAAAGACTGCTTGTACGGTACATTAAACTTACTTCCTAGCTTACTTAGTACTTAGAAGTACTTCCTTCCTACTCTAAGCTCACAAGTAAATAAATACAAAAATAATACAGCACTTAAAAGAAAACTAATAGAATTTACACACTTAGCTAACAGGACTTAGCTAGCTGTTAGCACTTAGCTAACAACTAGCTTGTTATGCTAAGTTATGCTCCTTAAAAATAAAAACAGGGGTATATCTGGATCAAAACAAAAAGTGTTCTCATTTACCAACAAGCAGAAGAGTAAAAGCCAACTTTGTATCTTCAACCATAACTTTTTAATCAAGACTAAAGAAAAAAGAAAACTCCAGGTGAGTTGCTCCAAGCAGCATAACTAGCATCAATGTTGTTCTCCTGTGCAACTCAAATTCACAAGCACCACATGGTGTCATAGTGCCACCTGCTTGCATTCCTTGAGTTAATTTTATGAGGCAATTTTTGTGAGTTAGGGTTGAAACAAAATGCTTATTTTCAAATCCGGACCTGAACCTCTCACAGACCACCTGTCCACTCTTCAAGTATGTCTGTCATTGTCTCAGGATCTAAGTGACATTCAGAGCCCTCAAAGAGTCTGTTTACTGTAAATAACAGTTTAGAAACCAAATCAGAGCATGGCTTTAGCTTCTGCTGTGGACTTTATCACTCTGTATTGTAAGAAATGAAAAGCTGCAGAGACTTCATTGCACTGAAACAAGTGGAAAATTATGCTTCCAGTGAAGGTGACATTCTAGAAATGGCCCATGGTGAGTGAACAAACTCTACCCAGCAGAACAAACCAGACATAATCAGCCAACAAAGTTATAAAATGAAAGCAGCAGACCTGCTTTGTTCTGTCAGCTTCACAGTTTGCTCTCCAGCCCTTCTTTTTATTGTCTCCTTCACTTTTGCCGCCTCGCTGAAACGCTCCACACGCACCGACACGATGTTTATCGATCAGCACAGCACTGATCACTGAGCTTGACTAACTGCTGCACCGATCAATAGCCCTGCAATAAACACGAGCAGGCGGCAGCAGTGGTGTTTTCTCCTCACCTGCTTTTAATGTGAAATATCCTCAGGCTCCTTATTATTGCTCAGGCTCTTGGGTCAGGTTTAACTAAAGAGCGTTCAGTATTTCTACCCTCTGACCTGACAAGCAGCAGCTCCATTATAAGCACAAAAACGGCACGGCACAAAAAGAATCAAACAAAACACAAATGGAAAACAACAGCTCAGAGTGTGGTCTGTGTGGTGCTTCACGTAACATACTTTCACTAGACACACTGAAGTGTGATCCAGGAAGTCCAGTTTGGAGGTTTGGACACCAAAACACTCAGCTTACAGAAATATGATGGACAGTTCCCAGATTATTATTACAGAAACCAAAACCTGAAGGCAGCAGGGCCCCTCAGAGGTTTCCTACATGACAAGTATCATCATGATCTTCTTATCACCTCTGATAGTCGACTGGTATCTGTGCTCAGCGCAGTGTTTGATGTTGCTGGTCACAACATTGTAATGAAGAAATTAGAATACACAATTAGCATTAAAGGAAACGCACTGTACTAGTTTGAATTGTATTTATGGGATACTTCCTGGTATTTTGCATGCAAATTTTGTTGGAGATTTCCTCAATCACCTAAGGGTCTGTGCTGAAGCCAAACTGTTTACTTTATACATGCTTCCCTAATGTAATATTATTAGAAAACTATATATTTCTATGTAGATGATAACCAGTTATATTCATCTATGACATCATCTGACACAAGTCAAATTGTATTTCTCTCAATAATAAAATGTCGAACAGTAGAGATGTGCCATAGGAAAGTAACAGAAATGTGGTTTTACGTACATTCGGTACAATTTTAAGATCATCTGAATCAGCATAACAAAATAATATGGTATCATCTGCGTATAACTTTACATAACACAGTGTCATCAATATAAAAACTGGAAAAACAACTGAACCCATAACTGAGCCTTGTGGGACACCGTTAAGCATTAGTTATCATTAATGTCTCCAACATCTCTTCCCAGCTCCACGGCTTTTCAGGGGCAAGTTTAAATAAAGCTCTGAAAAAATGTAATATATAAACATCAATGTGCACACACTAATAATAAGATAATGTGTAAGTTAATGATTAGAGCACATTCGTGGAGTAGAATTCAAACTTAATGTAAATACACTGTGAGCTGCCATACGGCTGCGTTCACTTCGTTCTGGGGTGTTTGGCTCTCTTGGATGTGATGCAGCTGCAGGCCTTCACTCTGCCCCTCATGTTTGAATGTTATCTTCTTACATAACCTGTCATGCTGCTTCAGTGGTGGCTCATTATAAATAAAGGATTTGGAAAAATGCAAAACTATAACAGATCCCTCTGTCCTGACGGTCTCTTTATTCATTATAAACATTTCCACCCCGTCATTACAATAAAGTACACAAGCGACACTGAGCGAGGAGCGTTAAAGTGAAGGAAAAACAGAGCAATAAAATGCATTTAATCATTTCTTTTTAAGAAATGAAGAAAGGTCATTGGATCAAACATGGCAATTACTACAACAACAACAACAACAACAAATAACAGACATGATATTTACTGCAACATCTGTAAGTCAACATAAAAGCAGCCAACAGCTGTATTTTGATGGGGACTATTTTCATCAGAGGAGCGATACAGATTTACAGACTGTTTGGAGCAGCAGGAGAAATGTGCTGTTTTGTTTTTTTTAATTAAGCTCTGTATTCATGGACAGCCAATAGGCTGGAGGCTCAGTGTTGCGTTTACTTTGTCTGTTTGTTAACATACATTGCTGCTGCCCCCTGCAGGTGCCGGTGGCTCACTGCTTCGGTCCCGCCGGTCAGAAGAAACGTTTCTGCTGCGTCTGCAGAAAACAAACAGAGGGAAGCACGGCGCTGCGCTGCGAAGGTCAGACCAGCACCATCACCAAGTAGACAGGGTGGATTAAATCTCATGAGTGATATTTTATTAGCGTGTGTGTGTTTGCGTGTTTCAGTGTGTGAGCTGCATGTCCACGCCGACTGTGCCATCTTCACCTGTGCCGACTGTCGCAGCTGCCACCTGGACGGGATTCTGGAGCAGGTATCGATTTAAAAAATATCAGTATAAATATAAAGTGTTTCCAACAGTAAGCTGGACTCAAACTATGGAGGCCAATGCTACAAATGTCACTGAAGATGAGGAGTTTCTCTGTGACGTTCACAATCAGATCATAAAAGGGCTGAACCAGAAGAAGTTCAGTCAGTTTGGTTAACAAACGGGCTCTTCTTAACTGGCACAGAGATGCTGTGTTAAGGCCGTGCGTTATGTTGTAATGCACAAAAACACCACCAGAGGGCAGGCTCTATAGGTGGAAGATGCAGCTGAGCTCAGCGAGCTGTGAAACATGACTGCTGGAAGTAGTTTAGAGTAGACTCTAGCTACGTGATCCATCAGTGAGCCGTTTGGCACATCGATCGCTTTAATAATTATTTTAGGTAGTTTAATAGTTTATTCTGATCCCTCACATCCATAGCTATGACGACTTTATTGTCGATTTTTATTGTATTCCTTTTTAAAATACTGACTTTGTTAGAAGTAACACAAGGCCTCTGAATTTATTCTCTCATATAATACCTGCTGCTCTCTGGTGCCAGCTGGACCCTCAGCGTCCACTCATCTCGCGGTTTTGGTTGGTGCTTGTGCAAACCTGAAACTGTGTCTAACTCAGTTAAAAACACAAACAGGAAATAAAGCAGTCGTGGTGGTCGTTTCAAAGTGTTCTGCATCTCTGTGCTCCTGCAGTGAGCGATCACTGAGACGTGCTGAAATGACCTTGTCTCTCACGCTTCATCCCTCGCCATGCACGCGAGGTTACCAAAAAAAAACGGGCGCATGGCAGGGATGCTCTGTCCTCCGGCATCTGTGACATCATTTTTTGTGACAACAATGAAAACGATCAGTCACTCCTTGAACTGAAGAGCAGGAGCTTGAGAAAGTTCATGCATCAGTATTTTCCACTAAAGGAGAGGGAAGTGTCACCAAATGCAGACTTTGTGATTAAAAACTGCAGAATACTGCAGTGTAATACCATGTGCACAAGATGAGATGGTAGATATTTCCACCTTAAAAAACTAAAACAAAAATAATTGATAACTGAATTCCTACCTGACAAATTTTCCATAGTTTGAAATGCAGGTAGCGCCCACTGTGCAGCTAGTCTACAATAGAAACTGGGCTCTGTGATGTAGTGATATTGATCAGGTCCAGTCAGTCTGACTTTAATCAGAGACGTTGTAAGACACTTCAATGAGGATGTCTGCCGTCGGTTCAGTGTGTGTAGCTCGATCAAAACCCATCGATCGCTCACAGTCTGGATAAAAAGTGAAAAGCATGAAGCTGATCTCCTGCAGAGCTGATGATGGCAGACAGGCTGACAACAACCCCGGGAAGCTGTCGTCGGGTTTCAGCCCATCTATTCACACTGCACTTTTCTTTTTCGGTGCTTTCCTCCTCACAAATATGACATTTCATTTTTACATCCTCCTCAATTAGCTGTGGCTGATGGGGACTATTTTTAGCGCTGGATTGAAACTCATTCTTTTCTTTCTGCTCCAGGATACGTTTCACCACCACTGGAGGGAGGGAAACCTGGCGTCAGCGGCAAGGTGTGAGGTTTGCCGGCGTTCGTGCGGGTCGTCTGACGTCCTGGCAGGGATGAGGTGCGAGTGGTGCGGCATCACGGTGAGAATCAGCGAAGAATGTGTCAGCGTTGATTTCCTCTAGGGTGGGGTTTAGGTTGGGTTTCAAGCAGCTCAAGTGCTAAAACCTGCAGTGCCTCTAACGTCCAGCAGAGGCTCCAGTCCATTCATGACACCTGTACAGTTGATGAATTAAATTCCATTAAGGTTTAAAGCTTCACCCCAGCTAACTGGAGTCCCTGCATTCCCAGACTATTCTCTTCCTAAATTTAAATTGAACCTCTTTGAGATCATTTAGCTGTCTCTGGTCCTGATGATACAGAAACTGTTAACAAGTAAAGGTGATTCCTGAGTCTCCACAGATCCACCTTACCCCATAGACCAGGGGTGTTGAACTCCAGGCCTCGAGGGCCGATGTCCTGCAGGTTTTAGATCTCACCCCGGGTCAACACACCTGAATCAAATGATTAGTTCATTACCAGGCCTCTGGAGAACGTCAAGACATGTTGAGGAGGTAATTTAGCCATTTGAATCAGCTGTGTTGTATGAAGGACACATCTAAAACCTGCAGGACATCGGCCCTCGAGGCCTGGAGTTCGACACCTGTGCCTTAGACTGTATATATAAGTTTCTGGACTCAATATGAAACTTCAGCTGTAGTTTTTTGTGACCTCTTTGGGAACCAAGAGCACCCATATTTGGATCAGAGGGTAGCATGTGTTATCAGCTAAACTACCAGCTAATGCTAACTAGCTTGGTTATCAACCTAATTTAATTACTTAGAAATACTCCAAAAGGCTCCAACAGCACAAACACAGTCCAGAGGTGCAGTTCAGGTGAAGATTTGCTAGCAGCTAGCTGAACTGTCAGTCAAAGAGGCCACGCCCCTAATAATGTAAATTTTAACACTGTACAGGTGTTATGAAGGGGGGATTACCTACAGATACTAAAGCAGTGTGTGTATCAGAGTGTAAAGGTGTCTATTCCTGCTGTAAAGTTTTAACATGGAGTCTGTGGGGACTGACTCGCTGCTGGAGCCCCTTGTGGGCGTTAGAGGAACTGCAGGTTTTGGATTCATCTTCCACCCTCAGACGATGAGGCTGATAAAACTCTGAGATCACGGGTGTTACATGATGTTTCACTTCCCTGAGCTTTGTGTGTGTAAAGTGACATGTTGCTTTCCCGCCTGCAGAGTCATGCGGCATGTTACCTCGGCATGCCGGCAGAGTGCACTCTGGGACGTCTGCGCTGCATGCTTCTGCATCCGGCCTGTGTCCGCCTCGACTCCAGAAACTTCAGCAAGATGCACTGTTACCGCATCGCTGAGAGCTGCAGCCACGAGCTGGGTATGCACACAGTGAACCCCGCCTTACAGAAAACGTTCACACTTCAAAAAAAATAAAGATTTACATCATCGGGAGTTAATGGGAGGCAGGTCTGCACAGCAGGAGTGAAACAAACACACATATGCTCCTCCAGACCACATCCTTTGACGCTACTGACACAAACTGTGTGAACCGCAAACGCTCGGCTCGTTTCCTGACAGCTTCACTGCTGATCTGAGCTGTGAAACTGAAAAAAGATGTTTTTAAAGAAGTCAGGATGTGAACAGTGCAGACAAACATCCAAACGCCGAGAGCTGAAACACGAGCCCCTGCAGGTTTCAAAGGGCCAAATCACAAAATTCACAAAAACACTCCAGGGTGTTTCTGTTTTCCAGAAAATTCTTCCAAAATAAAACTCTTAACAGCCAGGAAGTCAGGAACAACAAGAGTTAATTTTCATCCTCCAGACGATCTCCAAAGTCTCACAATATCTGAACTCACTTTTCTACTGTTTGTAGAAAGAGTTGAGACACTGGAAATTAAATACAGAATTTGATGATTTTAAAATCTGTATTTTATTCACAATAGAAACAGAAAACATATCAAATGTGTAAACAGAAAAACAGAGCTAAAACTCACAGGTTGGTGAATCTCTGCCCATCGTTACTTCTGAGAAACTCTGCCTGTCTAAGATGCTCTTCTTATACCTGATCATGTGACTGACCTGCTGCCATCTGATTAGCTGTTCGACGTTTCTCCAGCTGTTTCTTTTTAGTATTACTTACGTTTCCAGCCTTTTCTTGCCGCGTACCAACATTTTGAGACACATTTCTGCCATCAAATTCAAATTGAGCTTATAATTTTTGGGAAATCTCTCAGTTTAAACATTTGTTCAATTGTGAATAAAATATGGGTCTATGAGATTTACACATCATTGCTTTGTGGTGGTTGGTGTTGTGTTTCTACACTGAAACACCAACTGTTGTGATAAGAGAGACAGCCGTGGTGCTGTCAGAGACCTTTTGTATTTTTTAATTGATTGTTGATGCTTTTATTACTTGACAAATCCACAAACTAAGATTTCAGACGTCAGGCTCTAAATGAGAATAAGGTGAGCTACTGATCTGGGTCTGTTTCAGGTTGTTCCAGCTTGTTGAAATCTGATCAGGAAGTTCTGTGTCCAGTAAACTGTCTCACTTGACCGGCTCTTTTCCTCCATGTTTCGATTAGATAACTCAGATGATGCTGATCTCTCTGCTGCAGCAGCGCCAGCATCCAAAGACGGTCAGCCGGCTGCCTCAGAGTCAGGTCGGTTCACCGTATGTCTGTATACGAGCTCCCTTTGTGTTTCAGAGGTTTTATTAATGACCGACTGGTGGACGATACAGCTCTGGAATAACTGATGCTTGCAGATGTTGCAGTCACATCTGGTTGTGTCTGGTTTGTTTACTGTGACCCACAGGTAAACAGTTTCTCAAGGTGTTTGATGGCGACGATGCAGTCAAGCGCGGTGTCTTCCGACTGGTCTCAATCACAAAGAATGAGGAAGTGGTGGTAAGGGCTCTGCTTCCTCCCAAAAACCTGACACACACACACACACCAAGACGGGTACTACTACCTCTTCTACCACCGAAATCTCACACAACTTTCATGGAACACAACTTTCAAAATAAAAGCAGTGAGCTATAATTCTGTAAAAGCTATTTTTAGTAATATGACACAGAATGGTGTCAGAGGAATATCCCGACCACCGTGACTAATCTTGCTTCTCAGTAAGACTGTGTCTAACTTTGACCTTGGTTGGATTAGAATATTAATTAAGGAAAGATTATGAAATGAAAAACCAGGATTTACATAATTAAATAGTCACAGATATGAAAGGCTTAAAACCCCTAAACTTATGAGTAAAGTCAAAATTATGGAGTAAAGGGTTTAAAAACTTTTCATATACAAATTAACAATAAGTTACAATAAAAACAAATCAAAATTTGACTCAAACTTAAAAGAAAAAAACTAATCAATAAATTAGAAGATGACAAATGATAAAACTAAAAATAATAGTCAAATTTCTTTGATTAAAAAAAGTAAGAATTCTTTAAAAAAGTTAACATTTTGTCCCAAAAACAGGAGAACGGTCAAAGTTCAGATTTTAAATCATAAGTAAAATAAATTAAATAAATAAAATTCATAACTGTCAAATGAAAAGTCAACATTAGGTACAGCAATAATTGAGAATATGAAAAAAGATTATGAGCTAGAGAGTAAGGCTTTTAAGTAGTGACAAATTAAAACCAAAATGAAGACTGTAAACTAGAAAGTGAGTTAAATGCCTGAAAAAATATACTTTTTTTTTGGGCATTTAAAAAACAAAAAAAACCAAACATAGCTCTATGATACCTGTGTTGTCCTGCAGGAGGCGGCGCTGAGGGCCTTCTACCTCCCCGACGACCCTCAGGACTTCGAGCTGCACGAAATCGGCGGCCTGCAGCGTCTGCACAGCGACGACATCCTGAACCGCAACGGCAGCCCGGACAACAGGAACTCGCTGAAGGACGGAGGCGACTCGTGGCTGCTGAGGGCAAAACCCCGAGTCACTGAGGTCATCAAGGTGTACACTGACTGGCCCAGGTGAGTTTAGTCAGGACTCTGTCCACCACAAGAAAGCAACCTTTTGTCACGTGCTGTGTATAAGAGATGAACGCAGCCACTGTGATGTCACCCACTGGTTGAATCACGAGGTAGCCCCGCCCACTTTGATTGAATCAAAATTTCTGACATGATCATCGTCCTGTATATAGTCCTTCAAACTAATGACTAATGAGACCATAAACGTGTACAACCACAGTTGTTTGCAGCCAGAGGAGTCGCCCTCTGCAGGTCATTGGATTTAATGCATATTTAAGCCCATCAAACCTGGAAGCTACGTCCACCCGTTACACACAGAGTCCCTGGTTTTTGTCAACTAACTGTTTTTGTGTTTCAGGTCAGGCGTTGCTTTCATTTCGGTTTCCATCTCAGACAGCAGCACGACGTCCTCAGTCCTCGCCGAGGTCCTCAGTAAGCTGGACAGACAGGTAAAATTACAAGTGTTAGATGAGTCCAGGCTCATATTAATGCCTGAATGAACATGAGCAGGACATTTGAGCAGTTTATACTTCAATCGGCAATTTGAGCTGTTTATGTAAGTTCAGCCCTGAAACCACTGATGGTGTCGATGATATGTGCGGTTTCAGGAGGAAGATCTATCAAAATTCTCTCTGCTGGAGGTCTGCATGAGCAGCAAGCAAGGTGAGAACTACCCGCATGGGGAAAAACAAAATCACATTTTGGTGACTGAAATCATGTGAAGAAAAATAACCCAACCTGCAGCTGACCTGGAAAACGAGTATGAGCACTGCGGTAGAGCACATATTAATACTGACACAATGATGATGCGGTGTTATTCATATGTCCCTATTACATAGTTTATCACTCAATCACGGGCCTCTTTTCTACAGCTTTTTCTACAGCAGGACCAACTACAGGAACCATATTGTTCTTGTACAGATTTCCTGTTTTAAATCTTATTTTATTATCACTATTAATAAAAACCATTCATAGATTTAAGTTAAAAAAAAAGATTTGTCTAGAAAAACAATCACTGATTTCAAGCTTTTCATAGAGTTCAGCATTCTGATGTATGAGCCACACCTGTACGTCTACAATCTTTTATTTAATACTTATCTCTGGCGAAACTTTACCCCGGAGTACCAGTATGAAGGTCAGAAATTGCAAGGGTAAAATTTTAATCGCACATAGTTTAGATTACAAATTTATTTATGGTGAGAAAAAAAATTAAAGTCACAGATTAATTCAATATAGTATAATATATAATATGAATGTAATCAGGTCTTACAATCTTACTTTGTACAACCATTAATAAACAATTATTGAAATAGAGTTTTTTAAATAGGCTCCGCCCATATTTGGTGCATTTCTGACCACGCCCCCTATTTTGAGATTGCCTTTAAGCCACACCCAATACAGCTTTTGATTTTCTTTTGTTTTTTGTTAAACTTACTTTTTGAGACGCTCAGCCAATATCAAATTTCAGCCATGTTCTCAGAGAACATGCAAGATCACAATGAAATACATTAGGTCTCTAGAACATGTCAGAGTGTGGTTTTTTTTTTTTTTTGGAAGATCCATTTTTGAAGTGGTTCGTGGTCAGCGTGGAGCTGCTTCTGGCCCATGAATAATTTCAGCTCAGTTTAGTGTTTTGAATACTTCACCCACACCTGAGCTGCACACAGTACAAGCCGCTGTCATTCTCTTCATTTTAAACATTACGCACCTTCTTCAGCACTTCTAAAACCATAAACTTGGACCTTAGAGCAGAGCGTGGAGTCTTGCCATGCTCTGCAGAAGCTCTATGTGATACCGGAGAAGGTTGTGACCTTTCTGTCTCTGTCGTCCAGTGCAGAGACAGACGCTGACTCCTCAGGAAAAGCTTCGGGACAAACTGCGCGAGATCAGGAAGGTAAGAGGACAAACAAGATTTCCTGAACTTTCATAAATGCCAACGCTGAGAATAAGTGATGCATTTAATTGTTGCCATTTGCACATCCAAAGATTAGTGACTAGCCACGTGTCTGAGGTCAGATTATATGAATATATTAGATTATATTCACCAAGTTAGGTTAAGGTTTTGGTAGCGCCTGCATGTCATTCTGTCTGTAAACACGATAGCACAAGAATTTTTGAATGAATTCTGATAAAACTCTGTAAGAGTGCAGAGTGGGCTGGTGTTGGCGGTCCATTAAAGCTTGGCTTACATCCACCAAGGTCTTTAACTTCATGATTAATTGGTGGAAAACTGATTTAGAAAACATGATTCAACATATAGAAGGTCTTGTCCAACATAATTTGACCTCTGACCTCTCCTACAAGGTCAGTAGATTGCTGTGAAGGTCACAGTGGTAACAGCAATATTTAGAGCTTTCTAAAGCTACGTTTCCATTGTTGATTGTGTTTATGGTGGAGTGAGTACTGCCAACAAAAAGAGAATAAGCTGCATAGTTAAAAGTATTCTGCAGTATAATATTGTATAAAAAGTTCTGTTTATTGTCCTGTTATTTACAAATCAGTATTTATTATCCGTTACCAGCTCCTACATAATGTTTGCTACGCTCACCACAAACCTCTTGAAGTATGTTTCATAAGAACAAAGAAAAGAAGTGTTTATGAGCATTTACAGCTCAAACACAGCATGAGGAAGAAGTGCACCGCAGCCTGCTGATGCTCGATGTGTCGACAGATTTAGCCACACTGACCTCGGTGTTGTTGGTACACAGCATCGTTTCACTTCTGTTTTTTATTTTGATTATACGCTTTTAACACCCAGCTTTAGTCTGGGGTTTAATTTTAGTTACTGTAGTAACTCTGACAGAGACACGTGTCACTATAATAAACGTCACTTTTTTTCTTCTTTTTTTTTTGCATTATTATTATTATTATTATTATTATTATTATTATTATTATTATTATTATTATTATTATTATTATTATTATTATTTTAGTTGCAGGTATATAAGTCTGCTAAGCTGGATGTCTGAGCTCCAAATATAAATATTTTTACAGTATAAAAATAATGGTTTCTGCAGAGGGTGACACTCTTTGTTTTCTCTGTGGCAAAGCCGCCAGCATCAGTTAGCTGATTCTGCTTCTTTCGGCGTGCATGGTTAGGATCTGCAGTCCTCGCAGGGATTTCAGTCTCCTCTCGCTGTCAGACGTTTCCATGTGTTAGACAAACGTGTTAACCGCTCCACTGTGAAGCCGCTCGTTATTCAGTTTGCAAAATTCATCTGCAGGTGTTTACATAATCTTTTATTTTGTCTGCATGTTTTCTGTTTTTGTGACCATCGAGAGGGAGGGGAAACATAGAGATGACGGGCAGGTAAAGGTCGGGGACTCGTGGTCTGCATCCTAACCGCTTGCCTCTAATTCAGTGAACTCTGTGGTCATTCCTGCGTTGTGCCTCAGTTAGATCATAACCATAGTGCAGAATAAAAAGATGGTGGACGTGCCCTGACGTGGTGATGTGGCGTCGCGCTATGTGCAGGTGTCTCTGCGGCAGATGAATCAGACTCGGTTCTACATCGTGGAGAATAAGAACCGGGCGGTGCGGGTGGAGCTGCTGATTGGAGGGCTGCCCCCCCTGCTCACCACAGAAAAGTACACGCAGCTGATCGAGGAACACCTCGCCATCAAGAGTGAGTCGCTTTAAAAAACGCATGCTTTCCTCCTGCAGTGCCCTCTGGTGGGTGGATGTGAACCAAACGTGATTAAAGCGTGTGACAAAGTTAAAAAGTGAAGCTCTGTCGTGTTTTTATTCAAACCGAAGTTTTATGTTCAGGCTCATTTCCCCTTAACTGTTAATTTCAGGTTTAATTCTGCCGCTCTGACTCACCTGTCCTCCTCTTTCCTCTCTGCAGGTCACCTGGTCACCATCAGCAATTTCTATCTCAATCAAGGTGAGTCGTCCGTCATGAAAGCAGCCTGCTGGGCAGGTTTAAGGACACATGTAGTCTTCCCTGGCCTCCTCCTGCTCAGATCACCTTCTGTAGTTTTCGCACTGGTTCTGTCCCACGAGGACTTCTTGTGTCCTTATGGGTAAATAAATTTGAACACATCTTACTGAATTTATGTCAGAAGAAATCTGTGAACTGCAAGCTAACAATGGTGAGAGTGGGAAGCAGGACTCGAGTGTCGCCTGATGGACAGAGACGGATAAATACATGTTTCTAAAGAGGACGGGACTCTGTCTGAAATGCGCTGCTGTCCAGATCAGTTAAATGGTCTTCCTGACTCACTGACGCTCACTTATGAGGTTTGATCAGAAAGTTCTGGGAGTTTTCCATAAAAATCTAAAATCTCTTTTTCAAGGTCATCTTCAGGTGTAGCTGATCTCCTGTGGTTTGTTGAAATGGTGACTCTTCAGCTGTATTTTTCTCGTGAGATAAACCTGCTGAGCAGGTAGGGTGCGTTGAACACTGCGTTGAGTGGTGGCATCATTGGCGTCGTTTCCTTCGGTTTTCTCCGTCAGAAGTCTGTGTTCGCTGTGCGACCCAGAGGGACAAATATTTAAAGAAATGATGATAACGCTGACGGTCACACTGCTGGCCCGATAAACCTCAAAATCATGACTTTGTATTATTTAAGAGCAAATTCTTTCTGATCACACCTGGTTTCCTGTCTCAGTGATGGATGTTCATATTTAACACAGTCAGAGTTTCTAATGATGAGCTCAGTGCGTTCAGATCCCACAGCTCAGCCTTAATATGCTCTAAACACTTGGTTTCAGTTGGCTTTTTGTACCATTGGCTCTATATGATGTCACAAAGAGTTATATTCCTAATATGGTCATCTCAGACCTACAAGCTCCACCCCCTTCTGTTTAAACCTATAAGGTACGGCTGTCTTAGAAGAAAGTTAGCAGCAGCTGGTTTGATATAAACTGAGGGTCTGAGACATCAAACTGAGATTTTTCCTCTGTGTGTGTGTGTGTGTGTCCAGGTGCGGTGGTGTTGCAGATCTCGTGTTTCGCTGAAGCAGAGAGGATCTACATGCTGGCTAAAGATACTTCCATCAACAACAAGACGCTCACCTCGCTGGTCATTCCAACGATCACGGTAACTGTTGTTCAAATACGCCTCATTAAACTCAGGCTCTGCGAACACACTCTTAGCACGAGGAGTTTTGGTGTCTTCTTACCGAACCGAGCAGATGTAATGAGGCTGCAGTGCTTAAAGAGCTCCAGGAAAATCTCTGGAAACAAGCACACTGAATAAAACCATTCAGCTTCCAGATGTCTCTTACCTCTGCCCAACATCTCACCAGCATCTGGTTTTCCTTTCAGCACAACACGCTGGGAGCAGACGTGTGTCCTCTGCTGGTGTTTGTCAACCCGAAGAGTGGCGGTCTGAAGGGGAGAGAGCTCCTCTATGGTTTCCGGAAGCTCCTCAACCCTCACCAGGTCTTCGACATCATGAACGGAAGCCCGCTGGCCGGGTGAGGACGACAGCACACCTCCTCGGTGAAAGCAGAGGATTTTCCGACGCCGTCACTACTTATTTTATTTAAAAAAAACTACAGATCATCACTGTAGACACAGCAGAGGGTTTGCAGTTAGCAGATCTCTTCTGATTTCTGGTGAACTTTTCGCCTCACTGGAACCATAACCAGCAATAAATTTACTTAGAGAAGAATTATTGAAGAGGCCCAAATGTCCTTCAATATGAAAGAAACTCAGAATCGAGCACCAAACAAAGGGCCACCCCATCACTGAAAAACAAAACGTTCAAATTTCAAAATATACCCCTTCATAACACCTGTACAGGGGGGACGTTTTATAACTCACCTGTTTAAATTCTATTGACGCTTACAGTTTCATTATTAGGGGCGTGGCCTCTGTGACTGGAATAAAGACCACACAGAGTGTTTGTGCTGTTGGAGCCTTCTGGAGCTTTTTTAATGCAGTTATTTGACCAACCTGCTGTGAGGTTAACTATTTCAAGGATTTTATTTGGAGGGGTTTTTTTTGTTTATCTGTGTCATGTCTAATTCAGCTAGCTATCATTAGCTGATAACTTAGCTCCACTTCTGGGAAACAAATATTGAGATAATATTAAGGGTTCAAAATGGTGGAAACCAGTGGGTTTCACATGTAGTGTGTGATGCTAACTGGCAAACCTGGCAACATTTCCACCAGTCTGCTGCAGACCTGATTTATCACCATCAAAGTTAAAAGGTGATACAAAATGATGTTTGCCTGTTTATCTATGATGTTATTGTTATGGTTTGTTAGTAATTGTTTAGGTTTTAACCTAATTTTTTAAATTTGAAACAGAAGACAACTGAAGTGGTTCTACTTTCTAGAAAGAGTTGCAAACAACCTCAACGCCATGCAGAACAACTGAAAATAAATATAAGACTGCAGGGGGATGCGACAGAGTACAAAGAGATGAGAAATTACCACAAAAAAGACAAAACAGCTAACGAGAGCCACAAAAACCATTGCCAAGTAACATAAAATCATCTCACGGAGCCACAAAAAGCTGAAACAAAAGCATTGTAGATGCAACCCAGCAGCAAACAGTGAGGCTGGTTCCAGTCTGGGCAGGTAGTCTGTGGAGGGGTACCAATCTCCTAAAGACATTTGTGAAGTTTCAGTCGGTGTCAGAAATGTTCACCTCGTTTTAAATTGTGGTCATCGCAGTAAAACTGTCTCTACTGTTCGCTCTGCAGCCTGCACACGTTCAGGGAGGTTCCCCGGTTTCGGGTGCTGGTCTGCGGGGGCGATGGGACGGTGGGCTGGGTGCTTGGAGTGCTTGAGGCTGTAAGGCACAAACTGACCTGTCGCGAGCCGCCAATCGGCATTGTACCACTAGGAACAGGTGAGACCAAACGCTGCTCCTTTTATTTGTTTTCTAATGCAGAGACGAGTTCCTGTTGAGTCGATTTGGGCACTTGGCAGTTTTTAACTTGCTGGTAAACAGTTGAGTTTGATTTGTGTCCTGTCAGGTAACGACTTGGCTCGTATCCTGCGGTGGGGTCCAGGTTATAGTGGTGAGGACCCTTACCACATCCTAGTGTCGGTTTATGAGGCTGATGAGGTTCTGATGGACCGCTGGACCATCCTGCTGGATGCCCAGGATGTCTCAGAGGATGGCAAAGACAACGACTTCTTGGAGCCACCCAAGGTCCGATCCAAAAGCATTATCATTATTAGATTAAGAGATAAAACATAATTTCCAAAAACCTGAAACATGTTCGTGGTCTAGACTTTACAACCAGACAAAAGTCCATGAACTAACAATGGTCACGGTTAGTTCAGATGCATCTGTAACAGCTGGAACAAGAAGTTCCACTGACTGCTTCCCGAAAGCCAATCACCTGAAAACATCCTGCAGTCTGGTCATTCTCCTGATGCCAGAAGTGAAGGACAAGCTTGTTGTTGCCATTTGATTCAGTTTCAGCTGCTCACCTCTTTCCTTTCATACAGAACAGAAATGATCTGGACTTCCTGGGAGTTTTGTTCATGTTACTTTGTTCCAGCTATCAGCTGAACTTTGGAGGGAGGTAGTTTTTCTCCTGGTGTGTAGAGGGGCTATGATGTCATCCAAAAACACTCCACTGATGTTTTTGCACAGCTGATGCCAGAGCGAGTAAGGAAAAACCCATAAACCCAAACAAACGGTTTGTTAATTTTAAGGATATCTATGAACTCCACAAGCTACGGTAGTTTCCGCTGCCAAGGTGGAGCCCAGTGGTGGTCGATGATTGTTTGACAACAAGATTATGCACAAATTTCACAGAACTTTAAGGGAGGTGGACAGGACACCTCCCTTCGAAGTAAAAATGTAACAAGCCGTTAAATTTTGGGATCACTTTAGAGAAAAAGTGAAATAAATCATGTTAGCTTCGGTGGAGATCTCGGTTCTCTGGGTATCCCTGTAGTTCTTTTTGTTTTCACAAGTTAGGGTTGGTTTAACTTCGCTCAGGTTGTGGATGTTTCCGTTTTTTATACAGATGCTGTGGTAGAAAAAATGGATAAAAGTATCATGGAAGTATCTGTCTTTCCCTCAGATTGTCCAGATGAACAACTACTTTGGTCTCGGTATCGACGCGGAGCTCAGCCTCGACTTCCACCTGGCTCGAGAGGACGAACCCGACAAATTCACCAGCAGGTGAAAATTTATGAGAGAGCCAGAATTTTGTGGTCGATTGTAATTTCCCATTAAAGTTGACACTTTATGAATAAGAGTTACGATTGTTTTGTAGTTGACATCTAGTGGCCATCAGTGGTATTGCACTTTACAGAAAGCACTGGTGCGTGTTTCTGACAGTGAAGACCACGTTTCCCATCAGCCCTTTTGCTTCCTGTCTTCCATAGGTTTCATAACAAAGGTGTGTATGTGAAGGTAGGCCTGCAGAAGATCAGTCACACGAGGAGTCTCCACAAAGAGCTGCAGCTTCATGTGGATGGGCAGGAAGTCCCATTACCCAACATAGAGGGACTAATCTTCCTCAATATACCCAGGTAACACACACACACACACACACACACACACACACACACACACAGACACACACAGTCTTGTCCTCACGTTCATTTTCTTGTGTGTAGTTGGGGTTCAGGTGCTGATCTCTGGGGGTCAGAGGTCGACAGTCGCTATGAGAAACCCAGCATCGATGACGGCCTGTTGGAGGTGGTTGGGGTCACAGGGGTCGTCCACATGGTGAGACAGTTTAGAGTGAAGAAGTACAGACTGGTTTTATCCAGAGGGTTTACCACACTGTGTGCGTGTGTGTGCGCAGGGCCAGGTGCAGAGTGGTTTCCGTTCCGGGATTCGCATTGCTCAAGGGAACTACATCAGGCTGACATTGAGGAAACCGATACCAGTCCAGGTGGATGGAGAACCGTGGATCCAGCCGCCGGGACACATCATCATCTCTGCTGCTGGACCAAAGGTACACTCCGTTTGTCCCTGCACGGCTTCCGTAGTGTTGGGTTTTTTTTTCTTTAGTGAGTGTTTTTTTTCCATTTTTATAGAAAATAACATTTGAACATAAGACAACAGAAGAAGGACTGACCAAACAAAAAAACAGATGGGGAATTAGGCCATCTAGGTAGAAGTTTGACATACACAAGGTTACAAGTTGAAAATTATATACAACTCAGATACATATTATTACCAGAGGTAATACAAAGGAATACCACAAGGCTCCAAAGTAATTTCTCAGTAAGAAAACATTTACATTTCTTCCAGTATTTTTCACATTTTTCTGAGGACAGTCTCAAGGAGGTTAGTCGCTCCATAACGTGAATTTCGTGTGTTATTTCTGTTCAGTCCGAAACAGTTGGAGGTTCCCCATTCAACCACTTGCGTATTATAGCTTTTTTGCTGGCTGCCTGTAATATCTGTAGCAGGTATCTGTCCTGTTTCTTCAGTCCAATTGTTATGTTGCCTAAGTAAAAGACACTGAAGCTCCCCTCCACCTGTAACCCAGTTATCTGCTTGGTTCTTTCAACCACTTCTGTCCAGTAGGGGGAGATTTTAGGACGTTTCCAAAAAATATGGAAGTGGCCTACTGAAGTATATCCACATTTCCTCCAACATTAACTATGTTCAGCATTTTTACTTTGGAGTTCTTTAATCTTAGGGGTGATAAAAAAAAAAAGCTCTGAGTATTTTTCCAAGTGAACTCGCTCCATGAATCGGAGCTTGAAGTAGTGGCTATGGTTTTACATATAGTAGACCAATCTTCTTCAGATAGGTTTATTCCGCCTCTTTCTCCCATCTGAGTTTAATGTAGGTGGTAGACAGTTTCCTTTCTATCTGTAGTATTGAGTAGGTCATAGAGATTTGGTTTTTTTTGTCAGTTTCCCTTTACATGCATCTATAAAAATTTGAACTAAAGGCTTTCTCTCCTTGGACACAATAGCTGTATTAAAGTGATATCTTAATTGGAGATATCTAAAGAAGTCACCCCTCTCCAGGTTGTTACTGTCTGACATTGTTGAAAGGTATCTAAATCTTTTTCAGATGATATTTTCCAATATGCAGTAATGCCAAAGTTGCACCAATATTTAAACTTACTATCAATTTTTGCAGGGGTGAATTCTGTGTCATATGCTGGCCAGTGTAGTATTCTTGCATCACTTTCAAACATTTTGTCTCTAAGTAACCTGAGTCAGATCCTCAGTGGTACTTTTATGCAGTTTGATACTGCAATAATGGTTTATCCCCGAGAATAGCCGGGAGAGGGACATTCCGTAGTGTTTGAATGTTTTTGCTTTGATGTCTCTTTACTGAAAGAAAACAAAGTTTTCTCGTTGTACTGCGTATTTTAGTTTATTCAGGATGTTTGAGGCATGCACTCTTTGGTCTTTCGTAGTTAATTCAAAAGAAAAAGCAGCTGGTTCTTTGACTTTTGTTTCTAAATTCACAAACTGAAATTGAAAACCGTGACTTCTGGAGTCATCCTGTTCCTCAGTGTTTACAATCACACCAGGGAAATCGTATTTATTATTGTGAT
This sequence comes from Neolamprologus multifasciatus, assembly GCF_963576455.1. Lineage (NCBI taxonomy): Eukaryota > Metazoa > Chordata > Actinopteri > Cichliformes > Cichlidae > Neolamprologus > Neolamprologus multifasciatus. The sequence continues at coordinate 6,112,623 of NC_140440.1, forward strand.
CGCGTGCAAAGAACTGACGATCTCGTCGCCTTTGAAATGGTTCAAAGACGGGGATCAGGTCTGCAGCTAGTCGCAGTCAGTTTCAATCTTGAAATCATCAAGATGGCAATGAAACAGCAATTAGACAGAGTTATCTCTTATCTGCTATCAGTCTGTGATTGGATGGGGTCAAGTTGGCAATTACATGCAATCTTTTTGTGAAAATACAGCGATTATTGTGATAATCGGCAAAAACTGCAAATTAAACTGCAGAAATTAACTTAAACTATTAAGTCCAGACAGATCCTCATGGATGCTAATGATTAATTCATGTGGTCTCCTACAGTTTGCATAGAAGTTACTACTCTCCCGGTGGTACTTAAACTATTAAAAGTGTGATGCGAATGGGAAACGGGGAATGTCTTCAAAGTAAAAGTAGAACCTTTTGTAACATGTTCTATGGTAAAGAGCAACTTTTACTTTGAAGGTGATCTTTACAGTTGTATTTCCTGTAGCTTATCTTTACATGTAGCTTGTTATATAGTATGTATACACCTGTAGATGATCTGTGTTTTAGTTTGGAGCCATTTTGGCTCCTCGAATATGTTTGTGTGAGGGAAAAAAACTTTGTTTGGGAGTTTTTAGGGTTACACTTCTGTTGTCTTCTGCCGTTTGTAGGTTCGGATGCTGAGGAAGTCCAAGCAGAAGCAGAAGAAGTCATCAGCTAACATGAGGGACGGACACTCGGATAGTCCTTCTTCCAGAGATGGACACTGACCCGATCACCCGATAATGGACGTCCTGCCTGTTATCTGCCTCCTGCTACTGCACATGGGTAACCGTTTTGGTGCCAGCAGCCAGCTGTGAATTCACTCATGTAGCTTTGCAACGACACTAACGGGCCGCAGACGGACCACAGACTCGTGGACGTTTACCGTCTTGCAAAGTGGGAGAAAGTCATGGATCACTTGGGATTGCATTTCATGCCTACTGTCCAGGCGCCGACCATTTACAGAAATCACAGTAACCGTGGTTAATAATTCCACTCCTAACTTTTTTACTTAACAGTAAATAACTCACAGCAGGATGTCTGCATAGACTGCAAAAGAAATTGTGTTGAATTTTGACCATTTCTCAGTATGAATAAGCTCTGCGCTGGAAAAAAAAAATCTAGACAAGTATTTAAAGTGTCTGTCCGGACGTGACTGTATATGTGCAGTAAGTAGCAGTACTCAGTGTCAGCTGATATATTATATAATAACTTTAGTCGTGAAAAATAATGTGCAGCTATAGAATAATTATGACCTCCGTGTTGGTCTGTTTGTCATCAGAAAATATGAAGAAAGCGGATACTGAAGACAGCGACGGGCAGTTTTTAAAAAAGCTGTTACTACATAATGTTTCTCGAAAGCAGTAATTTCCTGGGAGGCCCCACTACCCTTCTTCTTCTTCTTCTTCTTCTTGATTTCTTGTGTGAAATCCTTTAGTAATATTTACACACAGTGTAGAAATTTTACACTATTGAGCGTAATTAAAGTCAGATCAGGGTGAGCTATGCTAAGCAGGGTTAGCTGGAAAGAAGAACAGTAAAGCCTGGAGCAGGTTGTAGTTCAGCAAAGGGAGAGCTGTTTATTTTTGATGCTCACACAGATTAGTCTTGCAGTAAAGCTTGTCTTAAATAGAAATGTGTTTACTGGAAAATATAAAACAAGAGAAACTCCAAGATAATTTAGAATAATTTTAAAAAATACCAAAGGCCACCTAATAATTTGGTTTCAATCAGCAGAAGAATATATATATATATATATATATATATATATATATATATATATATATGTGTGTACAGTATAACATACAAGTGCAGATTTCTTATAAGAACTACAGAACATCCAGTTAGGATAGCATTAAAGAGACAAACATTTTTCTGACAGGAGCCTGTTTTGATATTTTTGATGTTTTAATTTTTTTTTACATTTTTTAATTTTTATTTTACAGAAGTGTGTGATGGCACTTGTTCAAGCCGTCAGGTTATTCAAGATACTGAGAAACAACCCAAACAGTGGCCATTACTTTAAATCAATTTAATTTTGAAAATTGTGTACCAGATACGAAAATTAGCCTAATAACACTCCTGTAGCAGTTAGTAACTGTGCAAGCTTGTTAGCTAGTTTTTTTTTAGTCAGTTGTGTGCATTAAGGCACATTGAAAGTATGTTTATTAAACAGGATTTTTGCTTTTGTTCATTAAGTTCATTTGCAGCTAAACGAAACACAATCATCTTGAACATGCAAGCTTAGTGAATGGTTACTTAGCTAGCACTAATCTTTACTTTTGGCTAGTGTAAAAACGTGACTAATATTTTGTAACCTGAAAATCATTCATTTGAGTCCGTTTTTAAAATGCAGAGGTCAAAACCACTCAATAAAAGTTATTTTAAATTTGTAGTCATTAGAAAATTAACTCACTGTGTGCCATTTTAGTTACAGGTGCCAGAAATTATCTAGAAGACCTGTTACATTAAAAAAAGCTTCCTGCTAAGCTAGTTTTCTCAATTAAAAGTAGTAAAATTATTAGCTTAGCAGGCTAGTTAGCTACTTTAAAAAAAGTAAGCTATTCAAAGATTGAATTTGTTCATTGTCCATATCAGGAACTAAAAACTGAAATAAAATTCTGTTTTCATTTCCTGAAAATTGAAAAAAAAATTAGCTAGGCAATGTAAGCTTAAAATATTAGCTAGAGAACCAGCTATAACAGAACTTTGCTATGTGTAAGAGTAATATTAGGCTACTTATTTTATAAGTCAAATTGAGGGTTTCAGTTAAACTAATCTAGATACTATATTGTTAAGCAAGCTTATAAAGATAGCATATACAAACGAAATGACAAATTCAATTCGTCTGAATGTTACTGAAATAGAAAAGGTGAAAAGGTCAGTGGTAAATGTAACCAATGAGGTCAGGTATAAAGTAATTCAAATATTGTGTAAGAGGTGTGTTGACCTTGCACAACAATCTAATAAATCAAATTATTTCATTTTCAGTACCACTTTGTAGATGATGCCTTCATCCGATCTAAATTCTGTATTGCTGAATTTATCCAAAAATCCCAACTTAATCTAAACCAGACCTAAAACAACAGAGCCAGCAGAGTCCAACCTTAACTTTTATCTCCCCCTTTTTGCTGAGTCCTGCTCTTTAACCATAAAGGAAGGACTCAAAGTTGAGCTCCATTTGCCATTTTAAAGACTCTGAGAGAAGGGACTTAATGAAAGGGGCACTTTGTTCACATTCCCAGAGTATGAAGAAGCTCAAAACTTTGAAATAGACTGAATAAATGCTGAAGGTTCTAGCTCTTGATGTAGCCTCAAAAACATTCAATAACTGTACTTTGGCTGTAATTTGTACACTTAAAATCAACGTGTGCTTAATAGATTTATTTTCATGTTATTTGGTGCTAGAAGATAAAATATGTATAGTCGTTCTGTGCTTGGTTTGAGATTCGAGGATGTTGTTTTTATTTTCTAAACCTTAAAATGAAGTTTATGAAATCTGACTAATGAAGGTGAAATACCTCTCGATGACTTCATTCAACCCTTTTCTGCAGTCGCTCTTTTGGCCAGTTTCCACCATTCTACTGTTTTACATGTTACACGTTGCTTCATTTTTCTGTCTCATATGCAATGTTTCTGCATTTCAGTGTTGTTAGATATTCATGTTAAATATCTCCAAAACTGAAATACTGAATTTCTATTCAAGTCAGTTTTATTTGTATAGCACCAAATCACAACAGCCACTGCCTCACAGCTAAACATATGTAAAAGTGATTGGAAAAATTAGCATTTGTATGCCTGAATTTTTTTTTCTTTATCAGTTAACCCGTGCATGGCTACAAAGTACAGCCTGAAAGCTCTATTAGCTGCCCCTTGGTAGGCCTCCTTAATTTGGCCAATCAAGAGGAAGTGGCTTTTTAGCTCCTCTGGAGTCTCAGAATAAAAGTATAGAGTTTGGAAATAAGCAGAATAGGTCTCCTCTAATAACATCACATGTGGTTAGTATATAAAGATAAATTGGTTGTTGTAAATGTTGAAAACCTACCAAATTATGATTTATAACTCTTTAAATTTCACATTTCCTGGTTTCCCAGACTTGTCGTCCACAAGTGAACCAGACATCAGCTTGTAATAAAAAGAAAATGAAGGGTTGGAAGACACTTTCATACACAGCAACATTTAATTTTGGTTCACCTATTCTAGAGAAACAAACTGCAGAACCTGGTGGACACACCAGGAGGCGCTGCAGAAAAAGGATTAATAATGAACAACAGCGAGGGTTTCTGGCTTTAAACAGAGGTGCAAGTCGACCTCTGATTGAAGTGCGTTCAGGCAGGTTGTGTTTTCCTACACTTGATGCTGTGTGTCTACTGGCAGTAGGATGTAGTTGTGTAACTGTACACTTATGAAGTACTGTCAGAGTGTTTGTTACATGAAGTACTGTAGCTTTGTTCCATGTAGAGGTGCATTTTTGTGCTTTTACAGCAGCGTTTGAGCTCGTCTTCACTGATGACGATGAGTAAAACTGCTGCAGTCACACCTTTGAAACACTCCATACACCCACCAGTCTTAATGTGTTACCACGTTCTTCTGGTTAGTCAGTCGTCTGTGTTAACTTTTCGTTAAAGGTGGTTGATTCTGCTTTAGTGTCTCCGCAGTGGGCAGGAAGTGTAACTTCTCTGCAAAAGAACTACACCAGAATTCATCCTTAAAATGGATTCACAGTTTGAAAGAGATCAAAACCAGAAGACTTGTTTTCAAAATTGATGATAAATATGTTTAATTCTGCTGATGGGCAGAAGAATGTCTCGCACATGTTTTGTTTTGAGTAAAGAGTTATGGAATAGCATTGGACCAAACCACTGTGAGGCCATGTGGGGGGGGGTCTATAGTTATATAGCTATATAGTTACAGTTACAGCGAAGCATTGAGAACAACGGGAGTGACTATCTGGATGTGACAACACACTTTTGAGAAGGGCCTGGTCCCCCACCGCCCCCTTCGGCCACACCCCTGTTCCTTTAAAAACAGTTCATCGGCGTTGTTTCACCTGTTCGGTCTTAAAGGATGTCCCAGCTGAAAGGCATGCAGAGATTTTGGGTCACTTTCTCACATTTCTGGGGAAGCCTTCATTCATTTTTGCCACGCTGTAATTCGCACCGTGCCATACGAGTCGTTCTGTTGTGTCAAACCTCGCCGCTTTGACTTTCTGCTTCTCTGCATCCGCCGTGCCTCCGTTGTAGTGTCCAAAGTATCAGACACCAGGCTGAGGTCGGCGTGGCCTTCACGCCTCGACGCCCTGAGTGCGCTGATGTTTAACGTGTGTGTTTCCTGCTGGTGCAGTGGTGTGTTCACTCTGAGCTGATGTGCCTCCAGTTTTCTGTTGCTGTAATTCTCTCTGAATAGATGATTTGTCTATTTTTGCAGACAGAAGCTGTTTTTTTAAGTTTTAACTGTAAATTATAAATTGCACTAATTGTTTTCCAGATGCTCTTAGATGTGACGTTCAGGTTATCATGAATGTTGTCATAACTAAAGCTAATTATCTAGAATATATATATATATATATATATATATATATATATATATATATATATATATATATATATATATATATATATATATATATATACAGTGGGGCAAAAAAGTATTTAGTCAGCCACCGATTGTGCAAGTTCCCCCACTTAAAATGATGACAGAGGTCAGTAATTTGCACCAGAGGTACACTTCAACTGTGAGAGACAGAATGTGAAAAAACAAATCCATGAATTCACATGGTAGGATTTGTAAAGAATTTATTCGTAAATCAGGGTGGAAAATAAGTATTTGGTCAATAACAAAAATACAACTCAATGCTTTGTAACATAACCTTTGTTGGCAATAACAGAGGTCAAACGTTTACTATAGGTCTTTACCAGGTTTGCACACACAGTAGCTGGTATTTTGGCCCATTCCTCCATGCAGATCTTCTCAAGAGCAGTGATGTTTTGGGGCTGTCGCCGAGCAACACAGACTTTCAACTCCCGCCACAGATTTTCTATGGGGTTGAGGTCTGGAGACTGGCTAGGCCACTCCAGGACTTTCAAATGCTTCTTACGGAGCCACTCCTTTGTTGCCCGGGCGGTGTGTTTTGGATCATTGTCATGTTGGAAGACCCAGCCTCGTTTCATCTTCAAAGTTCTCACTGATGGAAGGAGGTTTTGGCTCAAAATCTCACGATACTTGGCCCCATTCATTCTGTCCTTAACACGGATCAGTCGTCCTGTCCCCTTGGCAGAAAAACAGCCCCATAGCATGATGTTTCCACCCCCATGCTTCACAGTAGGTATGGTGTTCTTGGGATGCAACTCAGTATTCTTCTTCCTCCAAACACGACGAGTTGAGTTTATACCAAAAAGTTCTACTTTGGTTTCATCTGACCACATGACATTCTCCCAATCCTCTGCTGTATCATCCATGTGCTCTCTGGCAAACTTCAGACGGGCCTGGACATGCACTGGCTTCAGCAGCGGAACACGTCTGGCACTGCGGGATTTGATTCCCTGCCGTTGTAGTGTGTTACTGATGGTGACCTTTGTTACTTTGGTCCCAGCTCTCTGCAGGTCATTCACCAGGTCCCCCCGTGTGGTTCTGGGATCTTTGCTCACCGTTCTCATGATCATTTTGACCCCACGGGATGAGATCTTGCGTGGAGCCCCAGATCGAGGGAGATTATCAGTGGTCTTGTATGTCTTCCATTTTCTGATGATTGCTCCCACAGTTGATTTTTTCACACCAAGCTGCTTGCCTATTGTAGATTCACTCTTCCCAGTCTGGTGCAGGTCTACAATTCTTTTCCTGGTGTCCTTCGAAAGCTCTTTGGTCTTGGCCATGGCGGAGTTTGGAGTCTGACTGGTTGAGGCTGTGGACAGGTGTCTTTTATACAGATGATGAGGTCAAACAGGTGCCATTCATACAGGTAACGAGTGGGGGACAGAAAAGCTTCTTACAGAAGACGTTACAGGTCTGTGAGAGCCAGGGATTTTCCTTGTTTGAGGTGACCAAATACTTATTTTCCACCCTGATTTACGAATAAATTCTTTACAAATCCTACCATGTGAATTCATGGATTTTTTTTTCACATTCTGTCTCTCACAGTTGAAGTGTACCTCTGGTGCAAATTACTGACCTCTGTCATCATTTTAAGTGGGGGAACTTGCACAATCGGTGGCTGACTAAATACTTTTTTGCCCCACTGTATATATATATATATATAAATATAAATAAAATGTTTAAATTATGTGTCTAATTGTAATAAACTAAAGACCGACTAAGACCTAAGCTTTGGTGGTTTGTCTGATATTTGAAGAAGAAAACTGTGAATAAGAACCTGCTGATTTTGTTCCACAGAGTTCACACTCTAAAGATTAATAACACAACAGAAGACCATTTGTGATTCTCCAGGTACAGGTAAATATGAAAATCAGGGAAATTAACATTTTAAAATATCTTTGAATTTTGAGATATTTTGAGCAGAACCAGGCTCAGGGAGAAGGAAGCCAAGGAAGGAAAGGAAGGTCTATTAACACATAGTGAGTGAAGAAGAAGCACTCAATGCATCATGGGAATCCCCAGCAACCTACACCTATTGCACCATAATTAAGGGAGGATTCAGGGTCACCTGACCCAGCCCTAACTATATGCTTTAGCAAAAGGAAAAGTTTGAAGCCTAATCTTAAAAGTAGAGATAGTGTCTGTCTCCTGAATCCAAACTGAATATTTGAATCCTGTAAATCTGCATCTAAACCCATGAATATTCAGTTTCACATTCCATTAAATGGTTTTATGTCTGTTTCTTATATAATCCTTGTTTGAAAATAAGACTTAGGAATTTCCATTCTCGTCTGATGGAGCATTCTAGTCACACATTCTAGATGCTAGAAAAGCACGTGATCATTTAATCATTATAAAAAGTAAATGTGACGATTAGCATTAGCATTCATTTTGTAAATCAATTTTTGCTTTTTCATGTCACCATCCACCTTTAAAATAAGAGGCCACGCCTCTAATAATGCAAACTTTAAACCTTAATAAAACAAACATTCCACCTCATACAGGTGTTAAGAAGGCAGAAATTATCTACAGACCCCAAAACAGTTTATGTATCAAGCTGTAAACGTGTTTATTTCTGCTGTAAATTTGAAGATTTTAACATGGGAGTCTATGGGGACTGACTCACTGCCGGAGCCTCTGCTGGACATTAAAGGAACTGCAGCTTTTCTCTGTCTCTTTTTGTTTTGTTTTTTTTACTTTTGGCGCTCTAGTTTCGGCTTCATTAGTTGACGCTTGTATTTTATGGAGAATTTCATGTGTGCTGGTGTCAGAGCGGCAGCTGTTGGTGATGCTTTGCCTGACCAGCAGGGGGCAGGTGGCGAACAACTCATCAAAGATGGCCTACGAGGGAAACGATTGCTCACTCTGCACTTTGACTTCTCACCCCGCATTATGAAGATTTTAATGACAAGCCAAGCATGAAATCAGCACCACAGTTTATGAAAACAGTGCAAGTATATTAACACGAGTAAGCTGCAAGTAACTTCTACACAATGTTTAATAGTTGGAAAAGATCTCCTGTAAGAGTATTTATACTAATACACGTGCACTCCAATTTATGTAAAACTAAATGTAGGAATGACAATATCTTTGTTTATTTGTACTTATAATGCATTCTATACTATAAGTCATACTTTATACTATACTTTATACCTTGTCTATATTCGTCATTACTCATATTTTGATAGATTTGTGTAACTATACTTAAATAAAAAGTATACTTTGAGTACTTCTAGAATGTGGTATTGCTCATACACATGAACCTTTTATAAAATTACCAGTTTCAGTATATTTCTACACTGAATGTGTTATTGCTAATACTAGTAGGTATTGTTACCCTGTAATAGAGTATTCCTTCACAGTATCATTACAAATCTACATTGATGGTTTTTTTTTTTATTTAAATAAAATTTCAAAAGCATGATTTATAACAGAACCTTTACTACAATTTTAAAAGCCTTACTTAACACTTTTTTCAGAATAAGGTGTTACCAGTACTGTGGTAAATTTGTATACTTTAAATGCACAGCAAAGCTTGTGTTCATGAGTGTGATGAGACAAAGTTCTTCTAGAGGAAAGTCCCTGTACTCTGTCTCTTTTTAGGAACACCTCTGGGCACTTGTTTGATTTATTTTGAAGCGTTTTTTAACATGATTTGAATTTCTTTGGTCTCTGGAACATCAAACTTAGAACAACTCAGAGATTTTGCCCCTAGATAAGTTTTTTTCCCGCCCTCAAAGTTATACTTTTACCATCTTTGCTACAGAATTCTCTCTATTTTTTTTTTTTTTGCCTGTCCCATTTGATTCTTTAGCCATCAGAATTGTTGTCTGAAGACCAACAAAGATACCCAATGGATTTATTTTGCCAAATGGATCATCATGGCATTGCCGTATTGGTCCATTTGATCGACCTTTGTTTTTATTATTTATTTTATTTTCAGTTGTTACAGACGGGACAGACATGAGTGAGGGATAGGAAAGGGAGAAAGAAAGAGGAAGGAAAAGAAAAACAGAAGTGGAGAGGGACAGTGAGAAAGGGGGGAAAAAAAATCTCCTGGATCACCTGTTGAGAGAAAAAGAATAGAAAACAAGCAAAAAAAACCAAAACAAAGCAACATACTAAACACAACACCATCGCATTAATCTAGCTAAGTGTAAACAACAGTAAATACTAAATATTGAATGTTGTTGTGCAGCACGCAGGACAGACAGCGCACAATGTGCTTTGAAGTAGCAGCCAAGAAAGGTGTGATTTAAATCTACGAACAGTGAACACCCGTGTGCACACCTGTGTGGATCAGCGCGCTTGTATTCAAATGGTTTCCCCGTGTAATGGTCTGCAAGAGGATGTAGAGAGCCATAGCCCTGTCCCCCAGGGCATGAAGCAAGCATGGAGGAGATCCAGGCCCCAGACATCCAGAGGCCCCAGAGTGCAAGAGCCCAAGGAGGACCACCGGAGGGGCATCCGTGCCACCCTCATGGGAAGGGCTGAGGATCCCCAGACGAGGGGTCACCCAGTAGCCACCAAGCAGAAGCTAGAGGGGGCTGCACTGGCGTGCCCGCCGGCTCCGCCGGCAGCCAGCTGTGCCAGATTGAACCGAGCCGCAGGCACAGAGGCCGGAGGCCTGATGGCCCCCCGCACCCGGAAGAGGCCTGACCGAGCAGCAGGCGCCAGGCGCCACCAAGTAGCCACCGGGAGTGAGCTGGTAGATACCTGAGCGCCCAGCCCCGGACACCAAGAACCACCAATGCACCGACCCCTGAGGGCATCAGTCACCGGCAGGGAGTGTGGTGAGGGGAGATAGGCCTCCACACTTTGGAGGGCCTGGGAGTTCCCAGAGAGGTGAAGTCTAAGACCCGACCTGACATATAGACACATACAAACAGGCACACACAGACACAAACATGCATTCCCACCCTCATGCACACATATACAAACACTCAGCACTCACCCAACGTAGGGATAGACATAAATGGACATGTACACACAATCACACTCCCCAAACATACTCTATACCCCGGGTCCAAGTACCCTTGCCCCAGAGAGGGAAACGGCACCCAGACCCAAGAGATGTTACCCTTCCCTCCGGGGTGGAGGCAAGCAGACCGTCCCAGGCTCCGCAGCAGCAGGGAGGCCAATCGGACAGCCAACATCTCCTCCCAGCCCCCCCGCCCCGATGGCTAGTAGAGAACGGGGGTGTGTGAAGACCCCATACCTCCCTCCTCCTGCTCATGTGTAGTGTTGCTGCGTGTTGCTCTAAAGTGCATTTAAAACATGGGAGAGCATGGTGCTGCTGCCAGAGAGAGAATTCTCTCTAAAGTCTTATTACTAATATGTGTTTAAAAATATATGCTTATATGCTTATCTGTGTTTCATCACTGTGGTACTTTTAATTTGTACTTCGAAACGTGTTACCATTTGTTACTGTGCTTGTACACTTTACCTGTTTCTTTGAATTTTTTACAACTGCGCTGTGGTTTTGTTCATTTGTAACTGAGTATTTATGGTGTCATTACTAATACTTTGGCCATTTTTGTACTTTAATAGGAGGGTTTTTACCTGTAATGAAGTAGTTTTAGTAATAAACACACTGCTTTTACCTTTTTTTTTAAAGACGAGCTAAAACAGAACTTTAATTTTTTCTATACTTACGAAAACTATTTGATGGATATTTTTTATTTAATTTTTTGGATGGACTTCAAAAAAGTCCAGCCATCTCGGCAATACCTGTGGGCATCTATTTGGGAAGTTATCTCGAAGTGTTATATAAGTTTATATTTATTTGTCTCTGGGAAAGAAAAACACAGAAATAAAATTCAGATTTTGCCTAAAACTACATTTTAAAAAGCTTTCCTTCTCCCCTGTAAGTTACTTTTCTGCCATCTCTGCTTTTGCAGAATTCTTTTTTATACATATATATCTGGTAATGCTAATATGTCCCTATAGGGTTTCTGTACTCCTACTTGTACTTCACACTGAGGCACTTCTAACGCTGTAGAAATGAGCTTCATTCAAGGGGTGCCAGGACTCTCTCAGAGCCTGCAGAGCTCAGTCGTTCGTAGGAGAGTGGAGTCCCTACTCCACCATATCAACTGCTAGCAAACCATCTGAGGAGGGAAAGCAGAGCTCCACTAAAATGGTGTATAGTGGAGGTGGGGTCCTGCTGACTTCAACTACGGATACAGTCTGGTGGTGGGAGGCAGCCTTCGAGGATCTCAATCCCACTGACATGTCTTCCGTAGAGGAAGCAAATTTGGTGACGAGGGGAACGACTCGTCCATCACTGGACCAGTTCTTTATCCTCGAAGATACTTGAGGGTGTTTGTCCAACCGGTCTACATGTGCTTTGTGAATTTGGACAAATCATTCAACCAGCAGGAGTCAGAGCTGTATGGCCCGTTTTTATGAACCATTCTGTTCCTGTATGAGCCACGTACAACCACATTGCTGGTAATAAGTCCGACTCCTCCTGAGCGGGTGTTGTCACAGATTCAGTTCATAGTTTTTATGGACAGAAGTGAAACACGACAAATGAGAATCGGCACCTCCAAGTCCAAGAGCACGGTTCTCAGCAGGAAAAGGGTGGAGTACCCATTCTGGGTTAGAGACCCAAGTGGAGAACTTTAAGTGCCTCAGCGTGTTGTTCACAAGTGAGAGGAGGGTGGAGTGGGCGATGTCTGTGATGTGGACTCTGGTTTGTACTGGTTTGTCATGCAAAAGAGAGATCTGAGTGTAATGCCCATTTACGTTCTTACTTTCACCTGTGGTCACAATCTCTGTGTAGTGACTGGAAGAATGAGATGGGAGAAATGGGGCTTTCTCCAAAAGCTGGCTGGGCTCTCCCTTAGAGATTAGGAGTTCAGACATTTTGAAGGGACTCAGAGTAGAGCCAGCTCAGGTGATTCAGGTATCTGATTCTGAGGCCCTGGGATAGGTCCAGGACACACTGGTGAGATTATGTCTCTCGGTTTACCTGGTAACGGCTCGGCGTTCCCTCGGATGAGCGATAGGTGACTACAGAGGGAGGTCTGGGCTTCTCTGCTCAGACTGCTGTCCCTGTGACCGGGCCCTGGGGTATTTTCTTGTACCTTTCCTTAAGTACAGCATTTATAACTAAACACAATCTAGACGGAAGTCCCTGCTCTTATTTGACGAATCAGCTCGAAGAATGACATAAATTAATTTTAATTCCAATTATTTCTGAGATGTAAAACTTTAAAAAAAAGTTTTTACTGTTATTATTGCTAGGGGGGACTAGTAAAAGCGCTATACAAATACAGGCCATTTACGATTTACCATATTGTTGTTATTACAAAAGATCCCTAAAAGTTATACTTGTACCACCGTCTGTCCGGTAACAAAACCTTTCTCATGTGTCTCAAGGCTAATGCGTCTGTATGGAGTTGGAGTACTTTTGTAATGTATTACTGTGGTATTTCTAATGCAGGACTGAATTATTACTAACCTATGTGTGTAACTTGAACTGTTACTGTGTATTTCAACACGTTTTGCTTTGTCTTAGCTCAGTTCCTCTTCTGAGGGGAAACATGAGGACTCGGTTTCTGATTCATATTCTTCAGACTGTGTTTTCTTCTCGAAGTGAGACCTCGTGGTTTTCCCCGCTCTCTGCCTCATTTGGACGTCACAGGGAATTTCCAGTGGGGAAGGAAATCAAGTCAACTTTATTTCAACTGACAATCGTCAGTCAGTGTCACCTGCGGGACTGCTGTCGCTCCCTCTGGATTGTAATCCCACTCGGATTAAAATTGTTCATTAAAGTTGTTAAAGTGTAATGACGCGCCCGTGTCGCGTCATGACGTACTCCGGGTAAAGTGGATGGATCGGTAGCTCAGCATGGCGCAGTGATGTGCACAAGTGAAGCGAACTGAGGAGGACTGTCACTCAAAGAGAACTCTTCACCTGACCGACCGAAACAGGTAACAGCCTGGTTAACTAACCAGCTAACTAAACTAACCGGCTAGCTGCACGTTTCCATTCATAATCACAACTTCAGCGGGACCCGTTACAACTCTTTGGCAGCTGGCTTTGTTTTGCTGCTTACTTCCTCATTAGCCAGGTAACTGTTAGGACCCCGGGCCAAACTCCATGTTAAAAACGGTAAACTGTTATTTTCTGTAATGTCAGTAGCCTCGGGAATATTTCACGTCACCGTTAAAGTGCATTACGTGTTTGTAACACCCACCAGCTAATTCGGCCACGATTAATCAAACATCAAATCCTCGGGTTAGTGGAAGTTTGAACTTCAATCCAACTTTTAATCTCGTTTAACTCGCTCTGGTCTTTGGTAGCCAAAGGGCAGAATGGTTAAACTGACAAAATAATTAAAACGACATTTTTATTTACACTGAACTGCTGTGTGGATTTTAGACTTGCCGAATACATGACCGGGGTCGGCTGATTCTGGTATCTATTCATTTATATCGCAATGTTCGGTGTACCGAAGTGAAGAGCGAAGGACGGTGTAACTGGCAGATTTTAATACGAAGTTTTGTGTTACGCTCTCCGCATACGGAACCTACGAGGCTAGCTCCCGGGCAGCCAGGACAGGCAGCGGTTAGCGAGGACGGGGCTCGCTTTGACTTGAAGCCCGAGATTAGACCCGAGCTGCACTGAGGTCGGTGCTGTGGAAGCGCCGGCCAACAGTCTGCCTGCTTTAACGGCCGCTTTAGCCACATGAACAACAACAACAACAACCCGGAGGAGCTAATTAGCTGTTAGCCGCAGAGCTAACGTAGATCACACAGGCACGCTCGTGAGAACGAGGACGAGCGATGCTGCTGACAGGTAACAAGTGTCAGCGATCAATAATCAGTAGTTATTATCGGGTATATACGACTGTGTATTACAAACTGTGTATCACCGAAAGTTAAATATATATTTATATATATAATAAACAAAGAGTGATTTCCGAGAACAGAAAACTCAGTTCACAAGGTATAAAATTAATAAACTGACAATAAAAAACGACAACAGCCAAAAAACATTTAATAAGATGGCCAAAAAAGAGGCAAATTTATGAAAGACCTGCAGATTCACGAGAAAGATGTGCACTTCGCAAATCCAATTTTTGAGGATTAGGATAAAAATTGATCAATATAAGGAGAAAACTCAGGTAAACTCACAAGAAACACGTGCACAAGCGTAAGAAAGCAAAAATGATGAAACCTTCAAAGGTGCTCAAATTTCAATAATCGTTGAGGAAGTTAGTTGCTGGAGACACCTGGCCTACTTCTGCAGGTTAGTGCTGGAGGTCTCACAGTGTGATGAACTGAGATGGAAGCATTTCCCTCCACAGTCACGTTTTTAGAAGTCAGCAGGTAAATTTCTCAACGGGACTAAAGCCCGAGTGTTTACTGCCGTCATGTCAACTGTTTACATTTAGTTTTTTGCCTGCATGTTTCACAGCTTGCTCAGCAAAGTTTGTGCTCTTGAATTAACAACCTTAATACATATTCCTCATTCTAATGCAATAAGGACGGTCTCCATGTTTTTCCTTTCTGCTTCTTTTTCTTCTTCTTTTTTGGTACAAGAATTTCCAAATTCCCTGAAATACTCTAATACAAGACCAAAGCCAGCTTACCAGCTTAAATACTATGATATTAGCTCTTTATTACTCCTTATAAAGGACTTATCAAAGCCTTATTTAACATGACTAAAACAGCAAACAAAAAAGTGTCAGTGGTGTGTCCCCCCATTCCAGTTAAAAATAACAACTGCATGCTTGTTTAAGAAACCTGTGCAGCAGGTTTATACCTCCCACCACCAAACTCCCCCCCCAGCTCCTGTCCAACAGCATGCCTTCAAAGACCATTTACTGTGTGATTGGGCTGTTGTGTGGTTTCTGGGCTGCAGTGAAAGCAGCTTGGGTGTTAAGTGAAGGAGGAAGTGACATACAAGTGAAATGGCCTTCACTCTAATATCAGTCGAAAGACTGTATTAAGACACACAAAAAAGCAACTTTTATAAAGGCCTCTAGGTCAGGCGTCTCTAAGTCAGGGGTGGGCAACTCCACGCCTCAAGGGCCGGTGTCCTGCAGGTTTTAGATCTCACCCTGGGTCAACTTACCTGAATCAAATGATTAGTTCATCACCAGGCCTCTGGAGAACTTGAAGACATACTGAGGAGGTAATTTATTAATTTAATTCAGCTGTGTTGGTTTAAGACACATCTGCCCACTCCTGCTCTAAGTGGTCAGGTATAAAATGCAGTTTTTAAGAACCAGTTCGTTTACCATTTACAGGCCTATATGCATCATGAAAAGGGATGCACCAATTCAACTTTCAACGCCATTCATCTGTACGCTAACATCAGGCTGAGCCTTAATGTTGCTTCTCTAACTTTCTAAAATAAAATATGCCAAAAAAAAAAGAAAAGAAAAATGCATTTACAAATGTATTCTGTATTTGAGCTGAGTGTGAGAGTCTTTACTGCTGGTACTCCTCCTGTCCCTGCTCTCAGTCTCGCTGTGGGTGCACCTCCTCACACACGGAGTGGAGCACACAGAGAAACAGGAGAAGAGAAATAGTATTATAATGCCACTGTTCTGTCACTGCAAGTGCACAAAGGCTTCCCAACATGTGGGAAAACGTAGCGAGAGAGAGGATGGAAAAAGCTGTCGGCAGTTACTGGTTAAATTAAAAACTTTAGCAAATGTTCAAAGTAACTGCTGGCCTCTAAAAAGGCCTTTAACCCTCAAATAAACGGTCAATAAAGTTGCTTTCAGTAAATTTTCTGTTGCTAAAATAAGAGATTAACCATTAATTGTTGCAGTTCTGCAGTTGATCGTTTTTAATGGTCGCTTTGAAAAAAGAAAGTTGTGAATGAAGTAGTTGTAACAGAAAGTAGAGTATTTAGAGAGTGAGTCATTTTACTCATATAGAATTCTAATTCAAGGTGAAGACGGTTGTGTAGAGTGCAAATAAAAAGCCTCAGTTATAATTAAATGTGTTGTGATGAGCAGAAAACATAAAAATAAGAAGAATGAACAGAGCACTTTTTTCATTCTGGTCTCTTACTCATAATAATAATCGCTGATGTCACTCTGTGGGTTTAACTGACGTTTTGCTCGACCTTTTGCAGACGCCACCATGGCCGGAGACGACCACTACCTACACACTCCCAACCAGGTAAACTCACCTGGGGCTCAGCCTCCATGTTTTTTTTAGAATGTCCAGCTTGGGGCCGACTATTCTGGGTATAAAGAGCAGTCAGAGAGAACAGAGGTCTGCGGAAAAATGATCTTACCTCTGCGACCTCAGTAAACAGTTTCCTGATGCATTTATAGTCTCATTTACTAATTTTAAGTCGTGTTTGACCCAATATGATGATGATTTGGTAAATTATGCTCCTTTTGTAGTCAGAAAGGGAGACAAAGCAAGGGTTGTTTTAGGATGTCATTGACTAAATGATGACGAAAAAAGCAGCAGGCTCCAAAAACATGACTTTAATAACCAGTGGGAGATGTCACCGTTTCTGCAGGCTGACAAATAACAGCCCATATTTCTGCTCTGAAGGAGACAATCTCCCCCCTTTTTAAACCCTTTGAAATACTTGGATCTACACCAGTATCAAGGTATCACAACCGTTTTAGAAAAGCGGTATTAAAGTGGGAAGTGCTCACATGTGTGCATGTAAATGAGACAGTATCAATATCGATCCTCAACATTAGGAAACTGTGCTGCTATTTTTGTTCCTTCTTCCTCGTGAACGGAGCCATAAAAAGGCTCTTTGAGTCACTTCTGTCCAACATCATGCAGATTATTGAAGAACGTGATTGGCCAGCAGCTTTGTTTTTTGATTACCTGTGCTGATCATCGAGTCTAGTGCACTAATACTTTCTATTACTGTGTTAGACACAAATGTAATGTGATTACAGTAACTCATTTCTTTGGAACATTTTCCACGCAGGACTTTTCAGTTGTTCTTTAGCTTTTTTTGATCATTACTGTTTCTGTGGTTCTCCTCTGATCTTCTTTTGATCTTTTCCTTCCTGGTTGTCATCTTCAACTCCTTCCTCCTCTCCAGCTTCATCTTCCTTGTATTTCTTGGTCTTTGTATAGCTCTTATTGATTATATTCTTCATCTGCGTGATCTTCTTCTCGATGTTCGTCTACATCGTCACCCTCTTCTTGTTATTTCCTATTCTTCTTTTTCTTCTTGGCCTTAATCTTCTTGAACAGCTTCATCTTCTACTTATCGGTCTTTGTCTTCCTCGTGGTCTTATACCTGTTCTTGTATGTGATCTATGTCAGTGCTTTCTTTTCCTTCTTTGTCTTCTTCTTCTCGTCCTTCTTATTGATCTTTCTCCTTGGTCGTTGTTCCTTTGTGGCACCGATTCATGCAGTCTCTTTGAACAGACCATGCTCGGGTATCTCTTCTGCTTGAACCCTGAGAAGCACTGATGTGGGGCTCTGATCCGAGCTGCTGTTAATAACTGTCCTGTTCTCGTTAATGGACTGTTGTTTCTTTGGTATAACATGAATTATTGCAGTTAACATCACTCAAGCTGCACACATGTGAAGAACAAGAACTAAATAATAATAATGTCTTCCTGTGTTTATTTAAGTCTAAAGTCAGACTTCGTGTTTTTGTCTTTACTGCAGATGTTTGATAACATCATGATGGACCCGTCATGGGAGTTTCCACATTTTGCGATGCCTCAGACGTCTCTGCGGACAGGTGAGAGTCCTGCAGGTGTGTCCCACACTGTCAGAGTGGGTGTCTTTGGGGTTCAGACTGCTGGTCCAACAATAAGACGTCATGTAGGACTTTCCTGTTGGTTTGATTTGACCTCTGTACTTTCAGAGTTTATTTACTTTGAATGTGTTGTGGTGTTTTTATCTGGATTTCCCCTTTGTTTCTGAACAATAGTATAATTTCTGAAGAAAAAAAAGAGCAGTCATGGGTGGCATTAATCATCTCTTAAACTTGTCATTTTGAGATGACGGCTTAATCTTCGTGCATAAAAATAGCACACTGTCACGCAACCATCACGCCTGTCTCTCCTGCCGTCCCCACAAAAGCTGTCAGGTCTTTTGTTTTCAGACGGTTTCCTTTGGTCTCCCTCACTCCGCCCTCCTGAGGTTATTACTGTGTGGTTAGCATGAAATAAAAAACACGCAGGTGGCGATAAAGTATCTGCTGCCCCATTTGTGTAATTGTGTTGAGCTCATACTTTACATACTCGAGCCTGATTGAAAAGCAGTTTAGTTCTTTTCCTGTTGCAGTGTTTGCTTCCTGACACTCGTCGTTTGGTTGACTGTGGTCGTTATATCCACACGTATCATTGTTGTTTGGGTAATACTCAAAATTTAAAGGGACCCACTAAGACGTATGGCACTGGTATTCCCTGTAAAAAAAAAAAATTTACCAAAAAAACCCAACAATAAATTTCATGTGTGATTTGGTTTAAAGTTCCAGGAAAAGTCAGACAAATGGACTTTGACTTGGACTGTTATGTCAGACAATGAGAGCTTTATATGGACCGTTACGGCATGAATGAAGCCTTTGTTCAGACAGAAGCTGAAGGCTCTATAACATGTGTGAAAGAAACATTAAAACCACACACAGGTTGAACAGATGCCGCTGGGGAGGAAAAACTTCCGAAACTCCACTTTCTTTTTGCAAAAGTGAATTTCTGTTGAGGGGGAAAAAATGAAGGTAAAGTGAAAGAGGAGTTTCATGACGTGTCCTCTGTGGTGGCTGTGGGACGGCAGCTCAGCTCTCACTTCCCTTTAATATCAACACATCGTTTCTCTGAGTAGAGACAGAGGTGTAGCTCACATGGGGAAACTGGCTCCTCTTTACATTTACATGTGGCTACAGTGGTACACAGAAAGTGGCGATTACAGCATTTCTTCTTTTAACGTGTGGAAAAATACAACCGGCCTCTCCTGCACATATGGATGGCAGAGGAAACGCAACGAGGTTTTTCAAAGCTCGACATTTCACAGTTCATATTTCATGTGAGACAACATTTCACCGACATTAAACAGAATCTCACATGACGGGAAACCTGACATGAAACACAATATGTCGCAAAAGACATTAAACACAACGTGACATTTTAGAAAATGTGTCATAAAACAAAACTGAATGAAAGATGACGTTTAAATCTCAACGTTTTAGAAAATCGACATTGCGCAAGACGGCCGCGTTACGACTTTTACAAACGACAATTCAGGAAAGGATCACCGCAAAAGACATTTCAGATGGCACGAAATTTCAATCGAAGCGCAGACACTCGAAACACTGTCGCGTTCAGATTTCTTGAAAGCCGTTTTACAGGATGTTGATAGCAAATGAGACGAGATTTCAGGGAAGATGTTTTACATTCTCCTACTTATCAGATGCATATTTTAAGAAAAACTGATGACATTTCAAAAAACACAACAGAAAAAAACATAAAACATTTCTGAAAAGAGAGTTTAGAAAAAAATGAGACGCCACTACAGGTAATGAGCTCACACAAAACATTTCTTATTGCACGTCACAAAAGTTTGAGGTTAAAAAGGAGCTCAAACTGAAATGTTGGTTAAACACTCTTTACGGTCTACTTATCAGTAATAATGACATAGTTGTAATAATCTTTGGTTATTAAACCGTGGAAACCTCAAACCGTGGAAGGGAGTTCCCCTCACTGTGACACAGTGCTGCTCACAGGAGATCGTTGGGGTTCTCCCTCTAATATTGATGGTCTGCACCTCAAAGAGTCTTATCACTGAAACTGAATAGGATTGGTTAGAGCCCTGCTGGCCAGCAGATGGTTGTCTGAGGGGGACAAACCAGAGACTAGACCCACGGTGAGGTGTGACAGATACCCCAGGGAAACTTTGTGTAGAGAAAAGCGTAACTCGGTCTTTATTTCATGTGTAAGATATCTCAGATAAGTTCTCTGACACCTCTAAATGTCTCAATTGTCTGAAACCCCAAAACAAATTTTCAAAGAAACAAATCAGCTGTATGAGAAGGTGTTTGAATCTGTCTGAATCTGAGTCTTTGTGGTTTCAGTGGACGGACCGTTCCTGCAGATCGTGGAGCAGCCCAAACAGGTAACACTCACCTGTCTCGTCTTATCAGAGACGACTGACTGCTGGGTTTAGTTGATTTTTAAATTGGTTTTATTTAGAATTAAAAAAGGGAAATGACTTAAGTACAGGACGTTTGGCTGTTTAAGTCACACCTGTAACTACTGCTGTTTTCTTTTCCTGTCTTTTTTTGCTGCTGGTCACGCTGACTGTAACGGCACTCTGACCGTGTTCTGATGTCACTTCCTTTAATGCAGCGGTCCTCAATCCCCGGGCCACAGACCGGTACTGGTCCATGAGTTGTTTGGTACCGGGCCGCCAGAGTTGAGGCTCATTGTCGGACATAAACCGGTCCATGGCACAAAAAAAGGTTGGGGACCGCTGCCTTAATAGAACAGTGAAACACAGTTAGGTCGTAAGTTGTGCAGCAAAGTGGAGCAAAGACTGTGGGGGGGGGGTTCAATAACAGGGTCCCCCCTGAGTCATTAAAGAGTCAGTCATTAAAGTGAAGGATGTTAAGGTGTTAAAAGCTCCTGTGTTGTGTTAACACTGACGGAAGAAATACATTTAACGCTCATACGACCTATTTTAGTGACCGTCTGTGGTCATTAATGATCTCTGTTATACTTTAAACAGGAAATCTTTATTTAACATGTTTCTCATGGTGCTGCTTGCTTTCTGTTCAAGCTTGTATTTACAGTCAACCTGAAGTATGTAAATTTGGATGTAACCGTTGGCACGTCACATCATTAGCATTTCTGTCACCGCCATGATGTTTTTGGATGAAAGGTCAAAGTGTTAGCGGCGCTGTTTATCCCGGGAGTGGGAGGGCACTGACTTGGGTGGAGTTTTTCCCATTAATTTTTGAGCTTTGAATCCTAAACATTTACACCTTTAATTTAATTTCACCCCCTAAATGTCACACCCTCCCTGCCTGTATATATTTATTTGATGACAGAGCTCCTTTAAGTTCAGCTGGATTAACACTGATGACTCAACAGGAAGAAAGGGAAGCATCGGGAGTCTCAGAGTTGAATTTCACCCACCTGTTTAATGAATAATCACCTGAACGTGTGTTTAGGACAACAAGGTGACTGATTGTCAGCTGATGCATTGATACAGGTGTGTACTGTTGTCTTTGTTTTCCAGCGCGGCTTCAGGTTCAGGTACGGCTGCGAGGGGCCGTCTCACGGCGGTCTGCCAGGGGCCACCAGCGAGAAGAACAGGAAGACCTACCCCACCGTCAAGGTAACGCTTCCTGTCTGCGCTTGTTCTCCAGGTGTCGGACGTGCGGTCTGCAAATGTAAACCTCGTCCTGCGCACTCGCTACAGTCAGCTGACTCACCTGCTGAGCGCAGCGTTGAAACTTTCTTCCAGTTTGTTGGTCCAGGAAGTGTTTGAAGCACACAGAGTGAGCACTAAAATCAGATTGTGGTTCACTTCTGTCTGCAGCGGCAAGAGGAAATAAAACAGTTTCCTGCAGAGACTTTAATACTGCTGAGGCATCAGGCCGACTGTTTCTGTCATTTTGCTGATTGAAGTTGTCAAACTGACTAAACCTGTTTTGAGCTGAAGCTGAAATGTGAAAGTAATGCCGTAGTGCGATTGAAGCTCTGGGAAATGATTGTTTATATCAGTTTCATCGCAGTGATTGTTCAGTGAGAGTAACACAGAGCTCCTTTAACTACAGTTATTAATAACACACGCAGCCATTAAATGAGTTATTCATCACACTGTTTCTGCTTTCACAAGCTAACACAGAGTAAGACCAGCGATGAGACCCAGTCCTGCTCTGCTGTATGTGCTGTATACCTGAGTACGGCAATGACACCGAGCTCACCTGGATGTTTGGAGGCCGAGCGGTCCCTCTGTGAACTGACTGTCCTGCTGATGTTGAAGCTCACTGTTTGTTGAGACGAGCCTTATTAGATCAAACCAACACCCTTTTGGTTAATTTTGGCTGACGTTATCTTGCCAGTTGAAGTTTTTAGTTGTAGGAAAATAAAATCAAAGCTAGTTTTAAGGTCATGATTATACGTGATGCGGACTTGAGTCCATAAATTTCATCATCAGACGTTGACCACGAGCATCCGTGTGGATGTCCAAATGCCCGCCTGTTTTTTTTTTAACCGCACAGAATTTACATAACAGTGCACCAACTACACGTGTCCCAGGCGGCAGACTTCAAGCAGCCTTCACAGGAGTATAACAGGACTGACTGCTTGACTGTCGGGTCTCCAGCTGTCGGTGTTTGTGTCCGTCGGCCAGCTTAATGTGGCCTTAACCTGTTCAACTGAAAAACCAAACTACACTGGACACGCTGAGCTCGACCTCACACTACCCAAAAACCAAAAAGATGAACTCAGTCCTTCTCATAGTTTACGCATAAAGGCCTGTGTTCACTTACAGGCGTGTGACACCATCATACAGCTTAAAGCAGGGGTGTCAAACTTATGCCCCATGGGCCAGAATCACCCCACTGCAGACGGCTTTGGGAAATGTGAAGGAGGTCATAGATTTTGGACTTTGAACTGTGTTTCAGATGAAAACCTCCTTCGGGACCATCGATGTACACCAAAGTAACAGAGTAAACAGTTAAATATCAGCTACTCTTCTATCTACTGCAGAAATTCCTTTGCTTTATTGTGATTTCACATGTTTTAGCGTCTGTGATCAAGAGAGAAATGGGTCTATAATAATTAACATATACATTCTTATCTTTACCTTAATAGTGTGAAACAGGCTTTTGTAATGACTGAGGGAGAGATCCTAGTTTAAAGCAGTCAGTGTGGGCTGGACTAAGCTGTGCAGACAGTAATGTAAAGACGTGTTTGTAAAATTCCAAAAGGAAACAATTCCGATCTTAACATTTGCCAGATCAAAGCTATGGCTAAGGACACTTCCAGCTGATACATGGGTTCATGCAACCCTGCTTTAAGTTCTGGTGGAATTTCAGGAAAGTTAAGTTTGGCTAGAAAGTCATTAATTGTGTTGCAGTTGGTTTGTGATCCTGAGGTGTAGAGCTCTGAGTAAAAGTCCTTTAATACATCGCCAAAAGTTGGTTCTGTTCATCTGGACGTCCAGATGATTTACTTACCTGGATGATTGAGCATGCATCAGGATGTCCCTGAATACATGATTCACTTTTTCATGAGCCGTGAAAGTTTAAGAATACCTGGCCCTAGATACCTTAAGAAGACTTGGCAGTTATCTATCAGGTTTGTCGCCGTTCAGTTGAGTAGGTTGTAAGTAGGTCAAGCCTCGTTTTGAGTTCAACATGCTTTTTAAAAATGGTCTGTTTAAGAGCAGACTGCTCATCGGCCTCCTTAACTTGTTGCATTAACCTATTTCATTCATGAGCGGCTTGTTTTTGCTGAATAAGTAGTCATTTGGCCTTAAAGGCATCCCATACAACAAGGCTGGAAGTCTCTGGGGAGGAGTTAGTAGCAAAGCAAAAGCCTCATCTTCTGTCATTAGACAGAAGGGTTGAGTTGAAATCCCGTTGTAGGTGGGTGTGATTGGCACAGGAGTGGACCTGCTGCAGGCATTAAGTGTCAGTGACAGCGTAAACGATTCTCCAATACGTGTGGTACACGTGTGAGAGGTCTCTCTTGGTAGGATGTGAAAGACGCCACGCGTCACACAATCCATATTCAGATACAAAGGCTTGAATGACTGATGCAGATTTGCCAACTCCAGACCTCGAGAGCTGAATCAAAGGATTAGTTCATCACCAGGCCTCTGGAGAACTTCAAGAAGTGTTGAGGAGGTAATTTAGCCATTTAAATAAGCTGTGGTGGATCAAGGACGCATCTAAAACCTGCAGGACGCCAGAACTGGGTCTAACCAACAATTAAAATCATCCCCCGGGATGAGAGAGTACTTATTTAAGGCAGGTTTGAAGAGAGTCTCGTCATCTCTGTTCGGAGCATAAACATTTACTAGAGCGACCAAAGTGTTGCACAATTTCCCACTGACTATAACAACTGTGCAGATTTGTGTGCTACAACAACCCGGGCCTCAAAGGGGATATTCTCGACAATCATATCGTGCTTTAGCCTGGAAACGTGAGTGGAAGCACCGGCACCTCCACCGTGGGAGGACACGTCCAGTATTTTTACTTTTCAATTTTTAATGAATATTTACTGCATACCTAGGATGTTTGTGGATTACTGGGGATGACTAAAGTATCTACTTAATCTGTCTAACGTAATCTGAATAGTGTTTGTTTTTTCTTGTATGACGACTCAGTGTGTGGTTAAACGTTTTCATGCTGACATGAAGGGGAGTTTCACCGGTCTGCCCTACTTAAGGTCAAAGTGGGCAGCATGTGGCCCACGATGTGAAACGAGTCTGACATCCGTGTCTTAAAGGGTTGCATTAACTTGTAACGACTTTAAAATCACAAAAATGTTGTGTTATGAATGTGTCGTAACAATATCATAGACTTAAACCTCTCTTGGGAGTCATCTTAAGAATCCTGTGATTTGGATATTTGAGTCCTCAGTGGAGGAAAGGTCTCGTTTACTATCTGCGTACATGTGGGCAATAATGCATTGAGTATTTAAAGCATGTAAAAAAAAGAGAAGAGAAAAGTTGCATAAATCACATTTAAAGGAAGTGTGCAGGGTTTGCCCCTGCTTACTTGTGATTTAGGAACCAGCTGTTAAACAGTGCTTCGCTGCGTCTGCTTGAACAGGTCAAAACGATTCGCGTGAAGCCGTCGTTTCAGCGGCGTTACAAAGCTGCACGGTCTTTTCTCATGAGCAGGGGAGAGGCTGGTGTTTACTATTGTCTGCCGAAGGGTGGTTTTGTTTCACTGTGGTTTTGGTCGGAGTTGACCGTCGCTGGCTTTAGAAGCCGGGGCGCTCTTGTTTCCACCCCGCGCTCTGTATGAGACTGACACAAGCACACGAGCTCGAGTTTCCTGCCGTGTTGTTTCTGTTGATGTTTAGTTTGGAGTCTGAAGCTCCCACATGTTCCGACCAAACCAGAAAACATGGGAAATCCCCAGATTCCTGCTTCTGTCTTTGTCTCGCTGACATTAAAACTATATGAAAGCTGATTAAAGAGATCCAGACTTTCAGACACAGGTCAGAACAGGAAGTGTTCGTTATACAAAAAAATCATATGAGCTCATTTGTTTTCTGTACGTAGTCAAAACAGTTGCGTACGAGCTGAGAAGGACGCGTTTTTTCTTGATGTAGAATCTGAATCTGAATAAAAATGATTCATTTTTGGACACAATGGGCTAAAAGAAGTTTATTTCAGTCACGCTTTGCTCTCTGCCCTTTAACTGAGTACATACAAAAGACGGACGTAGAACTTTGACAGAACCTCCTGGTTTGGGAAACGCTGGTTTAACGCCTGGCATTTTGACTGCCGCCATATTGGTTTTTTTGAAGCTTGATCTTTTCCTTCCTGGTTGTCTTCTTCTTCTTTTTTTTCTTAATCTTTTTGATCTAAAGCCCAAGATTGTCTTCTTACTCTTGTCTTTCTTGGTCGTCGTCTTCTTCTTCTCCTTCTTCCTAAGTCGCGGTTACTGTGCGGCAGTGATTCACGCAGTCTCGTAAACTCGATGTTGTCAAAACACCTTTTCTGCCGTCATCGCAGCAGCCGATGGTTTTTGACTCTGTTTTAAAGTCAAGGGATCTTTGGAGGAGCTGCAGCTTTTGTTGCTTCAGCGTTGGCTGATGCTCAGTTCGTCATGTTATGCTACGTGTGGAGAAGAAGCATTTAAAAGGAACAGAAGGTGACTGCCGGTGAGATCGGAGCGCTCCCAGGCAGACCAGTGGTACCCCGAGCGCCGTAACGTAAGGACAACATGGGCTCATATGCATCAGCTGGGTGTACAGTAGGCATGAATGAGATGAAGTCACTGACACAAATGAGGAAGTGTTCCTCCCACTCGCCGTGTTTGATCTGTGGGTCGTGTTAGAGAGATGTTGATGATGGTGAGTTTGCATGTTGAGGCTGCAGAGTGGGAAAACCCCTCCAGCTCTGGCAGGACCAGTGGGACGATGACTAGTCTGACTCACTCGACTCACCCGCTCCGTCTCTCTGTTTTTTTTAATTGATAAGGCATCTGTCACCTTCACTGCCTGCGTCCCGTGGTGTCATGCTCTGTGTGCGTACTCTGCTCTAATGTGTGCTCGTGAAGTTCCCCTGAAGTTTCCACAAGAGTTTTTGTTTTTCTAAACTACTGACTTTTTGTGCCTGTAGTTTCTTAAATATTTCTAAGGAAGTTTTCTGGATAAAATTGGAATTTCCCTTTAAGGTTCTCGCAGTGATGAACATTTTACACCTTTAAGACTTTAAAGGTTTTTTTTAAACTCGAGCAGACTTACGAGAGATCTACTCAAGCAGCTTAAGCCACGAGTTATTTTTGTGACTGATGATGGTGTTAATAGTGGAGCGAGGTAAATCAATGTGCCCTGAGTCATTCCTGCTTTCATGAACATCAAGTTTTATTCAAGAGGATCTGAAAGCAGCGAGTGATCGACTCACTGGGGCAATCATCGAGGCTGACAGGTGCTTTACCTGGCACAGGATCATCCATGCCACAAAGTTTTGAAGAATAAAACCAGATTTGAAGCTGCAGCTTCATGAAGCCAGATGTTGAGTTTAATCAAAGACAGCTGCAACAAAAAGTGAGGAAACGGACGGTTTATTCCTTAATACCAACATTAAAGTGTTTTATGCATTTTATTTATGCTCGATGCATGAAATCCACCGGAATAAAAAAACACTGTGATAGAAATATTAGCGGCCTGCAGTGTGTGATGAATGTGGAGCGCTCACGGATGTGTTTCACGTTGGAGAAGAAAACATGAAAATGTCTGAGCGCGTGTTAACCACAGGCCTTATTTCAGGCGAATCAAACTTGTAGAAACGGTGAGTGCAAAATGCAAACTCATTCAGAAAGTTTATTTATTCAGATCAGAACAGTCCCTTTATTTCCCTCCCGCTGCCTCAGCCCGGCCACAGCGCACACACCGGGACAACTTGGTGAATGTTTGGATTTACTAAGTGTCTGAACCAACTTTGGCATCATTACCATAAAACAAACATCCCCAGTAGCTGCACGCAGACTTCATCCCACAGCTGCTTTTCCTCACAATATTCCTCGAGACTCCGATAAACACTCGGAGCTCCTGCACGGATTGGATCTGTGCTCCGAGCGCTTTAGTTTTCTGACATCAGATGAAGTTTCAGCAAAATCTTCTGCTGGCCCGGACCTGTCCGAGAGCTCTCTGCAAACCACACACACACAAACACACCTCTGCTGTGTTTCATGTCTGTTGGGAATTTCCTCTCCTTGACACCCACATGTAATTACAAGGAAGTGGAGTTGCGTCACAAACAGGAAAGGTGCCGAGTTTCAGCTCGCAGATGAAAGCTCTGCATCCAGAGGTGTAATATCTGCGTTCGCGCCCACTCTGGCCCAGAAATACTGACATATTTAACCCTTTGTTGTTCGCTCGTGGTCGCACAGCGCTGCTGCACAGACTACAGGCTGCCTCAGCGGGTGAAACTCATCAGGTACAGAGAGACCGAAACAAAAACACATTCGGTCGTTGGATTTAAATTACTGTCGTCATTTTGCACTCGGAGGCACCACTTTGAATTTTCCACAGCCTGATGGTTCATGACATTTCATATTTGTGGTGATGTAGATTAATCCCGAGCTTCACTTTCATCGGTTATCAGACGTTATACGTCTGCTCACTTGACTTTTCTGCTTCTTTATGAGGGCTGAGAGTCTTTCATATTTATCGAGGACAAACCTCCAGAGCTGAAAGCTAAAGCTGGTGTGGAAGTGTTCGAACATTCCCCACAGAGCAGCTTGGTTTGGTCTCTGTGGATAGGTTCCCTCTTCATAACGATTCTCTCATCCCAACCAGTCGCAGCATATGGCCCCGCCCCTCCCTGAACCTGGTTCTGCCGGAGTTTTCTTCCTGTTAAAAGGGAGTTTTTCCTTCCCACTGCCGCCAAAGTGCTTGCTCATAGGGGGTCATATGATTGTTGGGTTTTTCTCTGTATGTATTATTGTAGGGTCTACCTTACAACATAAAGCCCCTTGAGGCGACTGTTGTTGTGATTTGGCGCCGTATAAACAAAATCAAATTGAATCGAGTGGGTGAGTTGGGGCGTGGCTACGTTGATTGACAGATGCCAGATGGATAGATACTGAGGAAAATTCTGTTACGGCAGCAGGATGATGAATAAAAATGATGCCATCCACAGTAAACAGGCGCATAGTGAGGGCCTTTTAGTGGCAGAGATGCAGAACATTTACACTTGTGATGGCTCCACCCCTATATTTATTTGGAATTTCTATTTATAAAAGACTCGACTAGAGGAGATGAGGTTTCAGGTGAGTACATAATAACAAATTATCTCTTCCCCCGACATTCACAAGCTTAAATCTCGACCTTCACAAGAGACAGAGGTTAAACTAAATCAAACCAACTCCTCCTAATACGCCTGCTCCAATGAGTGAAATCAAGCGCTCCCAATGACATTTAATATGTAAAATAACCAAGCCCTTTGTCTCAGTGTGGTCCAATATGGGGTCACCAGGAAGTGTAGGTCCTGTGTTTAATATTTGGTCCTCCAAAGGGGACTGGACCCAGCCCTGCAACAACCCAGGAGGCAGCTGAAACTGTTTAACTGGTTGTATCAGCTGACCTTTCAAAATAAGAGAGAGCAGATTGTCCATCATTAGATGCTTAAATTTAAAAATCAGTACTTAGATAAACATGAGTGCTCAGGTTTCATTATGGGAATTGGCATTGCACATACTGCCCTCCTCTCTGCAGTTTAGCTTCATCGGGAGCAGTGAAGGCTGATCACTGAGCGCTTCTCTGCAAACTCCACTTAGCTGCTTCACCGTGCTGGGAACGTCAGAGACCTCAGGTAGTTAGTGTGAGCGTGTTTGAACCAGGAAACCATCAGACAGCAATGCTCGCTGTGTTTCTAGGAACTGGGTTTGTCTGCCAGAGCGCTTCGAGTGGCCCACAGCACCGGGAAGAGGAAGTGGGCTCGTGTTTATTTACTGCTGCAACGTTCCTGCAGGCAAATGTCTGCAGCAACATCATTTGTACATGCACACGTGTGTGCACGGTAGAAACGGGAACAGATTTCCTTTCCGCAAACTCAGTTTACCTCAGAGTGCAATTAGATAGAGAGATAACTTTTAATTTAGGGCGTGGAGAAACCTCAACGACAAAGTGAAGGAAATCATAACGAGAGAAAAAGCTACAAGTTGAAGTTTTACTTCCTCTGAAGGAATCTTACAGATTGTTTGGTTTTGGTTTGGCAGATTAAGAAATGCACTCTCAGTTGTTGTAGTTCCGGAACAAGAACAGTTATCTGGATTCAGGCTTGAATGTCTTAAATGTGACTTTGAGAAGGATCCGCGGTTCCTGACCTGATCACAGATAAAGTTTTTTTTTAATCAGAGATAAAATGTTTCGTAGCTCATTCAAAGTTTAGCTGCTTTCACACTGTACGAAATCTCCACTGATGTGTGCGCTGTGCTCAGACTGAACGAGCTTTCAGCCACGCCTCTAATGACTCGGCAGTATTCTCAGGTATCGATCAGCTCCAGCTGGCAGTGCGATGCCTTCACACGTGTCTATAGGTTTCTATAAGTTACTATGTTGCTGTTGAATTGGGTGCAGCAGCTCTTTGGAACAGAAGGATGCACACATTAAAAGTGTGCAGGGTTTTTTTTTTTTTCAATTTCACTGGAAATATGGTTATTGCAGGTTTCCTTGAAAAGCTGTGAAATAATTGGAAGGCTGTGCCCCCCCGTACACTTTTGCAGTCTGAATTGGACTTTAGAAGAAATGCAGGTTTTACTTCAGGGAAAACTTCAGTTATATTTCTCTAACCTCGTCTCTTCGGTATAAATATAGGTATAAATGAGGCATTAATGAACACCTGTGTGTTTCACAGCTGAAACGCATAAGCTTCAGATTCATTTTTATTTTACAGAATCTGTTTAATGTAATCACCTGATAGAGATCAGCGTGCTTTCATGTTTCTGTCTGATGTTCGGACAGGGGATGAAAACACGTCTTTGCGAGATCTGTTAAAAAGTAGGTGAAGCGGCGTGAAACTGCGTCCGCTGAAGTTTGGCTGGTATCGTGAGTCATCCGTACCAGGAGAAAGTTTTTTCTGAACCGCAGCAGAGAAGCGCCGAGGGCAGAAAAATCCAAAATGCCCTGAATCTGTCACCGTGAGTCATCTCTGGATCTCTGAATGACTTCTCTGAAACCACATCCATCCAGTCTGACCTCTCCCTCATTTGACAGACTCTAACAATCCACACCGAGCGTCCTTCAGCACAGTCACTGTTTAAGGTTCAGCAGAAGCGCATTTCCTCTCAGACTGAGTGTGTTGGCGATAAGCTGGTCTCCTGATTTGAAGACCAAAACATGGCAAAGATTATTTTCATGCATCAGCGACAGATGACAGATGAAGTTCCCTCTGTGATCCAGAACTTTGCAGGATTCAGAAAAACTCCTAAACTTGATCTGATCGGCATTATTTCTCCATTTCACAGCCAGGAGCCACATTCAGATGTGATTTATAAGAATATTAGAATATCAGAGCTGGAAGGCGAGTCTGGGATTGAATTGTAGGTTCATCAGCTGATCCCACGTGCCGGTATCAGCCTGGAAAGTTTACCCATAATGCACTTTTTGAAGTTTTTCCAGTGGATTATGGAGATCAGATCATCCAGGGTCCCATCAGTGGTGTCTGCTGCTCTGCCTCACAGACATTAATCTGCTGCAGTTCAGACTGTCGTAGATCCATCGCACTGATGCTCACAGCAGGTTATAGTGAGCCTGGTTTAGTCTTAACACTGTGAGTCTTGGAGTGAAGTTGCAGATATTCATGGTGGTTATCTGTGCGTGTGTTTCAGATCTGTAACTACCAGGGTCAGGCCCGGGTGGTGGTCCAGCTGGTGACGGCGCTGACCGCTGTCCCTCACCTGCACGCTCACAGTCTGGTGGGAAAACAGTGCGATAAAGGAATCTGCATCGCTGACCTGCAGTCCAAAGACTCCACCATCAGGTCTGCATCTCTCTCACACACACACGCAGTGAAGCCCGTAAAACGATTGTATGTGACGCTCAGTTTATTTCTCATAGTTTCCCGAACCTGGGGATCCTCCACGTGACGAAGAAGAACGTGGCAAAGACTCTGGAGGAGCGGATGATCGAGGCCTTTAAGCTGGGATACAACTGCGGGGTCTCCATCCACCCCGACATCGACAGTGTTCAGGGGGAGGTCAGAGTCCCCCGAGAAATCACAGGTGAGTGAGACACATAACAAAGTTTAAATTCGGGATGTTTTATCTGTTTCATCGTTGACTCTCGCCCTCCTCTCTCTGTCTTCAGAGCACCACCTCAGTGTGATCAGAACTGCTGCCTCTTCTCAGGCCAAAGAGATGGACCTCAGCGTGGTTCGGCTCATGTTCACGGCGTTCCTCCCCGACAGCGACGGCGGCTTCTCCAGACGGCTCGAGCCCGTGGTGTCCGAGCCGATCTACGACAGCAGTGAGTCCAGGCATTTCTAATCTTCTCCCTCCAGCAGGAAGGTTTGCAGGTCCGTCCACGATGCGTTTAGGGCTCGGAGGAAAGTGTAACTTTGACTGTTTTTATCTCGTGAGATCTGCTTTGAAGGTACCGCCTGAGTCTTTGAACCACATGAAAGATGTTTCGTTTTCGCTTCAGTCCCATTTTGTGCTCGCTCGCGGTGTCGCTCTCAGTCTCATTTTTTCCACCTGCAGCTCAAACTAAAACCTGAGCAAACTTTACAGATGTGCGAGATAAGATTCTGGTTGCTGCACTTTGTCCCTGAGGTAGTGACAGTCTGTGTAATGCTACAACGGAGATTTATTGAAGAGCGACTGACAGAGAAGTGGTTTGTGTGGCGGGTTTTTTGCACGTGTACTTAAAGATGAGGAGATGAAGATTATTAAGGTTTGCAGAGGCAGTTTGCTGCCATTTCCTGTACTTCTCTTTAGTGTTGGATCTGTTTCACATTACTGAAATGTCCGACTGAATGACCGGTGATTGTTGTGAGTCTGACAGACCTGAAACAAGCTGGATGTAATGCAGTTGGTTGCCCACAGAATTCTTTCCTTTGACTTTAATAAATGCATGCAGCCTCACCAGGCATGCAATAAAAAAAGAGTGAGGTTTGGTCATAATGCTCCAAGTTCTGCAAATCCTGCAGGTCAGCTGTTCCACATTTCGGCTGTACAAACATCAGACTTACCTGCTAAGTTATTGCTAATGCTAATGCTAATAAGGTTGTGTTGATTATTGAAATGATAAAGCTGCTCATAAATTAGTGCTCTTTGGGGCACAGGTGTAGACCACCTGGTTGAGTCCTTGCTCTCCTGTCCATAAAATCCAAAACTAAAAAAAAAAGAATCCATTACTTGGAGCTTGTCCTCAAAACGTTCCCGTTTCCTTTCATCAGCTCTAATCTTGTCATTGTAACCTGACCGTGTGTTTGTCAAAGTGAACAACCCTTCAACCGGTCGTAGCACACACCTGCAGGTGTCACCGACAGATTGAATTAAAGCCCACAGAGAAACGTGTTAGATGTGCACACCGAGCTGCACACGGACTCGACGCCCACTTCAGTTTGCTCCGATCAGTTTTAAGAAAAATGAAAACGGGTTTTAAAGTGAAGCTTTGAGTCTTGGTCTGCGCTGAGAGATGATTATGTGTGAAGTTTTGTGTTGGACCGTAGATTCGATGGATCATTGGTTCCTACATACTGAGCCTCAGCTCCAGGCCTCGTGTTTCGGTCTGAAGTGTTGAAAGTTTATGAAGTTTGTCATTTATATGTGTTGGATTTGTGGTTTGAAAATGTTAAATGTAGAGAAACAGCTGAATAAAGCGACTGGTCGGAATCGGAGGATCGCTCTGGACTGAGGATCGGCGCTTGCGTCTCGTCAGGCCGCTCGGTTTCGTTTCCCTCTTCCTGCTGAAGCTGCTTCGCTCTCTGTGCTGCACTTCCTCTCAGAGGACTGAACTCGACTCCGAGTTCATCGTTTCAGCCCCGCTCTGCACTTTCATTTTACCGGCAGGAAACATTTCACACACCTTTCTCTTCTCGATTCGCCAGTTTTCACTCTTTTACTTTTGGTTTTTGGACTTATCATTTTTTTAATTGCTAGACTTTCCTTTACCAGTTGTAGTAGACCCGCAGCGTTCAGGGTTCAGGGTTCAGGCCAGGCAGGAGTGGATCACCTGTTTAATCTGCTACAGCGTGCCAGCGTTTGCTGTGCGTCTGCAAGCTGCTTTGAAACCCACCTCCACCTCAGCTCCTTTTCATCCAGTTTCCACTTCCTGCGTTCTGTATGAGTCCTGCTGTCCTGTCCTCTCCTCTCGCAAACCTGTCCACAGTCATGGATGTACGTAAACTACCAGGCCCCGTCCTGGCGGTGACTGCAAACTTCACAACTTTCTGTTGACTTTGTCTAAGGGAAGCGGCGCGTCTGTGATCTATTTTAGCATCTGTGGACATGTGCTCAGTGCCTCTATTTGATCTTACAGTGTGCTGTGGTTTGAAGACCTCAGCCTGTCCAGCACAGACAGGAACCCGTTCACAGCCCCTGTAACTTTGTTTTACAATTACACTTAAAACCTTTTCTGGCCCTGATCTCGAACACAAACCTTTGAGTGATGTAAAAGTGTGGTTACTTTACCTTAGAGTGATGGTGCAAATAAAAAAACTCCCCTTTGAAGATGCGTAGCTCTTGAGGAAGCCTCGGGTAGGTAGATCTCTGACAGCAGCTGTTTCTCTTTTCGCCCACAGAGGCTCCGAACGCCTCCAACCTGAAGATTGTGAGGATGGATCGGACCGCCGGCTGCGTGACCGGAGGAGAGGAGGTCTACCTGCTCTGCGACAAAGTCCAGAAAGGTGAGCTTTTCCTGTTTTCTGTTTGACACATATAAGGTCGGGTGTGGGACGCTCATATTAAACATGGATGCAATTTAAAATAATGAGGTCAGAAGAAGCACAAAGGGGGAGGAGCTAAAACACGGCATACAGAGCTGCTCCAGTAAACAGCTGGAAATGAGCAGGGCTGTTTGGAAGGCTGGTTCTGGTTTTTAAAGCATCTCGGAGCAAACATGCATGCAGTTTATTTTAAGGGCTGCTAAAAAGTCTCAAGTAGTGATTTTTTTTCTTTTTCACTGAACTTTATTTGATGACGTTTCCATGCAGTTGAGTGTAAGTGAGGTGAATCTGAGCAGTTTTTCCTGGTTGAAGCTGTGTCAGTGCTGTTGGAGGAAGTCCTGCTTCAGGGAATTCCCCTCCAACGTACAAATCCCACAGGAGGAAGAGTTGGATTCGGGCTGCCGCCCGCTCCGCTTCCAAGGTTTCTCTGAGAGAACCGATGTGCTCTGAGATCACGGTGGTCTGGCCTCCAGCAGCGGGGCAATGTTATTAATTATCAGTAGCCTGGTCCGGATCTCGTTATGTTGATGATTCTCCATGACGTACACTGCACAAAAGGTGAAAACCAGGATTACCCCTGAGGTTATCACAGGCCTCTGGATTAGCTCAATCAAGATCTGAGAGCTGATTTTAAGCCACGTGAACAAAGGTCGATCTTTATGCAGTGCATCAGAGCTAGAGATGCTCCCAAGGCCTGAAAGCGAACTATGAAACCATGGTGACCTGATGTTTGTGTTTGCAGATGACATCCAGGTTCGGTTCTATGAGGAAGATGACTCGGGTCTCACCTGGGAGGCTCTGGGAGACTTCTCCCCCACAGATGTCCACAGACAGGTGAGCATTCCTGCATTCGGAGCTGCTACTTTGAGCTGCAGGTGTAGGGAGTGTCATTAACCGTGCCGTTACTGCGCCGACAGTTCGCCATTGTATTTAAGACGCCGAAGTATCGAGACCAGAACCTGCAGAAACCGACGTCTGTGTTCGTCCAGCTGAAGAGGAAGTCCGACAACGAGACCAGCGAGCCTAAACCCTTCACCTACCACCCCCAGATCTTAGGTAGGTCACATGACCCCGCTCTTCCTCTGGAGTTGGCCAGAAATGAGTCAACTCAGGTAATGCGTTACCTGCAGGTCCCTAATACTCCTCTCAGGCCTTTATCTCTTCTTCTTCCCCCACAGCCTGATTTTACTTTTACTTTCAACAAAAAGAAAATTAATAAAACTCCAAATTATTAAAAAAAACACTGGAACGGTTACAAGCAAATCAGCTGGAAACATTAATAAAGAGCAGTGGAAAATTTCAATATTTATATTAATGTTTTTACTATCTGTGTCCCAACACTGCCCCCTGCTGTTTGATCATCCATCACCTGATTGATTTATTAACGATTTTAAATGTGGGATGCCACAGAGGTTAGCATGGCGTGAACACGTGTGTGTTTTTAGACAAAGAGGAGGTGCAGAGGAAGAGGCAGAAGACTTTACCCAACTTCCAGGACTTCAGTGGTCATGGAGGAGGAGGTCTATACAGAGGAGGAGGGGGAGGTCCGGCTGCTGGAGGAGGACCTGGATCCACAGGTAGAGTCTGTGTTCTGGTCTGCTCTGCGGTTTAACACATACCTGAGGGTGACGTTATGTGATGTCATCATTAATCTCTGTGTTTGGGTGGATTTCCCTCAGGATACCCAGGATACCAGGGCTTCACTACCTACAACTATGGAGGAGGAGGTGGAGGAGGTTTCTCCACAGGGTACTCAGCGGGTCTGGGAGGAGGTGGAGGAGGGATCAAACACGGTGAGGAGCTACGATGAAGTAGTAGAGCCACTCAAAGTAACTTAGGAGCTGGGAGAGGTTGAAATAATCTATGATTATCTATAATACAAATAAAGTAACAGATTTAGGAGCGTGACCTTTTAACCTTTAACCTAATTAGGAGGAAGAAATAAATCATGACTCAGTAATCTCAGATAAAAGCCAAGAAAAGTTTTGGAAGTCATTAATATTATTATTGATATTATGTGAAATTTAGGTGACATCTAAGACAATCTAGTTAAAAACCAGATTATAAAATCTCCATTTATGAGAAAATTCCATCTCTGAGATTATAAATCTGTAAATTTATGTGGAAAAACTTGAAAATCATCTGAGAAAACACAACAAATGCCATTTGTTTAAAGCCTCTCAGAGCGGCGCCGCAGACAACGACGGGGACGACAACGACCCGGACGACGACTCGCCATCAGGAGCCGTGCTGCAAGCTCCAGCCCGGCCCGAAGCTGTGGAGGGAGGGGAGAGGAGCGAGGAGGGAGGGGTCAGTGTGGAGCCTGAAGCAGAGAGAGGTAAACGTTATTCTAAATTTGGCGGAAGAGTTTGTTTTTCCCGCCTCGGTGTTAGACCTCTGACGCTGCTGCTTTCTGGTGACACCGGGGGATTATTTCCTGCGTGGCGCTCCTGGGTCCACTCAAAGATGCTCAGATCACACTGACGGCATCAGAATGCTCAGGATAAATTCAGTTTTTACGAAGCGTTTAGGCGTTCCACACATCCGATCAAGTCTTTCTTTCTCCTTCAGAGTTCGACGCCAAGGAGCAGCTGGATCAGGTGATCAGCAGACTGCTGGAGGCCATCTTTCAGTACTCGGTTACGGCTGACTCGGCGTACCTGCTGGCTCCACAGCGCTCCCTGATGGCCGCGCAGGATGTAAACGGAGACACGTCAGTAAACGCATCGTGATGATCAGATGTGCGCACATTAAAAGTTTTTATTCGGCCGTGTAGTGACGCCTCCTTTTTCTCTTCTCAGCGGGCTCCATTTGGCTGTTCTCCACAACCAGCAGGAGGCGCTGAAGAGTCTGACGCAGGTGGTGTCTGCCCTGCCTGGAGAGGAGGTGCTCAACATGAGGAACCGCCTGTACCAGGTGTGGAGCTCGTCGTCTCCAGCCTTACAGAGCTGAAAGCTTCAGGTCACAGAGCTAAAGCACCCTCCCTCTGTTCCCCAGACTCCTTTGCACCTGGCCGTTATCACGCAGCAGAAGGAGGCAGTGGAAGCGCTGCTGCTGGCTGGCGCCGACCCGACGCTGACGGATCGTCACGGCAACACAGTGCTGCACCTGGCAGCTCAGCATGAGGGAGAAGGGATGATCCAGTTTTTACTGCAACACAGAGAGCTGAGAGAGCTGCTGGACCAAACCAACACAGCAGGTACACACACACACACACACACACACACACACACTCACACACACACACACACACTCACTCACACACACACACACTCACACACACACTCACACACTCACACTCACACACACACACACACTCACACACACACACACTCACACACTCACACACACACACACACACACACACACACACACTCACACACTCACACTCACACACACACACACACTCACACACACACACACTCACACACACACACACTCACACACACACTCACACACTCACACTCACACACACACACACACTCACACACTCACACTCACACACACACACACACTCACACACTCACACTCACACACACACACACACTCACACACACACACTCACACACACACACACACACACACACACTCACACACACACTCACACACAGAAAAACACATTTTTCTTGTATTATAGGGGAAATGAGTCTTGGTGAGTTTTCAGGTTTAACAGACAGACAAAGACACGTCACAGAGAGCCTGATCAACTGTACACTTCCTATTATCCTTGAAAACTTCCCAGAGTTACTGAATGGAAATATCGTGAATAGCTTCACAGTCGAGTCCATTAATCATAAACGTCACCAAATGTGCGGCTCCAGCAGGGTTTTGTGGAGTTCGTGTTGTTTGATGAAGGTCGGTGTCATCGATCTGCGAGTTATACCTAAATAACTTTGGTGTTTTAGCACGATTACTTGAATCTGTAAAATCAGAAAGTCGAGGTAACAGCGACTGTTTTTGTAAGATTCCTGCTTTTGTCAAAGAGACAGTGCGGGGGTGTGGTTTTATGTAATGCTGTGTCAGATGTTATCGTTACTGTCATCTCATTTGAAAACCTACCGGTAAACATGTTTGCAGGTCTGTGTGCGATCCACCTGGCGGTTCTGGTCAACCAGCTGTTTTCTCTCAGGGAACTGCTGGAGGGCGGGGCCAATGTAGAGGTCCGGGAACGCAGCTGTGGCCGAACGGCCCTGCATCTCGCCACCGAGACTGACAACGTATCGCTGGCGGGCTGCCTGCTGCTGGAGGTACGCCTGGGTTATTGGGCAGACTGGGAGCTAACAACCAATCGGAGCAGAGACCTTTGCTGAGGCTTTGCTGGCTCAGCATCAGAGCTGCAGCAAATCTTTATCTCGTTAATAAAGTGGTTACACATTCATATAGATGCTGATGTTCTCTCTCTCCTTGATTTGACTTTAACTGATGAAGGATCAGATGACCGATGGAGTGTATGACGACCAGCGGTGGGCGTCTCAGTGCTGAGGAATCTTTGTGTGATGTAACTTCACCTTTGAGTCGCCTTTGCATGAAGTGCTGTTTGTGTGTTTCTGCCATCAGGGAAACGCCAAGGTGGACTGCTGCACTTTTAATGGCTCCACCCCCCTCCACATCGCTGCGGGTCGAGGCTCTGTCAAGCTCACGGCTCTCCTCATGGCTGCAGGTAGATTTTTATTAAAGCTCAGAGTTCTTTTGTTCACCAGGAGCTCATTTACTAGCATCCACCTGAGGCCCCATCATTTCTAACGGCTTCCTTTCTGAAGAGGAGGAAGCCTGTGAGACATCCTGATCTCATGTTTAATAAGTTTGTATTTGGGTCTTTTCAGGTGCAGACCCACAGAAGGAGAACTTTGAGCCACTGTTCTTCAGGGAGGAGGATGAGGAGGAGAGCTGTGAAAAGGAGAGCGAGGATGAGGAAGAAGATGAAGGGTACATCCCAGGGACAACTCCCTTCAACATGGCTGCCACCCATCAGGTACACGTAGCTTCTGAGCCTCTGGTGAACCTCATGACACGAAGCAGATTAATGAACCCGCAGGTGTGTGTTTGCAGGTTTGGGATCTTCTGAACGGCAAAGAATACAAACCAAAAACACCTCAAACGGCCTTCGTCCCTCCTCAAGGTGAGCTCCTCCCCACACGTGGACACTTTATTACCCTGTGATTGACCACCGTGTTAGACGTGGTTCATTGTTTCATAACCACGAAATACAAAATCATGACATCGGCGCATCGGTTTGCTGATGAAATGTTTACGTGTGTAGGCGACCTGGCGAGCCTGGACACAGAGGTGAAGCAGGCGCTGTGTGGCACTCTGGAGAGTGAAGGATGCTGGGAGAATCTGGCTCACAGTCTGGGTCTCGGGATCCTCAACACGGCCTTCAGGCTGAGCCCCTCCCCCGCTAAAACCCTGCTGGACAGCTACGAGGTAACCCACACAGACAACACACGATCTCACACACTCCGACACACACTCCAGCATGTGTTCTCAGAAACCTGGGAAACGCCCCCTCGAGGATTTTGTGGATAAACTGCTTCCCGTCTCTCCTGCAGGTTTCTGGTGGAACGATCAGGGAGCTGCTGGCTGCTCTGAGGTCAGTCGGCGAGTGCAGAGCGCTGAGCGTCCTGGAGGAGGCGCTGCACGAGAGCGAGGAAGTGCCGGCCACCAGCGCAATGAGTGGTGAGCATGCGCACATAACGTGCACGCAACACCGACTGCCAAGTCACATGACCACGAGTCACTGAGCTGCGTTTGTGTTCCCAGGCGAGCTTCTGTGCGCTCGGGTTCAGGAACTGAAAGTGGACACTCGAATCGACAGCGGGGTCTGCGACAGTGGGGTGGAGCTTTCCACGGCGTAATGATCTGATCGGTCCACCTCCAGCTGAGTCCATCCATCCACCCGTCGTCCCTCGACTCGCTCTGGACCGAGTGCGGGTTCAGGGCTGAAAGTTTCTCTGAGCTTTTTAAACCAGTTTGTAAAAAAAAAAAAGGGTCAAAAGAAAACTTGACTGTAGCGCGTGAAAACAGTCAAACTCAACTTTTACTTTTTTTGTTTTGTTTAGTTTTTTTTGGCCACGACACTCCAGCAAAGACGGGGAGCAGCTTCTGTTCCCGCGGAGCCAATAAAGGAAAAACATACCAAAAATCCCCCCCCCCGCCTTGGTAAGCTGACGTCTCCTCCTGAGGCGCGCTCTGTTTTCTGTGGATTCGATGGTAAAGTTGTGGATTTGGGGGGTTTTCTGTTCACTTCAACCGCTGAACGCTTCGCACAGTTTGTTCTTTCTGCAGCCGCCTGCAGAGAAAAGGTGCTACGAAACTGAAACGATTGTAAAGGATCAGATGTTCTGTAATCTGTTACTCATCTGGTGTTAATCAGAGGGCAGAAACGCGCTGTGATGACACCTCAGATTAGAGAGAGGTTTACCACAATGGCGATGAAACTGGCCTCTCATGGGTTGATAACTTTAGTCCACCTGCCACAGCATTGTACGATGTGAGGATCTTAATCTTATTTTTTCTGTTGGTTTACAGCTACAGTTTACTCGCACAGGTGTTCCTAATAAAGTGGTCACTTTGGGCAGCATGAGCAGACTCTTCACGGACCCCCTCAACATCTGAAACTCCTCCGGGCGCTTTTTTTTAAAGTATTATTTACTCTCTAAAATTTCAATGACGATATGTTTTCCTCTTGTGACGTCATCATGAACTGAACCTGGTTTTTATTTCGTGTTTTTATTCTGTGGCACGAGTGCTGAGGGGAAACTCAGAGAAACGAAATGTAAGGCATTGTGGGAAAGGTAGTCCAGAGCTGTGGGTAGCTGCTGTTCCTGTTTCTGTAATCCAGCAGATGATATTTATGTTCCTGCCCTGCACTGTACAGTCAAACATGAGCTTTTAACCTTTTTTTAAATAAAATCTGATTGTTTTTTTAAAATAAATATTCAAATTGTGATTTATTTCCACTCACCTGCTCAGCTGTGGAGTTATCCAGAGAAGCTGAGATGTTGTGTTGAAAAGAAAACATGGTAAGAGTTTCTGATAATGACGACTGTGTGTGTTGGAGACTGCTAAACACTCAGTATATCACAGGCTCAGTTTGAAATAAAGGATTATTTTGAACTATGATCATGCAAAGTTTAACATCAGCTAACCCAGCGTGACCAGACGATGGTTAGGTCCAGTACCTCCAGTTATATTGAATATATCCCAGATTCATTCTGCAGCAGGACGACGAGTCATTCATCCGGAGAGATAAAGGACCAGAACAAAGACAACTTGTATTGAATTTATGGAGGTGTTTATAAAACTGGTAAAACCTCCTAAAATCACTGAAGATATCAGCGAAACGAGAAGAAATAACCACAAAGGCTTTACGTCCCAAACATCTTTGATCTGTGATGAAGAGATACAAAAAGGAGTTAAAACACTTTGTACCACAAGACGGCGCAGTGAGTCCAGGGCGATGCGGTAGACCTGGGCTAAACATTTAAACACCGCCCCCTGGTGGTTAAAAACAGGACATGTTGAAAATAAACGCTGAAAGCTGAGCTGCGAAATGAAAAAAAGTCTGAATGTCCTTCAGCTTGAGTTAAATTCTTAAAACTTTCTTTCTGAAACATTTCAGATGTGCAATTATATTTCTGTTTCCTTTACAATTTTGTGTTCCAGCTACTCTGAAAACAAGAAAAAGATCAAATCACTGTGCTGTTTTTGTTCGTTATGACTCTACATCACTCTTTTGTGTTTAATCACAAAGTCCGAAGGAATCCTGAGTAAATCTGAAGCTTCATAAATCCGCAGTGATCATGATCACCATGACCGATCGTCACCAAAATGATCAGTTTGAGATTTTTTGGCTAGAATTGAGCAGCTCTGCTCTGTAAGGATGACGTTACATTGGAGTTTTTAACATGTGAGATGTTTTCACTCTATTTTGTGAAGTAATTACATAATAGCTCCTGTTTTTTTTATTCTTTAGTTGTTTTGTAATTCCTGGGGAGTCTGGCTAATGAGCCTTGTTTTTCTCATTTTACACTTATTTAATTTAAGCAGCATTTCTTCATTGTGTAGAAAAACAGTGACATTATGTTGAAATTGCTCTTTATTTCTTAATAAATGGGATTTAATGCGTGACTTATACTGACAGAAAGTCCAAACCACTTGTGATCTAACTGTCTGTGGCTCTCAGTGTGAAACGATTTTAACCTCCCTGAGCAGGAGGATTAATTTAGCTGATAACGGCGTTCATGTGACCTCTGAGCCTGGCTGATGATGTCAGGGTAGCGGCTCCTGCTCTCAGAGTCCACTTGTGTTTGTGACGAATAAAAAGAATCTGTTTCCATTCTTCCACCTGTGAGCGAAGCAGAAACAGACTTTTTTATTCATCAGGAGGAGTCTCAGAGCAGGATTTGATTCCCTGGAATGAAAACAGGACAACAGGAGCTGCAATTTGTTCAGCTTTATTGAGAAAAACCATCACGGAGCTATTAGTTGATCGATCAGCCGCGGGGAGCTCGGTTTGTGTTCCAGTGCAAAAAGAGGACGACAGTGTTGGATGATGGATGAACTAACGGCTCTAACGGTCTAAAAACAAAAGAAACCAAAAAGCCGCCTTCTTCTTTTTTTTTAAAAAGCGGTCTCATCTGCAGGAGCAGTGAGTCCGCTCTGCTTCCTGGTTTCTCAGTTGGCACGTTGACGGCTCAGAGTCTCAGCCCTTCACCCGGAAAGCAGAAAAAACCCAAACTGACAAGCGATAAAAATCAAAGGATGGGACGGGAAGGAAAGGTGAACAAATTGCTGTTACAAGTGGATGAGAGGGGGGCGTGGCCACATGAGAAA
Organism: Neolamprologus multifasciatus; assembly: GCF_963576455.1. Classification (NCBI taxonomy): domain Eukaryota; kingdom Metazoa; phylum Chordata; class Actinopteri; order Cichliformes; family Cichlidae; genus Neolamprologus; species Neolamprologus multifasciatus. The sequence goes on from NC_140440.1 coordinate 6,156,123, forward strand.
ACAGCAGGAGGCAGATCACATGGCGTATTTCTGAGTCCAGTCCTGAGCCGTCTTGTTGTACCTGCAGGGAGGGAGAGAAAAGGTGAGGAGGGGGGAGGCGAGAGAGGCTGCAGGACGATGCCATGCCTGAGAAACGCAGACCAAAATCCACCTGCAGCCGTTCACAGGAAACAAAACATCATTGTCACCGCTTTACTCCCACTCGCCACACGTGCAGTTTACCCCAACTGTTAAACACAGGACGCTCCTCAAGCAGCAAAACCTGCAGTTCCTCTAACGCCCACCAGAGGCTCCAGCAGTGAGTCAGTCCCCACAGAAATAAACATGTTTACAGCCCGATACACAAACTGTTTGGTCTCTATAGATAATTTCCCCCTTCATAACACCTGTACATGTGTGAGTTTTATTATATCTCACATCTTTAGGTTTGCGTTATTTTCTCTCCCTGTGACGTCCACCAGGTCGTCCCTACCTGCGCTCCATGCAGTGAGAAAACTCTGCAGTCATGCTTTATTTGCTTCAACGTGCGTCTGAGACACAGAATCAGCAGGCAGCTCAGGTGAGCTTCGCTCTTACCCTCACAGCATGGCATACTTCTCTGTCCACTCCCTGGCTAGTCTGTTATACCTGAGACCAAGCAGCAGGACACTCGGTTATAAACCTCCACCTGCTGCTCGAAGCCGCTCTCCTCGTCCTTTGAGCAGCCGATTACCTGCAGGTTAACAGGTGTGGACTCACCTCACAGGGTCTGTTTTGTAGATGCGGGCGATCTCTGGCACTAGCGGGTCGTCGGGATTCGGGTCACATAACAGAGAACAAATGGACAAAAGGACTGCAGAGAGGGAAAAGAGAGAGTCAGAGCAGCTCTGAGGTCTGCAGCGTGCTCCTGTTTTTCACACATGACCACAAAAAATTCAACAGTCAGCGTTTTTTTTTTATATCAGAGTTGAGCAAAAACATGAAACTGAGTGATTATGAGTCTGTATGGGGGACCAAAACTGCCAACAAACAAGCAAACACATCACATTATAGGCAACAATTATTATAAAAATGTGATGTATTTATTATACCGATTTCATTTGCTTCATTGTTTATTATTTACTTCTTTTTTTTAAACTTTTTAAAATTTTCATTGTTTTAGTTTTGGCAGCTGTGGACCTTCATATAAACACACCTGCAACGACAGCAAGAAAACAAAGAAGAAAAGAAAGAAAAGAAAATGCATAAGTTCAGGGAAATGTATATACAGGAGCTAAGCAAAAGTAAGATAGTACATTTGAAAAATAAACAGGAAAATTATTTAAATTAGTTGAAAATAAAAAACTGTAACTCTTAAAAAATAAATGGAAAAATTATAATATTAACAGAAAAATAAATTAAAGTAACAGGAAAATTTAGCATACATAAATATGATGAGTAAATGGAAATATAATAGCATAATAATTAAAAGTAATATTGCGCATAAGATAAAAAATAGGTAAGTTAATAATTTAAAAAATAATAATAATAATAAAAACAAAATAAGTAAATAAATAAGGATGAAAATGCTTTAAAAATCAGATTTCAGCTTCAGGTTCAAACTTTATTTTCTGCTCTGTGAACAAACCTGTTTGATGTAAATATCATTATTACCTGTTACAAGGTGAAACTACAACCAAACAGCTCCACCTACTGGTCAAAACCTGTACTAACAGTAAAGAATCACTGCAGGACAAAAGTTTTTAACCATTTGTCTCCCTCTGACGGGAGCGTTAGAGTCGCTATCTATAAATGAGATGCCTAATTATAGAATTTTTATTAATAAACTACAAGAAAATTAAAGCTAAAAAAACATATTTCACACATCTTTTCATTATTCTCACCAAAGGGGAGCAGATTTAAAAACTCAATTCCAGGGTTACAGACACAGACACATTCAGCCGTTTATATGAATGTTTCTTACCTTTAGAGATAGTTAATGCTGGAGACCACTGTGATCTCAATATATCCAAACAGATGCTGCCATTACTGTTTATATTTGGGTGATAAATTCTCGTCGTAAAGGCGACCTGAGCGGGTAGAGGAACCGAAACGACTTAGCATCACTCCAAAATCTCAGACATGTATTCTATTTTTTTTTATTTATTTTAATTTTAAGCAAGTTAAAAGGCTTCAAAGGTTTAATAAAAAATTTACCTTGGGTGGTTTGAAGGGATAATCTGTAGGGAAATGAATAGTCAGGAAAAATACGCCGCCCTGATAGGGACTGTCAGGCTGCAGTTAAAAACAGAGAGAGGTTAAACACTCACATGTTCACACCACGTCACTGCCAACAGTTTGTATAAATATCAATGAAACGACCAAAACGGCCCCTGAATTGGCTCGAACTCCGGCGCTGTTACACCTGCAGCAGTTCTGTGGATTCAGGTTTTACAAAAAACACGATGCAGCGTTTCCCACAGAATCACGCTCAGCTAGGTTTTCAGTTTGTGCTTGTTTTGACAAACTAACTGCAGTTTTTAGCTCCAAACTCTGAGGCGGAGCAGCTGTTTGATACTTACAGGTCCCATAATAGTAGCTTGCCAATGAAACACTGTAAAAAAGAGAAGGAGACGAGGGTTAGTGCAGCACACTCGTTCCTCTCTGTGAACTTTTGCGTAAAGAAAACTGAAAAGTGGTCTTACTGTCTTCGCCGACAGGACCGGCGGAGCACTGAGCCGGAGGATCTCTGGACAGGTCGGTTAGCTCCTGCAGAGGAACGACAGACGTTAAAGCCCTGCTGACTGACATCAGCTACGAGGACATTTAGTGATGTTGGTCGCATCAGCAGACCCATTGGTTTCTAACGACCAGATGGCGAGTGGCTTACAGTGGTTAACGCCGTTTACCAATCTGTACACCAAAAACCTCCCCGCAGCCAGTTTGGTTGGGAGGAGGCTGCTGCTGCCACTCAGTGTAAGAAAAAAATAAACTACTTTTTTTTTAATGTTTTGCTTGCAAAGACTTATTGACGTCCTGCTCAGAGCCGTCGCCGACATGTTGCCAACTGTTCACCGAGCACGCTCAGCTGAGTGATTAATTGCATTTTAATTTTAATGAGGAAGAAGTGTAAGGTCTCGTTTTCTTTGAGTTCCTTGAGTTTTGGTGCGAAGTTTACCTCCAATGGTGTTTTTACAGTTAAGCGGCCTCTTCGTGTGTCCTGTGTGGAGACCAGGCCTTTAAAGATGTCTGAATCCAGCAGTCAGGACTTGAAATAGCCGTGGTGAAGTTGTCAGGTTACGGGCTAAACTTGGCCGGCGGTGAATCAAACTCTAAATATTACTGCGTCTGTGTGAGAGTTCAGAAACCCGCCGGGCGTTTCCTTGCTGAGATCTGCGACCATTTCTGATGTTTCTAATGCAAGTGGCTGTTGAGCTGCTTTAAAACTACTTTTTATTCTTCTAGCAAATAAGTAACTGAGCGTGACCACAGCTTTATTCTGAAGGAAATAAATAAGAGGCATTTACTTTGAAAAGCCTGAAGGTTGGTCTCCTGTGTGAAGGCTGCATTAAAACACTCGGACACACTCAGGCTTTTATTGATGTGTAAGCAGCAGAGTCTATTTTTACCGTTGACAGAAGAGCCGAGAAAACACACGGCTGTCATAGGACGGGCGGTTTGTGTTTCCAGCCTGAAGCCAAACTGCCGTGTGTGTGTGTGTGTTGTTGTTGGTATGTGACATACAGGCGAGGTGCACACGGCTCGTCTTTCAGGTTCGGCCGAGTTTAGGAGGCGAGCACAAAAACGCTTCCTTGAAGACTCCTCACTGCCTCCATTTTTATTTATTAATATTTCCAGTTATTGTACTTATACTTAACTAAAGTTAAGAACAATTATTTTGAATGAAATAAATAAACAGTGCACCAGTAACACTGAAAATACTTTGAATAAATTTTATGCTGGATTTAAATTTAAAAACGGCAAAATTAAAATAAATAAAAACATCTGAAATGCTGTCGACATAAAAAAAAAACAAGTTTTAAAAAATTATTATTATAAAATTAATAATAAAATTATTATTATATCTAAATTTTAAATAGCCTACAGATACACCAAATTTACATCAGTGAAAATAAAGAGTAAATAAAATAAATTAAATTAAATATTGCTGGATAAGGTGCATTAAAAAAAAAGGCACAGAAATAAAATTATCTTCCCATGCCCATAAGCACAACAAGAGTACGAAGCAGAGAGCCTGATTTAACCGAGTACAGTAGTCGATTCTCACTGATCTAAGCCTGGCTATGTTAAACACATTTAACCTAACAGCAGACCCTCACTGAGCACGCTCTGTAAAAACAGCCATTATGTCTAATGAGCACTTTTTTCCCCTGTAGAGATGTTTGCATGTATTTCCTGATAAGCTGGAGGGTGAAGACGCGACATCTTGGTTGGTCAGCGTCCACCTCTGCGTTTGTAGTTTACGCTCGCCATTGAGGGCGCCAGGCTTTGGTGTCGTTTCGCGGCCATGTTGAAGACATGAGTGCACAATCATGTTGGCCTTTACCACCATTTCAGTGGAGCTCAGTTATTCCTCTGTACAATAACCAGATTATACAGAGAGAGCCACTGCAACAGCTGGAAAGACAACTTTCTGGGAAAAATCCTGCAATTTCTTTGCTTCCTGTTTTCACCGGCTAGCATTTCAGATTTCCTAGCAAATGAAAATCTGTTTATGTTATTGTTTTACAGAACAAAATATTCTCTAAGGAGAGAGGAGGAAGGAAAAAAGCAAAAAAAAATAATTAAAACACGAAGAGCCCTTTACTCCAAAGACTGATTCTTGGGCAGCAAGAACTGATTTCTGACGTTAAGTCTGTGCATAAAAGTCGTCTCAAAAAAGTGAGTTTTCCTCGTTTTGCGGTCTCACCGATTCACTCTTCTGTATGGAAACACCAACATCTGTCCATCTACAGCTCAGCTTGTGCCGTTGTACCAAAACGTGATTGTCTGTATTTAAACTGCTGTAAACGACTTGTTGACCTATAAAATGTGAAACATGTAAAATGCATTCCTCGTGAATGACGTCAATATTTCTTGAGCTACAAACAACATTCCTGTCACAAGGTAGAAGCCACAATAAGTGACTTTTATATATCATTTATCGACTTCAAAGATCTCATTTACATTAAAAATATATATTTTTTAAACAAGTATAAAAATAGATCTATAAAGATGTTATAATTGACCAAAAATCATGGACTGGTTATAATGTAGGTAAAATAACACAGTTGTTAAGATTCTTGCAGATAATTTCTTTATTTTATCTATAACCCCTTTGTAAATCCTGCTCACTAACGTCTATTTACCAACATTGGAAATTGGCAACACCGTCACACTGTGAGCACTTTGTGGAGATGAAGGTATTCAGGATGAGGGGTACAAAGACATCTGTCAGCATCTGGACTGAAAGCAGCAACCTGCAGGTTAGCGTCAGCTGCTCTCACCTGTCCAAACACAGCAGGGTCCCTCGGCCCTGACGGACAGACCTGCAGAGATGCACTTTAATGTGAACACAAACACACATTTTACAAACTCTTCGTGTCTGTTGGTGAAAACCATCAACTGTAATCACAGCTGCCGGAGAAATGCAAAGGAATAAAAATGTGTATATGTAAATGTGACGGAGAGACTAAAAAAGAAGGGTTAGTAATTGTAATAACGTAATAAGCTCTGACAGCTAATGAGCTCAGCGGAACCGAGCAGGAATCACGGAGAAGAAACCAAGTTTATTTTAAAAGGAACCAAAGAGCAGAGCAGCTTCAGGCCTGGACCATCGTTTGGTCTGAGCCCCGAAAGACCCGCACTGAGGCTGATTCTCGGCTCAAACCTGCCCCCGAGTGCGGCTGATTCCAGCACATAAAACACGACTCACTGTGCGGCTGCACGGAGCTGCATTTCACCTGGTTTAATGCGAAATGCTGCAGCTGCAGTGCAGGGGGCAGGCTAACTGCTAGCTCCCAGCACACAAACGCCACACACGATGTTAAATAAACGTGAAACAGAGGGCGGTGTGTTACCTTAGAAATTCGTTTTAAAGCCATTATGTCTGCGAGAAGGGACCGGTTGTCGAGGAGGAGGTGCAGGAGGAGGAGGAGGCCAGCTAGGTGTCGCTAGCTAACTAGCATCTAGGAGTGTGCTAGCTGTGCGACTGTGAGCTAAGCTAGCTTGGCTACACAAACTGCAGCGATGTTCCGTTAAAGCTCGACTTTTTCACGTCGCAGAGTCCAGCACATCAGCCCCGACTTCAGGCTGACACTCCGATAACGGCCCCGGGACCACCGAAAGCTCAAAATGTCTTCCGTTACACACCGAGCAGCTGTCAGACAACCGGGAACAGGAGGTCTCACTCCGACCTTGTTTCCGGACACCAAATAAGACCCACCGATAGGGTGGAGGTCTCACTCCGACCCTGTTTTTTTTTTTTTTTATCCAGAAGACCTACTGGCATCAGCAGGGCCGGAGACACCTGCTACAGAGGTCTGAGGTAGTGTTGCCAACTCCTCAGTAATGAAAATCGCTATTGGCTGTCCTAAAAGTCGCTAGAAGTCGCTAAATGATGCCATCGCCTAATTTGCATAATTGGTCATGCTAATGTAATTGTAACCTACATTGTAGGAGAGAAAAATAACATTGTGGAAGAGAAATAAAGTGAGTAAAAACGTCCTAAATACATTTAGAATTTATTTAGATCTACAAATTAAATTTCTTTTAGCAATTATTGTCAGTGTTGGGGACTAACGGAATACTCGTACCGCCATTACATATTTAAAATACAAAATATGAGTAACTGTACAGTTACCATTTAAAAAGGTGGTATTTAGAATATAGTTACTTTGTTGAAATAAATAGATTACACGGGGTATTTTCCTGTTTCATATTGTCTCGGGTCAGGACTGTTTGAGTTTTGTTTGACAGCTACGTTCCAGGCGACAGCCTGTACGGTTGCCATGGTTACAGGGTGACGCTCTCTGCGACTGTGTGTTTCCTGGGTGAGAGAGAACCTTTTTGTTGTTGTTGTTGTGCTAAGCTACAGAATGCTACAGGCATAGCCCTAAAGAATGTAGCCTCATGTGTAGTCCGTGCTGCAGGGAGAATGGACTGCCATACCGTTATGTGTCTTTGGGCGCGAGGAGGGAGAAAAAGGAAGTAGAAAAGTATGAGCTGTCACGGAGCAGAAACGGGAGCTGGAAGCATGTAAATATAATAATAACCACTGCAGCCAAGAAGAGTGCCTGACGAGCCCAGTTGTAAGTAAGCTATTAGGACTCAATTGTGTTTGTGTTTTCCTCCGAAACAATAAGTTCAGTTGGAGCAGCCTTTCAACGCCTCTCTCTGTCTCTCACTAGCAAAATTGACCCAGACAACAAAGTAAAGCTAGTTTTCAGCTACGAGCCAACCCCACGTATTAGCCAGAGGTCCCTTTACTACAGTTCAGAGCCGTGGACCTTCAGTAATAGTAATAAATCACACAGCAATAGTACATTCATGCAGTTGTAAAAAGCATGATAATATATTAAGTAATCCAAAGTAGAATACGTTACTCTCATTGAGTAACGTAACGGAATACGTTACAAAATACATTTTCGGGCATGTATTCTGTAATCTGTAGTGGAATACATTTTAAAAGTAACCTTCCCAGCACTGATTATTGTATTTCTAATGTCACAATTCCAACCCAACTCCTGTGGTGAGTAGTAGTAGGTGACCTGAAATAGGCACTCTGGTTGAGTTACTTTGTGTGTGTGTGTGTTTATAAGTAGTTTTAAACCTTGTGATCCACAAAATAAAATAACAGTAAAATAAGAACTGACTGCGTTACAGTCAGTGCAGCGCCTTGGCACCGGTGAGGTGCCCACGGCAGCACCTGCTGCTTGTTGAGAGTAAGAATATGCGCTTTCACTTCAAAAAGTCGTCATAAATAAGTCTCCAATAACACCAGAAAAAGTCGCTAGTTGCTTTTTAGAACACAGTTAAGTTAACACAGTTAACACAGTTAAAAAAAGTCACTAAGGGGGTCCTCCACACATGTCAGCAACGGCAGTTTCATTTGCGTTTACTAATATTCAAGAAAAGATTGTTTGGAAATGGGGATTATTTTATTTACTTTGTTTAAAAGGAAACATATATTTATTAGTTGACTTATTTTATTGGTAATAATGATAACTGCTGGTTGCAACCTAACACTACAGAAATAGTTAATTATTACTGTATTTTTGTTAAAATAAATGTCTTTATTTAAGTATGACGTGCACATTCACACAGAGAAAATGGTTTTATATGGAAAATAAACAACATTTCAAATATTTTCACTGCAGTTAACAACAATCATATTTTCTGCTTTTTTAAAAACATTTATTCCATTGCAGTCTGAGAAAGAAAAGCCAGTTCATTCAAACAGAACAAATAAAATAAGTTATAATATAAGTTATAAAAGGAAGTGGAAGTATAAAAAACACCTTGCTTCTATCTCCACTTGGCTTTCATTTTTTGGGGAGTTGAGTATTCTGTTAAATATCTATTGATCACTATTGTTCCAGCTGGTTATTGGCAGTTTAATCACTGAGTAGTGATGGATGGTCGCAAATGAAATGGCTCTTAGAGCCGGATCTTTGACATTAATGACGCGAGCCGGCTCCTTATCGTGAGTCGTGGGTTTCTTTTTTTCTTTCTCTCACCCTCTCTCACTTTTTTTCGCTTCACTCTGCATGCGAGCCTTGTGCTTGCCCTGGGCAGAGGGGGGAGGGGCGGTAGTTACACTCAGTAGCACAGGAACAGAGTGAGAGGGAGAGAGAGAAAAAGAGAGCCAGGGAAGGTATAGTAATCATCCACAACTATTTTCAGTTGCAGATGATAAAGGATTCAGAAAGTTTATTCATGCAGCCCATATGACAGAGAATATGCATGTTATTTTTGTTTTCATATTTTAATTTATATTTAATTGTGTTGTGGTTTGCAGTGTTTTGTGTTGTTTCACTTTAAATTTGTTTAAAAGGAAAAAGCTGAAAATTTAAATAGTTAAAAGTTGAAATGTGAATTGTTGGTTTGTGTATTATATGATTTATTTATTACATTTTATGTGGAGTGAACAAATACAAGTATATTTACGGTGGCCCCTACAGACAAAGCACGTACAAACTTCAAAACACATACAAAACACAATAGAAGTGCTCCAGGATGCTAGGGGCAGTGTTGAACTTTTGTTACCTAGTGGCTACACAAGCCAGCAAGTACCAACGACCAGACTTGGTGTGTGGTAGTAACATGTAAATGAAAGTTTTTGTTTTTTTTAATTATTTGAATATATATGAGTGCTTGTGTATAAATACACAAACCATACACATATGCTTTCAATTGTGTAATTTAAGTGATCTAGGTAGCTCTGTTTTGGAAGTTCAGTTAATGCTAGAAATGTGTTTTGGAGTTTGTACGTGTTTTGTCTCTTGGGGCCACCGCATATATTTTTATATAAACATATATAAATAAAACCACTTATTTTTACATTAGTAATTCCTTTTGTGCATAATTTTATATTATTGTTAATAATAAATTAATTAAAGCAACAAAACAACCTGAAGAGCCGGTTCGGAGCCGAAAGAGCCGGCTCTTTTTAGTGAGCCGAACCGAAAGAGCCGGTTCTCTAAAAAGAGCCGGAAATCCCATCACTACTAAAGACCTAGCTGCTGTATTTCACAGGTAGAGAAAAGAAAGAGCTAACTTTAGTCAGAGATGGAGAAAGATAAGAAAGACAGGAGAGGAAGAAAAGAGGTTAGATTTAAAGTGAAGGACTGCTCATTTAAAGCTCACATGTAAGCCCTCATGTTGTTAAATCACATATTGCATCTGTACATGTGAGATTATGTTGTTTCATATTGTGAAACGTACTAGAAATCAAACTGAGGGAGACTAACTGTGTTATTTAAAGGCTGCATGAAAATCCTCTGCAGGTTAGTGCAGGATAAACAGGTTAGTTTGCTGTGCTGTGATGGATTTAAAGTAAAGAACAGTGTGTGACTGGTGCGCAGTGGCTGTGGTTACATGGTCAGAGTTAGATTACATCAAGTGTGGCAGAGATTCATTGACTGAATTCCACCTTCACACTAACTTTATAGTGTGTAATGTAAAGACAGCATAAACAGTGTACTGTCTGTACAGGATGAAATCAGCCAGGACGACTCATGAAACATCTGCTCACATGTGGTTGAATTCAGTTGTGTACATCCACAAAGAGCAGCAGGTCAGCTGATCACAGCCTGCACACTAAGAAAATCTACTGGAGCTCTCAGTAGAAGTTATTGTGAGCTATGATTATTTTTCCCACACTGAACCATTACAACCAGTTTAGTGTTCTCCCACCTGCTGAATCCACTTTAACCCCTGACTACACACATTTTCCTGTTTAGATGTAAAATGGCCCTCTACAATGGAGGCAACAGGAAATAGAGTTACTTTTATTTTCCTTCTTTTTTTCAGATTGATTATTATTATATTATTATTATTATTATAATAAAAAAGTTAGACTAAAGTCTGTATTTACCGATATTAATTTATCATTATGTTAATATAGCACAAGGTTCAGTTAGCTTTGCACAAAAATAGAAACGCCCGCCAAAGAGCTACTTTTACTTTATTACTTTGAGTACATTTAAGAGCCTGTACTTTTTTACTTGAGTAAAGAAGTTGAATCAGTACTTCAACATTCACTGCAGTTTATTTTCACAGTAGTATTTGTACTTCTACTTAAGTACAGAATGTCTGTACTCTGGTGCTGGGAGAACCAGCCAGTAGCTCTGCGTGTCTGATGTGGCAGAATCAAACCAGAAGGAACCCCTCAGTCTTCTCTCAGGACTGAACCTGAGATCATTCGCTTGTTCGTGGAATGTTTAAAGCACTAAACTGTGGAGCCACTGTATAAATGTGTAACTGAGTCTAACTGATCTAAAAAGTTCCAGAAGGTTTACTGTTGAGAGTTTACACTGAAACATGTACGGGTCGATGTGAGGATGTTAATGCTCATCAAAGGCTTCCTTCACTTTTTTACCCAGGATAAATTTTGTTTGAAATATTTGAAATGAGTTTTTATTTGAAATAAATATTTGAGTCCACTGAAATAAGCAGACCCCTGTCATGGGTATGCTGAGCCTGATAAATTCATCATCTGAGTCTCATTTACAGGCACACAGTATAATCACACACACGTGTCTTTAAACTCTGCTTTATCTAAATGCACCGTGATGATTTAGCACTGATGTAGCAGGTGGTTGGTGTTTGAGCGGCAGTGTAATCCACCCTTCTGTCCAACAGATGGCGCTCCCTGCATTCAGTTGGTGACAAAGGCAGCATGATGGAGGACAAATGCCTCAGAAATAAAAGAGATTACGGTGAAAACATCTTTTATTAGGGAACCTGAACAAACATGTAGCACCCAAATATTAAAGTTTTGCTCATAAGCAGCTCTGATCCAGATCAGTGCAGTTCAGAAAGCTGAGAGGACGACTCACATACTGTACAAGCTGTGAAACTATCACAGATACAAGGAAGAAAATCTACTGAAACTGGACAATAAAACCTATAAGAAAGAAACCAACATTATGAAACATGAGAGTAAAAACAAAGAGAGTAAACAGAATATGAATAATAGTAATGTGATTGCAGCTTTGCACTAAAATGTCCCTCATTTAGCATGCAGTGTGTATTTATTATTTATTCCTCTGTTTATTTGTTTGTTTAACAGGATCACGATGGGTAGTTCTGGGTGGATTAGAAATGATTCATTTTGCAGTCCAGGAGTTTTTGGGAGGATTCTTTACCTTTGACGTTTGGTATCAAGAAAAATTAGCAGACATGAATGTGTCTCTGTATTATTTGTAGATAAAACTGATCCAGTTCACACTCAATAAACCTATAAATGGCCATTATGTGTAACTCTTAATTGGTTAATTGGCGGTTAGCTGGATTTTCTGTGGGTTTGAATTTGAGTGCACTGGTTTTTACATAGAGTGCTTTTACATGGATTCACCCAATCAATCACACATTCATGCAGCTCTTCATTCTGCACTGTGTATCTATCACACCCTCACAGGTATGCAACTCTGCTTCCTGAGATACAGAGGCCCCGGATGAAGGATGGAAGAGGTGAGAAGTAACAGGAACATCCACAGCTTTCTGTCAAATAAGGTAACACACTCACTAGCTTCGGTGTAGGTTGACGGATTGTGCTAACATGCGTAGTCCTGCTGGAAAACCCTGCAAACCCTGCTCCTAAAATGATCAGGATGCAGGAGTTTAGGGGGAAAAAGTGGATATTTGGTGTGATATCCTCACAAAAACATCAAACTGGAATAAGAAAAACTGGGAGTGAACGTTATGATGTTTCCAAGGAAGTATTCTCTTTCTGGATCCAGGGACTCGGTTCATGCACGACGTGGAGGGAGGCATGTGGTCTCAGGCTGCTCATGTTTACCTCGTTTATTCGAGCCTCAGAATTCAGTAAGCTGCAGACAAACTTTGCAGGAAATCTCAAATCTGCTGCTGATTTTCCAGCTGAAGTCTACGAGATGAGGAAGTATAAAGTATCGCTGCAACAATCAAAGGTGGAAAAATGCACTTTAGATTGTACTTTTACTGCGTACAAAGTACTGATACAGTGAGTTTTACAGTTCGTGCACAGTTCTCAAGTGCATCGGTTTTCTTTCATGTTATTGTTGCCGTGGTCACACTCTTGGATCAAAAATACAATCAAAGGAATAAATGATAAGCTGCTGGCAGATATAATTACAGGTCTGCCTTTGAGTTTTGGTTGAGGTTAGCAGGAACTATTAAAGCCACGGAGAGGCTGCTGTCAGCTCAGTCTGCACAAACCAGCCAAACGCTGCAACTCTGAGGAGGCCTGTGATTGGCCAGAGAGCCTATGGACTGAGCCCAGACCAGGTGCTGCAATTAAGTCACCTTTCAGACCAATTAAATGAAGGCATTGTGAACAGCTGTGATGGACAAACAACACCTAAACCTTCGTCAAACTTCACGAAACCAAGTGACTATTTCATGTCTCTGTTTGAGTTTCTTTTTCTCTGAAAGACATGATGGTGTTCTGTAGGGATTAGTTTTGTTTTTCTGTCATTTTTATGTAAAACTGAGCAAAAAAAAAATCAATTATATGCAAATCCTCATCTGTTGCGTTCTCACAAACTCGCTACACTGCTACACCATTACAGTGACGTCATCATAGTCGGGATGTTTTTTCATCTTTTTTTATTTCCATGCTTCTGTTTCAGCCTAAATCTGAAAAAAACAAACACGAAACCCCCAAAACATCTGGATTGCAGACCTGGAATAATTTAAATATTTTGTTCAGAAACACTCAAAATATTTACATTATTGAAATCTTTGAAAATGATTCAATAACATTCAGTAATGTTAAAAAACAAACAGCTTCCCATTCCTCACACTCCCCTTTGACAAATTCCCATTTTTAGGATTAAAAATATCACAGCACGTGGAAATATGCAGTGAGGATTATAAATGACGCCACTCAGATATTTGAAATTGAATTTGAAAATATCAAATAAACATGCAGAGAAAGTGCACTTTTCTTTTTGCAGTGTGGGGAAGTTCTCATGTAAAGTGGATCAAACACGCTCTGAGGTGAAATCCTGAAGTTTGCCATGAGCGTGCGGTCTGCCTGCCGGTCGAGTTCTGGTTTCAGCAGCAGGCGGCGGTTTAGCACCGAGTGTGTTGTAGGATATTTAGGAGGGTTTGGGGGCACCTCTGAGGTTAAATGCCCCTCAGATGGTTGAAGTGGTGTCATGACCCCTCCCAGCAGGAGGTCTGCAGGCTCCAGGATCCTCTGATCCACCGAGCCTCGATCCCACTTCAGAGGATGAAAAGAAGGATTTGTTTGGATTTTCCCATTCTGAGTGTGCATGTGTGTGTCCATGCGTGTGTGTGTGCGCTCTTGGATGATGCCACTCCTTCCAGCCCTCCTTGCGTCTTTATTTAAACATGAACAGAAGGAATCCCTCAGTGCTGGTTTACAGTCAGATTAAACAGGCGTGTTTTAACCCAGTCTTGGTTTTAAGTTTGTGAATTAAACTAGTTGTTTTCTGTGACAGTCTCTTTCTCTTTTCAAGCTTTTGCTTTGTTCAAATTCGACACATTTACCCTATTAAAGAAATAATTTTACACCTCTGGAAAATCAGAACTCCATGAGGGCTGTTTCTGTATGCCGGCTGACAAAGACATTAAGGCCGTCCGATTCTTTGGAACCACCGCAGTCGTGTGTTTGAAGGAGAGTTCTTTTGCTTTTCTTTACTTCCTGGTTCTTATATCCTGTTCTGGTGGTGCATGCTGATATTAACCATGAATAAATAACAACGTCAGTGAACATACAGTAAACCCTGTGAGCTAAAAGCTCAGACTGCCAATCATAAAGACAAAATCTTTTTTTTTTTGCCATTTTTGGATCTGCATGATGTCATGAGGAGGGCAGGCACCTCAGGCACAGTAACCATATTGATCATCTATTTGCAAAGCATGCCCAATCAGAAGAAAGTTTACCTTTAAAAGGGGGAGGGACTAAGACAGCTTGTTTCAGACAGATGATGAGCTGAGGGACCCAGGATAAGATAAAGAAAGATTAGCTTGAACGGAGAATCATGCAAAGCTCTCCTGGTGGAGTTAAAGAGGAAAATTATGGAGATGGAAATGATCCAATGGGTCTTTAATGTAAATCCACCTTGATGCGTAACACTGGTTGGCTTATTTACCCACTCAACATTGTGAATGTTTGAACCCTGAATTTCACACACACACTGACTGTGGGTCAGTTTTTAACTTGGTCAGAGAGAAAATGAATGAATAATCAGAAGTTTGAGAAAAGTAAGTGCTGCAGTAACGAAAGCTCAGCGGCTCACTCAGACTAACCAGTTAAACTTACTGTAACATCCTGATGTTAAACATCAGCAGGCAGACAGCGAGTTTGGATAAAAGTCCTCAGTGTGTGTCATGTTTTCAGCATCAAAGTCTGATTTATTTTATTCTGTCCAAAGACACACGCAGCAGTTTAAGCGTCACCACAATACCAAACAGTGAGCTGAACAAAACTTCAAAATAAAATAACTGATTGGTATGTAAAGTGGATTTAAGATGGAAAGTTGTATAGAAACATTCTCTTGTAATGAGAGAACTTAGTAAACACTTCTTCCTGGGTTCGGTCCCCTTCAGGGATCACCATCTCCTCCTATCCCAGGATCCTCTTCGGTCACACCAACCCTCTGCACGTCCTCCTTCACTACATCCATGAACCTCCTCTGTGCTCTTCCTTTCTTCCTCCTGCTCGCTCCATCGTCATCATTCTTTCCTATCAGCTTTCCCTTTGCCAGCCATAGTTCCTACATTTAGAGTCCCTGCTCTCGCCTCCACGCTCCAGCCTTTCCTTCTCTCTCTCTGCCTCCTCCTCCTCCTTCTCCTCCTCTTCTGTCTTCTGCCGGTGCCCTGCTGGTCAGCAGCACCAGTGGCGGCCGTTGTTAACTCATGCCCCGACTGATCCGGTATGAAAATCTCATTCATTCTACCTAATTTGCCCGGGGTGGGCACCGGCACTGTGGGGGCAGAGCTGTGAAGGAATTTAAAGCTACATTTTCTGTGGCTGAGAGAATGAAATGAAATCAGCACAGAAAAAAATTAAACAATTGGATATAAATAAATGTGATAATCGCATTTTTTTTAGGATGTTTGAGCCTTTTTTAACATTTTAAACTGAACATTTATGATTTGATATCTATTAAACAGGAGAACAGAACAACAGCAGTGACCTACTAACATGTGCTTTGACTCATCATGAGTAAAAGAAGGACAATGTTGTGTTTTTGACAAATTTCTGCAGTTCCAGGATTTCCCCAAATATTCAGGGGCCTAAAAGAGTCAGGGAAACGGGGCCTGAGTCAGGATTTATGCTCATGTTGTTATTCTGTTTTCAGTCCGGTCAGAGAGAAGATCTCTGCAATCAGTAGGTGACTAAATGTGCCGTTCATATCAAAGACTTATAATTCTAAATGTCTGTTTCTTTCACTCTGATAGATAAATTAGACTCAGGTTACGCTGGCTTCAGTTTCAAACTTTAATCTCACTGCTCAGAATAGTTAGATTTTTCCTCACTGCTGGACACATCTCTGATACCGACGATTATTTCTGATGAGCCGCAGCGTGCTGATCAGGCTCGCAGTACTGGTCTTTGACCGCTGTGTGGCGCCCTGTGTCTGTAGACTGAGCCCTGCTGACTGCAGCTGCTGCTTGAAGTCACTTGTGAATTTATGTTTTTAGCAGCAGTGTTACAGAACAAAGCAACATCTGTGTTTCATGCACGACAGATTATCCTGTTTATTATGAAGAATTAATAAAGTCATTAAAGTGAAAAAATAAAACGCAGGTAAAGGTGTGTTTATCTTTGAATGTTGGAGATCCGTCTTAAAGGTTAAAAGGAGATTTAAATGCGTATGTGTCTGTGCAGCGTATGTCTAAATGTGCGTTTGGTGCTCGTGTGGTCGCATCCCGCTCGTCCAATCATTGTTCTCGTAGGTCTGCCTCGGAGAACAGGCCTGGCAGCGGCTCTTAAGCCAGCTCCAGGATGGTTTGAAGACAGATGAAGGGTACTCGATGAGGGACTCTGGAGTTCCACGGTTACTTGGAAGCGGTTCCAGGGGGTCCATGGTGGAGGCCTCGGGTGTTTTTAAGTGAGTGCCAGGGTATTTGGAGAAGTTCCTGGGAGGGTGTGGGAATAAGCAAGGTGCATCTAAAGGGAGGTTCAATGAGCTGCCTGACGTGCAGGCTGGATTCCAGAGCCGTCAGGTTTTTCTAATGAAGATTGTTATAATTAAAGTTCAGGTCATTTTCAAAGGTTCTGGAAGATCCAGCAAACAGTCCTGCTTCTGAGAAGACACCAATGGAAGGAGGTAATGACCTCCTTCCATTGGTGCACGCTCTTGGAGTTGTTAGATGAAGTTGGAAGAAATTCTAGCACGTGCGTTTTCCAGGATGTTTTCTTGAAGATGTTCTGAAATTCCAGGCAGGTCCAGGTTCATGTGAAGCAGTTTGTTGGAGTGTTTCGACAATTGTGATGGTTTGAGGATGTTTGGGTGGTTATTAAAGTTTCTCAGGTGGTGTAGATGACAGTTTATCAGATGTGAAGGCTTTGAACAGTTGTCATTGTGTTTAAAAAAAATAATTATAGAAGATATTAAGAAATTTTGTTTTCATATTCCAGGATATGCTGGAATTCAGGGTCAGCTCACTGGATTTTTTCAGGCAGTTCTGCGAGGGACATTTAGGTGATTTTTAAAGATTTGGGGATTTCTGTGTGGGAGAGAGGAGTTTAACTACTGGAGTATTTAAGGGAGGTCCTTGTCGTCTGGCGCTTTTTCTTAGAGGCTGGCGGCTCTTGATCTGTAGTTAATCGGCCTTTATGAGTCCCTGGAATGTTTCAGGTTTTCCAGGAAGGGTTTTTTTTAGCATATGCAACTACAGGTGGGCGAGATGCACCTGAAGCAGCTCCTGATGCAGTTTTAGATCCTTGTTTGGATTTTAAGGGATGTCAAGTTTTAAAGATTTCCTAAGGGTCGTGGGGATTTCAGCATCATATTTAAGGATTTCAAGGATTCCTTGAAAAGACGTCAGATTTGAGGGGCTGTTTTATTTGGCAGCAGGCTTCATTACCTTCAAGTAATATTAAAGAATCAAAAGCACCATCAAAATAAAACAAATTTACATTAAATGAAATTAATACTGAAAATTAAAAAAACAGCTTTCATCCCTCACAACCTGTAAAAATGATTCTCAGGGTGGAAAAAAATAAATTACATTTATTATAGCGCCAATTTCATTAATAAACCTGAAATTTTATTTAACATAAGGTTACCACGTAAGGCACATAATTACAGCAGTAAAATGCTACATATTAAAGCAGTAAAATAATATTTATAATGAATATTTTCGCGAGCCTGTTGCCGTCTGGTTTCTAATCCGGCCCGTCTTCATCACCCTCCTCTTCATCGCCAACATGTTTGCAGCGTCTCATTGACTTTTTCTCTCCCTGCACAGAAGTATTTTTCCAGGCTTTCCAGACGTTTCTGTTTCCCTGGAGGGAGGCAGTGGGCTAAAGGAGGATAAATATTTAATCAGCGCTGCTCTGGAGTTTTTGCTTAATTAGAGGAATTCTGCTCCTGCCACGAAAACCAACAGAGATGACTGCTGCAGACGTCAGATCAGGCAAAACAGCGAGAGACGAGCTGAAAACGGTTATTACGGTTACCGTTATCATTATTATCACTGTTATTATTATCATTATTATTATCACTGTCGCCGGAGGAGGCGTGACAGGTCTTGGAGGTGCTTCTCTCTTTGACTTTGAAATCAAACACACATTTTAAAGCGGTGTGAAATAAAACAGCTTATTAGCGGTTTCCCTCCGGGTGTGTGCATATGTGTGTGAGAGAGAAAGAGTGCGTGTGTGTGAGACAGAAAGAGAGTGTGTGTGTGTGCGCGTGTGTGTGTGTGTGACACAGAGAGAGCAAGAGTGCGTGTGTGTTTTTGAGCGCCATATGTCCGTGCGTAAAAAGCGCACTTTGTTGTGGTATTTGCGTGCCGCCGTGTCGGTGAGGCTGCACGCGGGATGACAGAGGAGATTACTCCGCGTGGGGCCCGTTAATCCCGCGGGTTGGCGGCTTGTGATCAGGTTCGGGGTGAAACGCGGAGCGCGCGCGGGCCCGGAAGGTTCGGATGAAGCCGCGGCCTCGGTGCGAGGGCCGGAAGTGACGGCAGCAAGTGTGAGAGGAGTGTCACGTACCGGTGTACCTGCGTGGCCCGCTCTGGTCTCGCGCTGTTGTTGCTTTGATTTTTTATTACTTCTTCAAACTTCAATTTTCGCAGCGCGCGCGGCCCAACACGCGGAAACCCTTATTTGGCGCGCGCTTTGCAAAACAATGACGCAACACGAGCTTTCAGCCAATGAGCAGCCAGAGGCGCGACCAGTATTCAAACGAGCGGCCCATATTTGGTATCGGCCCCGCCCCCCCAGCTTCGCGTCGGTCCCCCGGGAGCTCCGGAGCCCCGGACCCCGGGAGAAGGAGCTCTCCGCCGGGACGGAGGAGCCATAAAGAGCCGGGGAGGGAGGGGATGAGATTCCTCGCTGCCCAATCCCCCTGCTCCCCCGGGAGCAGCAGCCTTCCTCGGCCCGGCCCTCCCTCTTGTTTGCTAATCATTTCATTTTACTCCTTTTTGAAGCGCTCGCCTGTTTTTTTATCCCACTTTTCATTTTTCCACAATCCGCGGCTGCTCGCCTCCCTCTGATCCCGGCTCTGCCGCTCCGTTCTCGCGGCGTCAGGCTGATTCTCCGCCGCCTCCTCTGAGATGCTCTCCCCGCTCTCCGCTCCTCTCTCCGACTGCCTTTAACTTCACACGGGCGCAGCTTTAAAGCCCGGACTGCTGCGAGCCGGGGCTGGGATCTAAAACAACCCCGGAGACACCCACAGGGATCCGGGGCTCTTCTCTGGATCAGGACCCGGTACTTTGGGGAAGCTCGCTCGCTCGTGTGTCCCCCCACCCCCACCCCTCCTCCTCCCCTCCTTCCTCCTCTTTTCTCCACCTTAATCCAGGTGGTCCTTTGGCTTTTTGAGTGGCTGGTACAGGGAGGATTATTCTTCTTCTTCTTCTTTCGTGTTTCTGGTGAAGACAAAGCTCCCAGAAGGACACTTTGATGTTCTCCATCCAGGACAGCCTCCCCCGGGGGGCCCTAACCATGAAGGAGGAGCCGCTCCCCACCGGCATGACCCCGGTCCGCTCGTGGATGCAGGGCGCGGGGATTTTGGACGCCAACACAGCGGCACAGAGGTAAAAATCCCACAAAAGCACGCGGGCGACTTTTCGTGAGTGTGCCAGTGAGTGAGTGAGCGTGACGGTCTGGGAGTCCAGGTGAAGGTGGCAGTTTGCATCTTGCGGGATCTGAAAAGTGTCGCGCGCAGGGGGGCAAAAAGAAAAAGGCAAAGTTAAACCAGCGCGAGGACGAGCCCCACGCGCTCCGCTCCTCTAAAACTTCAGAACGATAAAAATCCGGTTTGTAAAGTTTGACTTTGAGGTTCAGTGTGAGGTTCAGAGTGAGTCCGAGAGGCTCGGAGAATAAAAATGATCAAAGGCGGAAGCCTCCAAAATAATCAAACCTGTGGGAGCGCGAGGCGCTAAGCGCCTGGGCGCAGCTCCTCTCTGCCGGGGTCGGCTCCAGCGGCCGCCCGCCGTCTGCGCTCCACAAACCTCAGCGTGAAATACCGTCTACGGCTCCCACGCCGCGGACCGGAATACACGGTGCGCACACAGAGCGCGAAGAGGCTCGAAGCCGCTGCCCCGAGAACAGCTCAGAGAATAATTCTCACGATCACAGCAAACCATTAAAACCCAGAATTAATTTATTAATAATCCCGAATTACAGAAAGTTAACCCCGCGTGAAGGAAAATAACCCCGCGTGAAAGTGGGTCACAGGTTAAAGGAAGCCGAAAGCAGAAAGTCTTCATTTAAAATCACTTTGAAACGATTTTTGTGTTTTTACTATTTTTTATTTTCAGGTTAAATTAATTTCAAACTGCAGCTTTAATTTAACAACAAAAACACTCATTCAGTTTTTAATTAAAATCTCGCTCTTACATTTTTTATACTGACAGTTTTTACATTTAGGTTTTTTCACTAGAAACTCCACATTTTTATTTTTTTTCTACTGATTAAAACGCGACGCAGAATCTGAGAGTTTAAACTGCTTAAAGCATCTCCGGCTGAAATCTGACTGCCTCACTCAGATAAATCAATGCGCGCTTTTCTGCTTCAGGTTTAAATCACCTGAACACGAAGAGAGGAAAAAAAATCAGCAGTCTGAAGAAGCTCCACAGAAACCGCATCCGTCCACGGCGTGGGATGGCCTCTGACTCCCTGTTAACTTTAAAACATCTCCTCCTGAATTTGTTCTGTGTTTTAAATCCGTCCGAGCTCCTCACCTGCACACATCATCACTAACATTATTTTCTCGGCTCATCAAAACGCGTCAGTAAAAACATAAAAACATGGGCTGAAGCATATTTGTAGTTTATAAATCCAAAATCTTCAGTTTAATTTTAGATTTATTAATAAAATACCAATTTTAGCTTTAAAATAAGGAAGAATGAGATCTGAAGACTAAAGTGTGTGAAACCTTAGGCACGTGTGTCTGCACAATAAATACATTTTACATACCTAATTTTGCACAAAGTGAAGAGCTAAGCAGATATTTATGACAGATTTTTTTCAGGCCAAAATACAGATAAAAAAATATGTATAAAATAAAATAATTTGCCCTAAGCTGCAGAGGAGGGAGATCTCTGCACTTAATGCATCCAGAGACATCAGATTAAAAAAAAAAAAAAAGAAGTATTGCTGCACACAAAACTCCAAACTGCAGATCTTTTAAACTAAAATGACTATTGCTGGAGAAAAGCTGAATTTTATTCCTGTTTCTGGCTGAATTTAAACAAAGAGCAACTCTTTGTGTTTTGCATTTTACACTCTGAGGACTTTGAGGCAAACGCTCCTCACGGATGCTTAAACTCTCCTGCACATTAACGCTGATCCCGAGCGTCCGTCCTTCATCCGCACGTTGCTTTAATAACTGGATTCAGTGTTTTTGTAGCCTCGCCGTTTCCCGAGCAGGTGGATCTGAGCTCATTACACCGAGTTGCTTCTCTCTGCTCGCGTCCTTTAACTTTGTAAACATCCCACCAGCTGATCAGTTTAAGCTTTTACTGCCATCGTCTCAGCTTTAAATGTAGAAACTCAATTACACAGAGGAGAGGTCGCAGACTGTTTCTGCTGCTTTAAAGCAAATCTGGAATGACTGAAGCTGCACATTTGTAATCTTAAAGCAGCATTTAGAAGTGGAAGCAAATCGACTCAGATGTGTACAGCGTGGGAAAGTTCCCACACTTATTGTGCACACGTTAATCACTGCTTTCTTTCTGTGGATAATATTTAAACGTCATTCAGCAAAAGCTTGAAAGTGACAAAAGCCGGAACGATGAGGAGGAAAGAAAAGAGGGAGAAACCTCAGAGGGATCCTCTTCCAGGACGGACAGATGTGCAGGAGATGCTGTGTGTGCAGCGCAGACAGATGGACAAAGAGTCGAGTTTCAGAAAGAAGAGGCAGAGCGGAATAAAGCACGTCACACCTGAGATGATTCAGATAATCTAACATGAACGAGGGTTTGTTTAATTCTGATGAGGGAGGTTAAATTCACTGCAGTTTGAGTGATTTTTAAATGTCAGGAACAGGACGAGTGATCGCAGGCACTCCAACTCCTTCAGCCTCTCACAGTGGAAAGCAGTCAGCAATAAAACAATAAAAAATGATGATCTGAGGGTAATTTTCCCCAATAAAAAACTCACTAATTGTCCATCACCCGTGCACGTGTAGCTAAAGCTGCACGTGCTCGAAGGACACGGGGAAGAAATGTGGCTGAGCTTCAGCGGGTCTGAGATGTTTTCTAACGTGACAGGAAACAGCGCCGCTGAAGCTCAGAGACACACGACCACACCAAGACTTAAACACGACGAGCCAGTCAAAGCTCAAAAAGCTGCATCTTTACTCCCGACAGAAATCAGCTTTAGACGCTTGGCGGGAGGATTTTTATCCACACGTGATAATCTGATCACATCGAGAGGGGTTTCTGTATAAGACATGGATTAAAAAACACAAACGTTTTAAAATCATTAAAACAGTCCAAACCTGACTGAAACATTTGTAAATGTCAAACAGAGTCCTCTCAGCATCGTCTAACCCTCAACGACGAATATTCTCCTTAGCAAACATTTCATGCATTTAGATTTAGACCTTTATCGTAACAATTACATCTTTAAAATCTGATTCTTTATTTGATCATCGCGTGTCAGATGTCAAACCTGAGGAAACAAACAGCAGGTTTGGGGTGTAAATACGTCAAAAACACTCGTCTGTCTCAAAACCCTCAGATTTCTGTGAAATCTCACACGGAGTTTGTTAAATTTTGGGTCTGAAATTGTTTTCCGAGCGTTCCTAGGGAAACTTCCAGCGCCGATAAAAAAGCTTTAAATTATATTTAGACATTTATGATAATCATAAATCACTGAAAGGAGGGTTATCAGACAAAAAAAAGAAAAAACACAGATGACGAAGAAACGTCAGAAGAGCGATGAGTGTTGGTGAAATAATAATGCGCAGCAGATGAAGTTCTAATGTGAAGAAAAACACGAAAACACACCAGTGAAGGTTTCACCTGCACGGACGTGGCCTCCAGGCTCGTTATCAGAGCCACAGTGGCTGCACGTGAACTTTCATTTGAGGCTAAAGGAGACGTGTGTGATCCCAGCAGTAACAGCAGAGTGATGCAGTGCGAGTTCAGCTGAAAACAAATGAGGTCAAACTTTAATTTTACTCTCGCGTTTTAACGGTTTCTCGGCACATTTATATTTTTGTGTATTCAAAAAGAGAGAGCAGAAAGAGCTTCGGGTCGACTTGTGTTTTCATGTGTGTTGTTTTAATAAAAGCAAAGTTGCTCGACGGCGCTGCAGACGTTGGTTTTTTTTATTAGTGCAAAGACGTGCAGATGTGAGGGGGGTGAAGCCTTTTTCTGCTTTTACATTAGGAAACTAAATCATCAGCACAGGTTCAAAGCTGATCTCCGTTAAGTACAAACCTCAAGGGGACAAATAAGTACCTCGTGTTAAGGTTCAACAGCAGCACCTCAGAGGGAACGAACCCGGCGAGGAGCCGTTTAACGTGATTATTTTTAAAGTAAATCAAAGACGACTCGCTGCATTTAAATGTGAGTGTATCTGGAGCTGGTTTAAAGTAAAAAAACGGGACTTAAATAGACTGCTGGACGTCAAGTTTACATCAGTTTCACTCTGTGGACTCTCAGTAACTCGTGTTTATGTTGTATTTACGTTGACGTGAACGTTATTCATGACGGTCAAATAGAAAACAAGCAGCTTACGTTCGACTGGAAGAAAGAACGTCGTCTTCACTGGATAGAAAAGAGAAGTGGTTCAGCTTAGCTGTATATCTCAGACCGAGTCTATTTATTTATTTCTTTAACTCCTCGTTTCCTCTGCTGTGCATCCACGCACGCTGAAATCTCACTGAGGTTTCTGTGGGTTTAAACCTCCTGTGGAAAAAGTGTGACATGCAGAAATGAGCTGCTCGACTCACGAATGAGATGTTTTAATTTTCCCAGACTGAAACCTGGACACGTGTGCATTAAACAAACATATTTTCACCCATAAGGACAACACGGTGCTGTTATATGTAAAGCAGTTAACCCTTTAAACAGCAGCCAGTCGTTTATGTAACGATGAGAGTTACAATGTGGTTTCTTTGTGAGGCATTTATCAAACTACTGTTCTAATCTCACCTTTGTTCAAGCAGATAAAAATAATCAAAGTTCTGCAGAAATAAAATAAAAAGTCAAGTTTAAAGACAGAAGAAAAAATGCAGGCATAAAAATAAGCTCATGTGTAGAAGGCGGGGTGAAAAATCTGCAAAGGAGGTGAGTCAATACACAATAAAACCTTAAAACGATGAGCGGGACACGGTGCAGTCCCACCGCCTCACAATGCAAACAGCACGATAAACTCAGGTTTGGAGCTTTCTCTGAAATATTCAGCTGAAGTGATGCAGCTTAGCTGGAAGTGATCTGAGAGGGGTCAGAGGTCAGCTGGAAGTTTACCCAGCATCGTTTTGTAGATAAAAATACACCAGCGCTGTTTCCCAAAAACCCAAGAATGCAGTGAGTTAGAGGCGCATGTCATCATGGCGGCAGCACCGACGAGACAAAGAGAATAAACTTTGTTTCACACAAGAAAACACAAAAACTTTATCGATGAGCTGTTCCATTAGAACTTCAGTGAACACCGTTTTAGTTTAAATTTACTGAAAGCAAAGCGCGAAAAACACAAAGTGTATGGATCGCATGCAGTGAGGGTTACAAACAGTGTAATTAGATTACATTTGCTTTCATTAGTTCTTTAAAATGAGGCAACGTTAATGCTGTAAACTCATAAAAAGTGTTTTTTCTATCACAAACGCACAAGTGTGACCAGCGAGCATCCGCGTTCCTCTGGTTTGATTTTTAAAAAACTGAAACGCGGCAGACAGATTTTATTTTCTCGCTACTGAACGTCCAAAATGTTTGGAGATTTTTAACGATGGAAAATAATAAAATAAGAATAATATCAACCATCATGCCAGAGCTTCAGAATAAAGCTCCGAATTCATGTTTTATTTTGAAGCCAGCCCAAAGTTTTCTTTATGTGAGGATGCGTCCTGTGAGCTGATGTGGTCAGGCTTATCATGCAGGGATTTGATTGGACACGTGAAGCACAGACACATGATGTCACTGCGTCCACATGCAGTCCTGTTATTGATCGCATATTGGGACCTGATCGGGCTGAAATCAGGTCTTTCTCTGATTCAACAGCTGATCTCTAACTTTTCAAACGTCCTGCTTACCGGGCTGATCGATTTAACCTTCCAGTGACACGATCTCAACTTCAGTTTGAAAGGTTTAGGGGATGCGTTCTGATGTTTAATCTTTTTCTTCTTTTGCTTTCAGCATAAATCCTGAGATGTTATTGTTCTCAGATCAGTGAGAGAATCTTTCACATGACTGGAAACTAAAAAAGCTCTTCGTTCGAGGTAGTCTGCAGTGTTTTGTTGTTTTTGTAAGAAGACGTTTAGAAGCGCCGAGAGTTTTGAAAGTGTGGAGCTGCAAATCTGAATCAGTGAGTCGATCAGCTCCTGATCTGATCACTGAACAGCTGTAAGGTGTTTGATGCCGTGGATTAGAAAAAAAAGAGGTTTGTGGTGCTTTCTATTGATTAAAAGGCAGAAAGTAATCACACGTTTCATCCTGCAGTGTATTTGTGTATTTAGATGTCTAATCAATACCTGCTGATCTGCGGCAGCCACAAGGGAAGGTCACGAACTGTTCATCCTGGAGACAGGAGTTCGTGCTTTTATTTTGGAATTCTGTTTCCAGCTTTTACACCTTTCTAATTCTGATGTTTAGAGGAAGGAAGCACACATTCACATGATGTTTGGCTCCTGCTGTACGAGCGGGAGCAGGGAGGGAGCTGGCCTCCTGCTTAGGAGGAGGAGGAACAAACAGTGAAGAAGAGCCTGACTGTTGTACGGGCTCATCTGGAGAGATTTTATCGTGTTTCAGAATAGACGCCTTCCTGTTTTCACACTATATTTACTTCCAAACAGACCTCCTTTGCCATCATCTTAGAAACACGCCTGGTGAGCAGGTGATGAAACAGTGTGTGTGTGTGTGTGTGTGTGTGTCTATATGGCAGAAGTGTTCACAGAGGAACTCCTGACCACAGTCTCACAGCAGTCCGTCATTTCTAACCATCCACTTTCGTGCTCCATCATCCAGCTCAGGAGATTGTCCCAAAGATGGGGCACGCTCCGGACAGGTCTGATTTATCACAGGGCCGATTAACGTTCAGGTACACCAGGAAATTCATATTTTCTGCTTTTAAAGCAAATAAATCTGCATATTTCAGGCTTATTTTAGCACCAGACACTGATTTTTATAAAGTGTAGAAGTGTTTTTGGGATCTGTACTGTCTGTAGTAAACCTCCCACAGACTGAACTCCGTGTTGTTTCAGTCTTATTCCGTCTGCTGTCTGATGCAGGATCACCGTCACAGTTCAACACATCTGAGCTTTAAACTTTAAGTCTGGGAGGAAAACCATTTTTTAAAGAGGTTTCCATCCAGGGCGACTCATCAGTTTAGGTTTGAGCATTCCTGCCAACAAATAACAAGGAAAAATGTGCAAAAAAATCATCGTTATGCTACGATGACTTTTTTTTTTTTTTTTAATGTTATGATTTCACAGTTTGGTGGGACGGCTATCACAGGAAAGACTGAAAAACTCGACCCAAATCTTTGAGTCTCGTCCAAACCTTAACCTCAGTTATTTGGCAGATCTGCTGTTTCTTAAACAAACTTTGGGAAGTTTCTAATGAGCGACGACTTTTAAACGGTCATTTCTAGAAACTCTGTAGAAGCTGTAACGATGAGGGGGAGATTTTTCTCACGCTGTTGGCAGGTGTGTGTTTTTAATGTGTGTGTGTTGGAGCTTCAGGTGAACAGATTTTCCTCGACCCTCCCTGAGAGGAGGAAACGGGAAGAAAAAAGAGCGAGCAGAGTGAGCGATCCCGTCCTCCACGCCCCGTCTTCGTCCTCTGGGGTGATCAGGGCGAGTGGAGGGGGAGGCGGGTGGCGGGTGAATAAACGTCGACATGGGGATTTCCCTCTTTGGCGTCATCCGTCATCAGTTCAATCATGGAGCGTTTGGCGTTCTGCTCGGCGGTCCCCCGTGGTGGGCGGATTGGTACTCGGAGACGGGCTGTGGCGTCTGGCAGTGATGGATTCTCGCGCTGAGAGACTCTTTTATCAGAGAGTCGTAACTCTCAGCGGCGGCCGCGGATGATGGAGAGGTCGGCCGAGGCCTGCGCTCGCTCACCTTTTTCTCTGTAACGCTTTACTCTCTGAGTCTGGCGAGGAAAAATGCATTTCCTCCTCCTTCTCCTCACTTACGTTAAACTCTGAGCACCTTAAAAAACAGCCGCCGCTGTCTGTAAATCCTGCCCAGCACACCGTCCTCCTGGAAGTGCAGTGGTAGAAACAAACGCCGACACTCTGCTGAATGTCAGCCGCCACGGGCAGCTCGGCTAATCACGGGAGGCGAGAAAGACAGGAAAAAAAAGCTGCAAACAATTAACCCGAGAGGAGCAGGTGACCACGCTAATGGGCTCGGCCTTTGTGTGTGTGTGACAGGGTAAAGGATGTGTTTGGGAGGAAACAGCTGACTTCAGGAAACGTGCAGCTGTGTTAGCTCAGCTCTCATCCATCCTCAGCAGGGGAGGTAAAATATTAAAGCATCACAAGAAGACGTCTCTCTCCATAAACCCAAAGCCAAACTGAACTCTTGGAAGCGGCTTCTTGACCACAAAAGCTCAGATTTACAGAGCCCCGAAGGCACCGCGCAGACCAGAGTTGATGAATAAATGAACCGTTTCTTTCCCCCAGAGGAACTGGAGGAATGCACCTGAACGCAGCACGCATGACGTGGTCCAGAGAGCAGTTAAATCTACATGTGGACCTAAAAGTTCTGATTTTCAGACCAAAGAACCTGAAATGATGAAATATCTGCACATCTCATACTTCACTGTATTTGGAGCCGATTTATGAGCGGGTCTCGTAACCCGACTGGTGTTCGGCTTTGTACGAACCTGCGCACTTCCAGGTTATAATATTAAGTTTTACTCTCTGAAAGATCCAAACGGCCAAAATGTAAATTGTCTGATAACTCAGAAATCAACAGTTTTGCATTTTTCTTATTTAAAAACTGGAACCCTGAACGCACCAGTGAGGACAAACATGAAAAGTTTTGTTTAAATCGATTACTTTCGGGGTTCAAAATTTCAAGTTTACCTGTTTTTTCTTTCTGTTAGTTTTCCATACATACGTGAATGAAACTGGAATAATTACGCCAAAGTTCAGACAAAGTTTTTAAGCAGTTTGTTTAACAAATCTGAAATAACCTGTTTCATACTGTATGCACACAAATATCCTTTTGTTGTCATTTGTGAATTGCCTTAAAATGATAAATAAAGGAGCTCCTGGTAATCAGATTACTTTGGTCAACCAGGAATACTTGAATGTGCAGCACCAGCTGGATTAACAGATGATGCTTTTATCCACCAAACTCCATTTAAAAAAAGAGCTGTTTAACTTTTCGTGTAACACTCCCAGTGCGTGTGTGTGTGTTGGTTTGACGTTGTAAGGTAAATGTTAATGATTTGGTTGTCGACCGGTTGGTGATTTTAATCCTGTTTGTGTTTTTTCTTTTTACTCGTGCTAATCGAAGGTGAAACTGCAGAACAAACAGCTGCAGGTCGGATTTTGACGTCCGTGAAATCTCGTCTGCTTTTACACTTAGATGCATTTTCACACATTGAACACCTCACAGAATGCACTAATTAGCACGCATACTCCTCTCACACACACACACACACACACACACACACACTTGGTCAGAAGTGTGTGTGCAGAAGCCCCTCAGCTTAAAGACTAATTTGTTGGTAATTGCAGCATGACAGGAGCAGCCATTCCAGCATCGAGCCACCGTTTCCCCGAGCCAGTCGCCCTAATTAGGAATGACACACACTATTAAGGTGCATAAATGGAAATCAGTCAGCGGGCGTTTCCTCCCTGACGGCGCCCGCCACTGCCGTCGAACCCACAGCAGACCATCGGTGCACCAGAAACCACCCACAGTGCATTTCTCACGCCGTTATCATTCTTAAACTGAGAGGAAGAGTAGGTGGAGTTCACGTTCAGTAATCTGATTACTTTTAAATTATCATTACTCTGTGCAAAGTATAAAAAAACAAGTTGCACAATTGATGTAAAATAGGTGGTTTTTACCATGGAGTTTGGTGGTGGAGCTGAGATCGATGAATATCTGTCCAGCTTTGTCAAAGTTACACAAACTCACAAAGTTGCACGGGTGGCTCAACTCACAGTGATTTATTTTAGTGTGTTGTTAAATTCTCGCTCTTTGCTGGACCCTTACCGTACGCTCCACAGTGACGCTCCACAGCTAGGACAGCAGCTCATTGACTCCGTGTGCTCCTTCAGAGCTTTGCTCCAGCAGATGGGCTGAAACTGTATTTAGCGTGTGCAGACTGCATTTTATAGACAGTCTAACAACGTAGGTAACATTAGAGCAACACAAAACTTGCACATGCATGTATTCCAATTATTCAGTCGTGCAGATTGTGGGAATTTTCTGGGATAAACGGCAAAACAGGAGGCGGCCCGGAGATGGTTTTAGAATACAGGAGAAACACAGGAAGTATGGGAGTGCTGGCAGGTCTGCAGATTTCTGTTTTATGAATCGGAGCTTCAGATGTGTGAAACGATGAATTTCCTCTTGGTGCTGAGACGTAACATAGCTGCTCCGATAAACGAGAAATGTAAACTTAGTTATAAAATCTAAAGTTAAAATATTTAATATCTACATGCACGGGACTGTGTGGTCACTGTACGTCCACAATATATCATTTGAAGTGTCGTACTGATCTGAGTGTTTTGACACTGTTTGCTTTCCATACATACCTGTGTTTACTCAGAATAATTAAACCCGAGGATCGGGAGGGGAGGCGGCGTTTGAAGATATGCTCTCAGCGCAGAGCTCGCTTTGCTCTGATGCTTTCAAACGGAATTTTTGTCCACACGAAGACGGACACGTGCGATCGCGCTCAGATGACCTGCTGGCCATCTCCTCGCCGCTTTTCAGCCTCGACTCATTAGTTCATATTACACGGCTAATAAGAGCTAACCGAACAGGTGTGTGTGTCTGTGTGTGTGAGAGAAACAAAACACACACGTCTGATTGGGTAAATGTATTCATGGGTAATTGTGCAACCTGCATAAATCAGCACACACACACACGCGCACACACACACAGAGCAGTGCACAGGAACAATATGTGCATATTTTAACAAGCCGAACTCAATATCCACAGCAATTAGAGAGGAGCTGCTGCGTGTGTGTGTGTTTCTGCTAATTACATTCATTCTGGGTGGCTGCACAGGATGAGATTTCTGTATGTTCAACAGTAACGTGCTGAAAGAAGAAGGTAACCAAACAATCTGTTTTCTGACCTCACACCTCTGAAGATGCACCTCACCTGCCCGTTTGAGGAGGCCGTCGCCGCGTCATTGTTAAAACCTCACGTGCGTGTGTGTTTGCGTCCCTTCCTGCTGTTTGACAGCAGACCGTGCTCCTGGTGAAAGCAGAACCCTTGAATTGAAAACGAGCTCATCAGGATAAAATGATGTGTCTGTGATAAGTGTAGATTTGTGTAGTGAGATTACCTGAATGATGATTCAGCTGGCTGCTCTCGATGCTACCTGTAACAGCTCCCCTCTACATGTTACTGATGAGCGCGTCCTCGGGTTCCCATCAGCCTCGGCTGCTCTCCGTTTTTACCTGTGATCAGCTAATGTGCTAAACAGGAAGTAGGAGCCGGGTCGCAGTTTGGATTCAGAGCTGACAGAAGTTACTGCTGCTCCTGCTGTGATGAGATTACCGTTCAGTGTGTGTGTGTATGTGTGTGTGTCCTGTCAGGGTGTGTTTGCTGTGAGTTTGTTTCCAACTGAATCAGATTTAAACATCCACCGTTTATTTGATTAACATGCTGGCAGCCAGACAGACTGTGTGCATGTGTGCGTGCGCGCTGTATGGCTCATTAGGCCCGTGTGATGTGTGTGTGTGTGTATTTATATGTAAGCGTGTGAGGCAGCAGGCCACACTGGTTAAAGACTCAAACAGCGGTCACACTCCATCTCCTGTTTGATTAATGTCATGGTGTGTGTGTGCGTGTGTGAGATTTATTTTCCAGCTTGTGGAGGATTCGCAGCACCCGGTCTGATCATGAAAGCGTGGCTCTGAGGGGCCCGGTGGTCCTGCATCCAGAGCTATGTTTAAACAAATACACAAAAGACTCAGGAAGACAAAACAAGCAGAAGGACACAAAGTGTGTGTAAAGAGAAAGAACACCTACAGCCAGGGTGTGTGTGACGGCTGCATGTCAGGTGTAAATGTGCCTCATGGTGGCAGCACAGTTTGTGTCTCCTGCTCACTTTAAGGTTGATTTACTCTGCTTTTCCTTCTTTATATATATATGTCGTATATCTCCAGCTCCAGGGTGGATGTTCAGATTACGCATGGTGACAGATTCAGAAGTCATAGATCGGTCAGACTAAACACCTCATCTCTAATATGGTCATCTCAGGCACAGAAGCCCTGCCTACCTGATCTTCAAATCTTGTGTTTATGAGGAGCTAAAAAATGATCAATGGCACAAGTGCCAAAACCTGCAGTTCCTCTAATGTCCACCAGAGGCTCCAGCAGTGAGTCAGTCCCCACAGACTCCCAAGTTTTACAGCGGAGATGAACATGTTTACAGCCTGATACACAAACTGTCTGGTCTCTACAGTGAGAATTTAAATTCACCTGTTTATATGGTATGATGGCTTAAAATTTGCGTTATTAGGAGCATGGCCTCTTTGACTGACAGGTGGATAGTGACACAGGTAGCTGTAGCTGCTAGCTGTCTGCTAGCTTCACCTGAACTGGACCTCTGGACCGGGCTCTTACTGCATCTGACCAATGGCTGCTGTAAGGCTACTGTACTAAAAGGGCGATTAGCATGTACCGGAGTCTGTGAATCTCCCATATCATCTGTGGAAAAGTTATAACTTCATGGTGGCAGCTCAAACTTTAGCTCTGTGGCTTTAAAATGAAACTAGTCAGTTGGGTCACAGGTTGAGCTTTTATATAAATTCTGCATTAGAGTCAAATATAAGATTAATAAGGACAGTTCGGTATTTAACATAATTACCTGTAAATGAGAGGAGGCGACTGAATTTGAAAGGAAATTGTGCAGATTTGCAGAAGTTTGGATGAGAGGCGAGTTTCGGCGGTGCTTGAATCCCAGAGAAGCAGAGACGGAGGTTTAACTCAGCCACCGTGAGCGTGGATATGAACTGACTGCTCCCTGCACCGGCTGTCTTGCTCAGTAATTGTTTGCAGAGCGCTCAACACGACTCCTGCTGACCTTTAATTTCAGACTTTGCAGTGGAAACGTGCAGATCGGCGGCCCTCATTTGCCTCGTCGTGTTTGTTCTGTGTGTGTGTGTGTGTGTATTTATTTATTTTTCTCCTCTCTGCCTGTTGGCGTGTGATTTACACTCCGGGCATGTTCGAGCGAGCCGTGTGCCATCGATACTGTTTTTATTACACCTTGTGCCAAGTGCTAACAGCCGGATACGAGCGGCGCTGACGAGTGGATGCAGCCGCAATTAGCATAATTGAAATAATAATGCTAACGAGCTTTCTGAGTGGAGGCAGAGCAGAGAGGAGAGGGTGGCGATCGGCTGCGTGGACGGGCCGCTGCAGATCATTGTGCGTAATTGGGATAATGGGCTGGTTTAGTGGTGGAAGCGATGCTTTTGATGGCGTTCGGGATGAAACAGGTGCCAAATTCACCGAGCCGCTTGTCTCGGTGTTTGTTTGCTTTAAAATCCACATTTATGTCAGCTTCACGGCGATATTAAACACCAGCAGGTCTGCAGGCTTTGGGTTTTATGACTCCAAAAATGTGCTTTTATTTAAGTTATATCTGAGAAAAGTGTGCAAACGCCCCAACGACTAAAGTGTGACAGTGATTCAGACATCCCAAACCGATGCCCTCCTGCTCTGCAGTGTCTTTGCACACTTTGAAAATCAGATTAGACTCAGCGTGGCTGATCTGGGCCTCATCTTGGTGCGTGATCGCATAGGACGCCTGTGTTCAGAAACGGACTCGATACCAGGCTCTGTTTTAATGTTGTGGCTCATCAGTGTATGTTTGATGAACTTCTGGGGTTCATCCAGGTCCAGATCAAGGAACGTGTTGCTGTGAGAGGGGCAAACGTTTCAGATGTAACTCCATAAAATATCACAAACTGATCCAGATCCAAGAGTGGAGGAAATCTCTACCCTTATTCTATCAGATTTTCAGAGATCACAGCAACCAGGAGACAGAAAAATGAACTATTGACATTAAACCCATTAACACCAAAGGCTTCAAAGGTGCTTTTACTGAGAGTTTAGCAAACCTTTGAATTCGGCCCTTTGCCTTGTTGGCTGCTGGTCTGTTGGAGACTCTGTCCCTCAGTGATTGTTGCAGTTTGACTGTTTGTGAGCACGATTACTCTAAACGCTTTGGACAGGTTTGCATGGGAATGACTTGGAGCTGCTGCTCCATGCTGAAAGGAGATATCGGAAGTAGTTAGGGAAGTAGGCCCTGGGACAGACCCAAGACTTGCTGGAGGGATCATTTCATCCCCATCCGGTACCAACAGATCGCTGCCCCTCCTGTGCCTGGTTTTGTTAGAGTTTTCTTCCTGTTAATAGGAAGTTTTTACTTCCCACTGTCGCCAAGTGCTGCTCAAAGTGGGTCGTTTGATATTTGGGGTCTTTACCTTATAATACAAAGTGCCTTGAGGTGACTGTTCGGTGCCTTATAAATAAAATTGAAGTGAATTTATTTTATTCTCTCCTGGCTGGAAAAGCCTGCTGGGGAAAGAGGGTTTGGGTATCTGTGCTTTGGCTTCTGCCTCCATGACCTGGAGACCAGACTTCACAAGTGAATGTCCACTGAAATACAAGCAATCAGTACTATTATCAGGAACTTGGGGTCCAGGAAATTAAATCAGACTCAGTTTTCTCCATCTTCATGTGAAAAATGACAGATAATTGGTTTTGTTTACTGACTCGTATCAAACACGGAGCATGTTTGTGTGCTTTCGATGCTGTTTTATTGTTGAAGGATTTATTTTTTTCGCTGTGTTTCCAGCATAGCTCCTGTCAGGTGTATGAAAATAGAAACATGGATAAAAACAGATGCTTGTGGAGTTTTTTCCTTCTCTCGGGATCTCATTGAAAATATCTGTCGGTGAACGTGTTGAAGACTTGCTCGCTGTGATTCCTCTCGGTGTTATTTTTACTTTAACACTGTTGTGTTTTCTGACACTCAGCTGCTCTTATTCCCACTGAGCCCCCCTTAAAACCTGACCGACACACCTGAGCTGCTCCTCCTCCTCCTGGAGTTTCTCTGCAGACTCTTCACTCGGCCAAACGCTGCGAGTTGGAGGAATTAGCTTTCAACAAACTGGCCTACAAATGAGGCATTAAGCATTGGTAATGGGGGTGCAGAAAGGTCACGGCTGTATTAATCTGCCGTCTGGGGAATACACCCGTGAGCCGGGAAGCTCGGAGACCGAGAGAGAGCACGGGCGAGCTTCCAAAAACAAACCCTGAGCATGAATAAATATTTATCTGTGCCCCGGCGATCATATTGATCATAAAGCGTTTTAGGAAACAAAACGAGCAGGAAAATGAGATTGATGTAAAAATATTCAGCTGCTGTTTGGAGCGTCTCCCCCTCGGACACATCGCGCTTCTGTGGGCTGAGAGCAGAGGTCTCTTCCTGCAGGAGCATCGATTTTATTTCAGGATCAACAAGGATTTTTTTTCCATACCAAAATAAAATCAGCCGCTGACACCGTTGATGTTTTTGCAGCTTTCACACTCAGTTAAAGGCTTCCTCAGATTCTGGAGGTTGGAAATCAAAAGCAGGGTGACCTCTGACCCCCAGCCGGTGGTTGTTTACATTATGATAATCAGCATTAGAAGCAATACTCTCGGCAATGATTTAATTTCTGCCTCCCTTTTTATTGAAACGTAACAAAAAATAATTTAACATAAAAATTTGTTCGTTCTTTTGTTCTTTAGAGTTTAATTTGCTGCCTTTAAACTCATTTATTTAACCTCTTCCTGCAGAAGCAGTTTATCATGTGACTTTGCATCTCTTTATTTAATGTTAATGAAAGCAGAGGAGACGCCACATCCCAATATCTGTAAAAGCAAAGATTAATTATAACCTTGTGAAGACCAGAAAACTCACATCACCCTATTTTTTATTTATTTATGTGTCCAGGTTTATTTGTAAAACCTTCTAAATCTAAATAATAAAACGGCAATGCATACCACAGCGTCTATGATTGGTCCACTTTGTGGTAACGTTGTGTGTATGACACTGTGATGATCAGCACAGACATGGTCGCTGATGTCGTATCAGGCGTGTCGTTCCCAGTCAAAGCGTCTCCTGCGTTGGATTAATGTTTTTTGTTTCTCCCCAAAAACTCCTGAGTGATCGTTCTCGCTGTCTTTCACAGCGACTAATCTAAACCACGCAGCAGCACATTAGTGACTAACCTCACGCTGATTGTGTCTTGTGTTTTCTTGGCTTTAGTTTGGGCCATTTTTGGCATCTTCTTCCTGCCATATGATGGCGTTTGTCCCTGACCAATAGTTTAACCGTCATCCTTCGTCTTCACTGTGCTAATGTGTTCATATTACACTAACTATAGCTCTGTAGCTAGCCACCAGGTTTCTCACTATTAACCATCACTGCTGTACATTTTAGTTCTTTAGAAATACTTTGGACAGATTATGGTATATCGTCATGCATGCAAGCTAGCTAGCTAACTCCTTACAGGGCTCGCAAAATTTCAAAATCCCTGGTAGCCCTTCGGGCAGGGACTCTTCAGTTTTTGGTAGCCCAAAATAAATTTAAGTAGCCCGAATAAAAAAGAGAGCAATTTTTTGATTGATGTTTTGTTTCCTTTACAATATTATACATTAAAGTATAATATTGTAAAGGAAACAAAACATTAATCAAAAAATTGTTGAAACACAAATTACAAATCATCAACTCAAATACTTGGTTCTAATTGAACAGAAATTTCTATGAACTTGTAAGAACTGTGTAGAACATGAATCAGTCTGTGTCAGATCCTGAATTTGAAATTTCCACTGAAGTCACAGGTAAGAGGCAAGTGGAACCAAGATCGAGGACATTTGCTTTTTGAAGTTTGCAAAGACTGCTAAATTTTGCCAGTGGTAGTTCACTCTTTGCAACATAGTACGCTGTTCTAAACAGATTTTCAGGTTTATTTTTAGTATGTTATTTGCAATTGGTGTTTGTTCTGGGAAAGATATTGCAGACTGAGCAATAATGCATTTCTTGCATTTCTCATGGGTTCTAATGGGGGCCTTTCTTAAAATGACTGGTCCCAGTAACAAAGGCGCTTGTCGACTCAGAAATCGAGGGAAAACCAACAACACACCCGGCAGAACATTATGTTATTTACACGGGTGCGCATGTGCGCATTCGCTGTCAAAATAAAAGACGCGCACCAGATAAGAAGTTGCAACGCGCATTTGCGTCCATATAAAAGCCACTGTTTTTGTCCGCTAGAGTGGGATTTTCACGGCACATTCTGCACCACATCTCTGTGCGTTCATCATTTGTTTGAAGCCAGCTCACCTCCAGCAACCACTTTTCCGAGAATACGCGCGTCTTTTGTGGTTCGGACTCCTTCTGACATTTCTTTGGAGGTGGAGGAAAACTAAAGTAATTGCTTAAAGGAGCTTCTTCGACATCTTTAAGAGTTCTAAACAAATGTCTGTCCTCCTCCAGAAAATCTTATGTACGCAAACACACGTTGCAACCTCTTATCTGGTGCGCGTCTTTTATTTTGACAGCGAATGCGCACCTGCGGACCACTTATGTGCACCCCTGGTTATATAGCTTGTCATATTGCAGCCACAGAAATTCTTTTGTCCATGAAACCATAAAGCTGCACTTTCTTTTTGCCTTATAGTCTGATTTGTCATAACTTTTCCGTTTTGGGGTAAGCTTTTCTTTGGCTGTCACTTCTTCACCCTGACGTGTCTTATTTGGCTCAGCAGAACTAAAATATATATCCTGCTGCTTTTACACACGCACTCACATAACGCTCAGCGATTCTCTGCGCGATCAACCTCTCACATGTTTAAGCTTGCTGCGGGAGATTTCACTTGTCATGTTTGCATAGTAAGCTAACGATTGATAAGACTATGTCAGAGGAATTGGTGCGCAAATTATCATCACTCACCAATCAGTGCTGTCGCTCTCTATACGCAGTTCGCGCGATTGCAAAGTGAAAGCAAAAAACAAGCGCAAATTCAAACGCGATTTCAATATGTCACATATTGACAGTGGCTCACC
Source organism: Neolamprologus multifasciatus (assembly GCF_963576455.1). Taxonomy (NCBI): domain Eukaryota; kingdom Metazoa; phylum Chordata; class Actinopteri; order Cichliformes; family Cichlidae; genus Neolamprologus; species Neolamprologus multifasciatus. The sequence continues at coordinate 6,193,925 of NC_140440.1, forward strand.
GATGCCAATGACATAATTACCCAGCTACATTTCCGAAAGAATGCAAAAGCATTGACATATATTTTTCCTTCCTATGATAGGCCGACGGGCAGGGCAGAGATAGATTTTGGTAGCCTGACTGGAAAAATCGCTAGCCCCGGGACGTCGGGCTAGCGATTTTGCGAGCCCTGCCATACTAACCTCCAACTGCTAAGTTGACATGACATAGGACATGGTAGTAAATACATGAGACCAGTTACCTTGACACCCAGATCTTGGATTGTCCACTAGTGACAAACCGCCACCTTCAAAGGGAAGCACCTTAGTCATTCTGATTACAGAAGAAAGAACCAGTGGTAAACCATTAATGTTGTTTTCAGTAACTGAAGCCACTTGCCCAATGTTCACACATGATTATGTCCACTCTGAAGATTTGGAATTCATTTCATTTAATTCTTCTGTTGTTGAGCTTTTATTAACTCCAAGTCGAAAATGATCATCTCACTTTTAAGGTGCCCACCACAGCAACACAAGCCTATAAATCAATATAAATCAATTCACTGTGCTCCGTGTGCGAGTTTAGTGTGTGTGATCCTGTTGAGTTGGAAGGTAACGTTTTCTTTCTCTATTTCAGCGGGGTTGGTTTAGCCCGAGCTCACTTTGAGAAGCAGCCTCCATCCAACTTGAGGAAGTCCAACTTCTTCCACTTTGTGCTGGCGCTGTACGACCGTCAGGGTCAGCCGGTGGAGATCGAGAGGACTTCCTACGTGGACTTTGTGGAGAAAGACAAGGTGAAAAGATTTTTTATTTCTTCAAGAATTTTCTTCAGATTTTAGGTGTTTTTTAAAAAAGTTTATATCTTTGACAGGAAAAGAAGAGGTCAGGTTTTTAGGCTTAAAATTCTAAAATAGCAGGAAAAGATCTAATTTGTAGGAAATGTTCCTACCTTTCATACATCAGAGGCCCATGTCAGGTAATGTCCCCTTAATTCTTAATCTTAAACAAAGCTCTTATGGAGAAAAAACGAAGGAAGAGAACAAAGGATGAAAAGAAATCTAACAGGACTACAAAATAAAGCAGGAAACATGTTAATAATTAACAGTAAATAACAACAGCCCAGTGCATGTGGTCAGAGCAAGACTTACAGGGAACGATTTTAAAGTAGAAGTAACACAGAAAGCAGTCCAGAGGTTTATTATTTGGAGGAAACTCCAATTTTGAATCAAGTATTGTTTTATGTTTTATTTTGAAGGTTTAACTCTGAAAATTGCCATGGTACTTTTTTGTAGTCAGAAGTGACCATGTTTGGACGAGAGGGTAGAGCTAAGTTAGCAGCTAAGGCTAGCTAGCTTAGTTAGCAAGCTTCATTCATAGCTTCACACTCAGAAACAGATACCTGCTAATCAGTATCATCCAGATAAAATGCTATAATTTCTCTAAAACTGGAACTCAGATTTCTTGGACAGTCTGTTAGTACAATTAAACGCACAGCATCATTTAAAGTTCGACATTTTAATATGCAAGTCCATGGAGACTGGCCTTCTGCTGAAGCCTCTAGAGGACACTAGAGGAACTGCATCTTTTGACATTTGCGTTAGCTTTATTTTTTGATTTTGAACGTTTAAATTACACCCATTGAGCTGGTGATCCAAATCTGTGATGCCCTGTCAGCTGGATACAGAAAACCTCAGTTTTAATGTGACTGTTGGGTTTAATGAGCCCCAGTAACAACAATGAAATCCTGGTTATGTGGAACTTCATCTGTAAGACGGGTCCCATGTTGAAAGAGAATGTTTTGGCAATTAAAATGAAGTGTAAATGTCCAAAAATACACAAGTTTGGATCTGTTGTTGACAATATACAGAAAGTACATGAGAATCGCTTCCGCTGCTAATAACACTGGTGATAATCATAATAACATCCCGACAGGTTTGTGGGTGTTTGTTCTTTGATCGGCTGCCAGCTGGCACCATATTCTCCTCTCTACCCACTCGCTCACCTCACCTCTGCTTTGACCTCGAGTCTCTCGCCCTGATACCCCCCCCCCCAACACAAACACACTGGGACTGAGCCAACACTCCCGGGCACAGTTGGCACCGAGCGGCCGACCAACACAGGCTGAAAGGAGGGAGAGCGAGGAGGGGAGGCAGGATAAAAAAGGGGAGTAAAGGTTGAAAGAGAGAAGAGAAGAAAAAGATGGGAGGAAAGGTCAAGACAGAAAGGAAAGGAGAAAAGAGGCGGATGGATGGAGAATAAAGGATGTTTTTAACTACAGAGTCTGAGGCACAGATTACCTGACAGTTAAATGCATGTTTAGGCGTAATTAGAAATAAAACCCTAAACTTTTCCTTCACACAGGTAAGAAAGTGATCAGAGAGCTGCGGAAGTCAGGTATGGCATCACCTGCCCTGCCGACGAGACCCCCAAAACATTTCCGAGTAAATTTCAAAATAAAAGCTTAAACTCAAATCTGTTATTTTCCTCATAAAACAGTGATGCTTGGATGCAGATGATGGGTGTGAAATGCATTCTGGGACGTGTCCTGATAACACAGAGCATGAACGTCTTCTAATCTGACAGCTTTGTGTTCGTTTCAGAGGAGCATAGGGATCAGGGTTCAGAGAGGTCAAAGGTTACAGGGAGTGTCATTCAGCTGCTAACTTAAATTAATTTCAATTTATTGTTTTTTGTGTGTTATTGTTTGGTTTTGATTTGCTTGGAGTCTTTTGCTTTTAGTATTTGGTGTGTTGCACTTGACCAAGTGTGTAAACACCTTTAACTGAGAGATTCTGGTTAGACTGTGGTTTGGTGGCGGTGCAGACTCTTTTTTTTTTTTTTACTTTTACATTGCTCTTCCTTACTCTTTGACAGGAGCAGAAAACATGAATAGCAGGCTAATATGATACCTAACAGCTCTAATATTTGGGAAAAGGACCATGGGTCCTCTGGACCAGCTTTTGTTGACAACTTGTCATGTTTCACAGCTCGCTGAGCTCAGCAGAGGCGTCCTTTTAGTGGCTTTTACTTCAACACATCATCTTCATCATCTGCTTTTCTTAGGATTTCTAAATAACCTTTCTGTAATACTTTCTCACATGTCAAATGCACAGTCAGGATGGCGTTGTTTAACGTGTACTTTGTGTTTTTGTGACAGGAGTACAACGGCGAGAAGACCAACAATGGAATCCACTACAGGCTACAGCTCCTCTACAGCAACGGTGAGCCGAGTGTGTGAATATGCCACTGATCTGGAATCAGAAGTGGAAGTCTGTAAAAAGAAAAAAGGCTGAAAATGCTTTCTGTAAGCTGTAAACATCCTGCTAGCGAGTCATTTTTGAAGGTAGAAAAAGAAAAAAATTACAACTTTTTCCTCACAGATTTACTGTCAGAATCCGTTAGTCCGTTTGTAGCTCCTGACTCTGAACCAGGGCTTCTTCATTAGGACTGGTTTCCAGTTCCATTAAACCAGTTTGCAGAAAACTGCAGCGTCTCTTTGTTTCGGGTCCAGGTGTCTCTTGTGTTGGATGAGGCTCTGGGTTTTTGTCCTTTATTTTTCTGAACAGACGAAGTTTTTAAACCCTCTCGGTGTAACTGCAGCTCACAGGCTTCTGGTATCCCAGACTACTGATATCTATTCAGAATAGAATCGCTCTCAGGCCGACTCAGATTTCAGTGTGGACACTAAGTTTAGCATCAGGACTTCACAGTAACCCAAACCACACAGCAGACTAATTAATGACTCACTTCGTGTTTTGGATGGATCAGAGGTTCTTTGGCTGAAGTTTGGTCTATTTTGGCATTTTACGTCAGTGCTGTTTAGTTTTAAAACAAAAGTCCAAAGTTATATCAGAGCAATAGAGTTTAGTTTAAATAAATCCTTCAGTCAGATTAGGTTGTACCATCTGTGGAAGGAACTAGCTAGCTAACTTCCTGTTAACGTCTAACTTTGCTAAACCTTGTACATCCTGTTTTTCAAAAAGCCTTATATTGATCAGTTTATTGGAGCTGAAAGAATTTGGAGTTTGATTTTAGGAGTGTTTGAAGCAGGAAAGAGTTAATGAAATCAGACTTCAGCGGCAGAGAGGATGGTTACAGAGGCGGTAGAGACAAAGACAAGAAGTAAAAAACAGCAGGGACAAACGGGTTTAATAAATCTCTCTTCTGATTCGTCGTTCTTTGTAACATTTGTGTAGGCAGAAGGCTGTCACGTACTTACGGTAAGCGTGACGGCGACGAAATTCAGTAGATCTAGTGCAAGTAAGACAATCATGTTGCAGAAAGAAGCGTCTGCCTTTCGCAGCATGCAAAAAAGCTACAACGAAAGCACTGATGATGCAATCTGAGGTCAAAGCATAATGGAAATAATGCCAATATTTCTGCTAATTCTCAATGTTCGTGATGAGTATTGAAGGCAGATGTGAATCAGCCCGCTCTGCCAGCATGCTGCAGGTTGTTTAGGTCCAAGTCCAAAAACCCATCAATAATATGTTCCTTACACTGGAGACGCATTTGCATGTGCTGTGCTCTTAAAGAATGACTGACAGCATGAAATTAAAGCCGAAGTGAGCCGTTTTTAAATGCTGCTGCTGCTGCAGGTCAGCCGAGTCTTTGTTCAGGCTGCATTTTAGATTTGCAGTATTGATTGATGAAGTCGAGTTAATGATCGCTCTTTCCCACAGGTGAAACTGTCTGTGTTGGTTTGCGGTTGAACTTTTCCTGGATGATTTAGAGTTTAGAATTAGCGGAGATGGAATTTATATTAAAGGTCACCTCACCGGAGTTAGAGTTTAACTCAGCTGTGCACTTTTAAGACTGCGAGGCTGGAAAAAGTTTTTCATTATCAGCACGCGGAGCGGCGGACATCTGGAATATCTGAGCTCTGTTTTGTCCATCGGTTGGTGGTGGTGGTGTGGTGTGGTGTGGTGTGGGGGAAGTGGAGGGATCTTTTGCTGATTCAAAACACACAGCTCGCCTTTGTGCTGGCACGAGTCCAGAGCTGCAGGAGGAGGGCGGCCGTAATGCTCTCAGACCCCCGCAGAAACGCCAGATAAAGTGGGACATAAAAGAGCGTTTTCTTCCAAAGGGGGATAAATCACTCTAATATGAGTCGGCGTCGTCGGATTAGCATCTTACAGAGGTAATTGACCTCATCTGCAAGCGGGACGGATAGCCGCCATTTAGGCTGCAGACTGCTCAGCGCTCAGCCGCAGAGCGAGGAGTGAATCATGTCAATTAGAAAGCAGAGGAAGCTGCGAGCAAACGGCCCGCAAAGCAAGAAGTAGAGGGAAAAAAAGCTCAAACGCACAATACAATTAGAGCTGCTCCGCCGCTAACAGGTGTTCCCTGCAATTTACTTCCTCCACCCCATGTCGTGTTTGTGTCACATTTACGCCCGGATGCATGGCTAATAAAAGACAAGCAGCTCTGATTGATATTTAATTTGTCGGAGAATGAGGATTCCTTGTTATCCTTGAGGAAAAAGGCGGCGGGGGGGCCGGAGAAGGCGGCCTGGCCCATAAATAATAAACAGCTCTGGAGCAGCGCCGCTGTTTGTTTTTGCTGAGGGGTGTGAGCGACGCTGGGGCGAGACGACAAGAGCGCTAGAAAACACAAATACACAACCAGGACATGAATCGGAACAGAATTAATTTACTGCACATTATCAGGAATCAGATCCTTTATTGGGGGGCGGATTAGCATAAGAGGCTAACGCGGGCATGTTGATGACAGTAATTTATATCTGAACTGTGTGTGTGTGCTCATGCTTCTCTCTTTGTGTTTTTCAGGCATCAGGACAGAACAGGATCTCTACGTCCGGCTCATAGACTCCATGACCAAACAGGTGAGGTAGCGCACGCACACCTGAGCTCTGATTCACTCATAGTGTTTACATCAGAGTGAGTTTGTTTTACACACCTTCACATGTCACACAGCGTGTTTCTGCACAACGACGTGCAGCCTCGAAACTGCCTGGATCGAGCCCCAAAGCCCAGATTAGTTTGACTGGAATAAATCACAACTGGGAAATATTTTAGTGGGCTTGAATAGTCTTACAAACATCAAGCAAACAGTTGCATTGGAGTTTTGGAGTCGCTCTATTTCCTGGTAGTTTACGGTGAGCAGAAGAAATGTCTCGTGAACACAACTCAAAATACAATTTTTTAGAGTGATATTTTTCGGGAAACCATCTTAACCAATCAGAGCCTGTCTTCTGGCTGTTTCTAAATATTACCTATAGAAGATTGGTAACCCTTGTGTTGTCCTCGGTTCAAAAATGGTCCCTAGGTGAATGGCAGACAAGTATATGGGAATCCCGAGGACAACACAAGGTTATTAATATCTGTAGATTTTTGTACTGGTGGTGAAATTCATCCCAAATACAGTTTGAGTTGTATTTTTGAAGCTATGATGCAGATCTTATAGAAGTAAAACCCTTTGAGGGATTCCTGGATTGACTCAATACTGAATACCTTAAACTTTGCCATTTTCTTGCAAGTCCTTCCCAAACTTTACGACTAATCTTGGTCAAAAATAGACAAACTAAATAAATCAGATAATATTGTCAGAGGTGGTGAAAACATACATCAAATGAAAAAAGAATTAGTGGGCAAAGAACAAAGTTGAGTTGTCAGATTAAGAATACTGGAGTAGGTCAGACGAATCCGTTGGATTGTTGAATGTTCCATGGATCAGTCGAATGCCGACTGTCAAGATCAAATCAAATCTGTTCTCTCAGTGTGGAACACGATTGTTCTGATATGTCGCTGAGTTACTGTTAATGGGAATCATCCAGAACCATCGGAGCAGTCAGCACAACAACATGATTGGCTCTTATGTTTCCGGGTCAGGTTGCTCTTTGGTTCTTTTGTGGACGGGGGCGGGACGCCATCTTTGGCTATGCAGGCATCTCCTATAGATTTGTACTAAGGATTATTCATGTGTTGTGTCTGCCTGATAGTGTCCCCGAACGCGAAACAAACAAGACTTCTCTGCTGGTTTCAGGCACATAGTTCAAACCTACTGTAATCTTAAAGCGTTCCCCTAAAGTTAAAACTAAACTTTCCTGTCCTCCTCCGCCTCCTCCTTACTTTCTTAAACTCGAGCAGCACTGATGTGTTTTCCTTTCCACTCGATGTAGCTCGGGCTTCAGCTGACTCCACGTCCTCCCATCTTTCCGGTTTTCACTCACTCAGAAACCCCCGTGTGGGATTTGAACCTGTGAACAACCTCGCTGCCAACAAAAACCTCCAAATGTTTCCACATTCCTGTCAGCGCTGCCGGCTGACCTCCCTCCTCGTTCCTCCAGATCGTCCTGTTCCTCTCGTCGAGCGCTCTACCTCAGATGTTTGTCATTGTAAATATTAAAAGACATCCAAATGTGCTCGCTTCTCCTCCCAGCTTCAGCTTATTTATCCCCCGTCATATCACAACCCTCCCGGCTGCCGCGGCCCTGTCGGCATGTCACCGATCGATGTACCAAGCGGCTCCCCGACAAAGCGTCAGCCAAACCGATCAATAGGCCCTAATGTGGCGCAGCGGCGGCACACTGGAGACAATAATCCTGACACCTCCTCCTCCATGACACGCACACACCTTCACCTCCCAGTACACGACACCCCATTGGTGGAGAGGCAGGCCTGACAGACAGGTCGGCTGGAGTCCCCATGGATCGATAAATCCCCGTCGAGGAGCTGTTAGGAGCCCTGCGTCCACGGGTTTGTCAGAGCGAGGAGGAGCTGCATTAATGCAGATTGGACCGTGCAGCGATGCAGCTGGCGCAGTAACTTCTGCACAGCGAGTCACATCATGCAACAAGGCTGAGAGGCTCACACACCGGGAGACCCCCGCGGGAGGTGTTTGTGCTCCTTTTGGAAAATATTTCTGAGCTCAAATAACTCATATTTAACCCTCTCAGGCTCAAATTAAACTTTTTGTTGCTAATGCACAACCAAGTCCTTCAGTGGTACTCCTGAGTAAAAAAACCTCATAAAATATGTATGTGGGGTAATCAGGTTGTTAGTTTTTAACTGTTGCAAATCGGCAACGCCTGCCTCGAGAGGGTGAAGAAATGTTCAGCCCACGTTTCTCACGTCGCCTTAAGCAAACTGTTGTGAAGACTTCCTCAATGTAGGCCTCGTCTTCCTATTTTTAACCTTTTGTAAAAATCAGCCTCCTCTTCTAAAACAAGTCTTAATGTGCTCCAAATCGTTCACACCCCAGGTTCATGATTTTCTCCTTAAGCTTTTTATATCTTTGGAAACCCCACGTTTTAAAACTTTCACTGACAAACAAATTTCCGACATGCTCCCTTTATAAAACATGCATCAGTGCTTGAATGACAAAAACTATGCAGAGAATGAGAAACACTTTAAAGCGACATGTAAACAGCGTTTTTAGTGTCACTGCAAACACACACACACACACTCACTCTGAAGGCTGCTGAACTTTGAGAACAAAAACGACTGTTTTTCAGATTAAAGTTTTTTTGTGAAATATTTACTCAGAACAAAATTTTAATAAAGATACTCAGTCCTGCCCAAAACATCTCACCTTTTCCAAATATTCACTTTCTAATAAACTACATTATTTTTTCCAAAACGGCCTCGTCCTCACTTTTTAAACATGTGAACGTCTGAAAATGTCTGAGGTGTGTCCCCGCAGAAAGGGGATATTAACCTGCAAATAAGCATGAAAGTGGACATGCAGTCACGCACTCACAGGACTCATGCATCAGGAATGATGATGTATAAATATCGACCACCAGTTCTGTGTGTGTGTGTGTGTCCCTGATGCAATCCACATCCCTCCTAGTCAAACTGGAGCGTTTTAATCCAGAGGAACAGAGCCAGGATCGAGATCAATAATGCAGAAGTGGTCGTTATCCTAAAAGTATGGTCCCCCAGGGTGTGTGTGAGTGTGTGTGTGTGCAGGGTGGAGGTCTGTTTTGACTATAAAGGTGGATGAGGTAGCAGTAGGTCATCACAGGAAAAAAGAAAAGAGGAGGAGGAGGGGTGAGGACACACACCCGTGTGCTTTTAGTGGAGTTCATTTACAACAACCAGGGTATTACAAAAACCACACACATTTCTGCTTCTGTCTCTGTGAGGGCCCTCTCTGAAATAAAGGAGTCCCATCACAGTGAAAATCAGGCAGAGTCAAACCCGAGCCCTCAAACCCGCACTGATGCCCTCTCCTTCCAAAATGTCCCCATAAGAACGTGGGTCCCCACAAACACCCATATACGAGTACAATCGCACACCTAGCCCTACTCACAGCGGTCATCCGTCATCCAGACTCTGACACGACAGCTCTGCGGGGGCGAGGAGGAGGGAGAGTGGAGGATGAGGAGGGGGGGCGCCACCCGCCATCTGGCAGGGAATTCTGGGAAGGCCAGAGGAGGCTGAGACCACCAAAAGGGGAGGTGGTGGGAGGTGTGAATGGTTGGAGGCCATGTTTGACTTTATTACTGGTGCAGACTGTGGATAGGCAGAGGGGGATGACAAAATAAAAGGAACACCTGCACACATCTAAATATCAGCTGATCAGATTGAAGCTGAACCGGATGTACGGCAGGAAAGCGATGAATGCTAGTATACAGACTAAACTAGTTTAAATGGTTGGGGTTTTTTTTTTTTTGCTTTTGCATTTGCTGCCACCTGTATCGGTTTGGCTCACGGGGGCAGCAGAGATGCCCGGCCGCCTTCTCCAGCTCTTCTGGAGAAACATGGAGGCATTCCCGGATCAGCCGAGAGATGTGATCTCTCCTTCATGTCCTGAGGTCTTCTCCCTGTAGGACATGCCTGAAACACCTCACTGACGAGGTCTCAAAGAGGAGTCTTGGGTAGATACTGAAGCACCTCAATTGCCTCCTTTTTGGAATCCCTGACAAATGACTGAGCTCCTCACTCGGTGTCTGAGGCTTCGGAGGAAGCTCATTTCAGCCGCTGATATCTGCAGTTTAACTTTTAGGTTCCTGCCCACTGCTTCTAGCCTTAGAGGTAGTTCGACTGGTAGTTCGACCAGCTCTCTCTTCACCACAGATCTCAGGAGGCAGAGCTGGGGATTCAATCCCTGGCTGCTCCAGTCTGCATGCCAAATACCTTTTGGGCAAGATACTACCCGACGTTGCTCTCTGATGCGTCCATTGGAGTGTGACTGTATGTGAATTTTAAGTAGAAAGTGCTTGTGTGAATGCGACGTGTTGTTTATAGTACTTTGAGTTCTCAAATAGAGTCGAGAAGCGCTTTATTAGAACTAGTTTATTTATCATTTACCACAAAGGCCCAGTAATTCAATCCCATCACTGCAGATGCTGTGACAATCTCCCGCCTTGCCTCGCTCGTGAATAAGACTCTGAGGTACTTGAACTCTCCCACAGTAGGCTCCAGGGTTGGGTGCCCAGTTCACTTAACAGTTCTTTACCCATTTGCAGATTTGTACTCTGTGGGAGGAAAAATAAATGAGATTGTAGGCCGTACGATTTCATGTGATGAGTTTTAAGGAGATGAGTTCTCTGTCGTAATCAGCTGTTTGCTTCTGTCCCATCAGCCCATCCTGTATGAAGGACAGGACAAGAACCCGGAGATGTGTCGCGTCCTCCTCACCCACGAGATCATGTGCAGGTAAGATAAGACAGATCTGACAGATGTGCTGTCTGTTCACGGATTCAGCGCTTGGCTCAGCGGCACTTTGGAAGGAGAGCAGGCGGCAGTTTCTGTCAAACCTGTGACTTTTTAATTTGTGTTTTTGTTCAGGCTGAAGCATGGTTTAATAACAGTGCAGTGTAATTATCTCCCTGCAGTGTGTGTGTGTGTGTGTGGAGTGTTAATTATGCTTGCAGAGGAAGTGCGTGCTTGTTAGATTGTGATATTTAAACCAAGAGATGATTGGATAATGGAGAAGTTTAGATGTGAAGAAGAGTTTTTGTCTCTGAGAGAAGAAGGTGTTTAAAATGTAAATAACTGATCAAATTTAAACAACTGAATAACAGAATTTTGTAGGCGTGTCCAAAAACAAAGAAACTGCTAAATAACCGAACTGCAACCAAATAACGAGGTATACACACACGCTAATGTACTGATGTCACCGGCTGGGCGCAGCCCCTTGGTAGGCTTCTAGAAGCCGGCCAATCACAAATAAGCAGGCTTAATGAGTACAGTAGAATATAAATAAGGATTATTTTTGAAATGTGAATCATGCAAAGCTGCTCTAAAAGAGTCCAAGAAGGAAAATAAAAAGCTGGAAGTCATTATTATTGTCGATTAGATTTGGGCATAATTTCTATGGAATGATGTATTCATTTTTTGTTATATGTTAGAATAAACTCTCCAGAGAAAATGAAAACACTCAACTTTGGGAATGTTAAGCGTTAATCTTTTGGAGGCCTCTCCAAGCCCAGAGATTGAGTGGAGTATGTGCTTCTTCTAGGACAAATATCATCTTCAGATTTTGTGAACACGTTAGTCAGTTCATTAAGTTAATCAGAAAAAGACTAATTTTGCTATAAAAATGTCCAGACACCTTTTCCAGGGTCAAAGCAGTTTTCTGGCAATTTCATCTTCGCTTAAAATTCTATAAATAAATTCTTTACTAAAAATATTAGAAAATTTGTCTCTCAATGTGAATCTGTCATTAAAAATGATATTGCTATTTACATTTAGAACACATTATTTATCTGCCTTTATTTAAACATGCAAAACATCAAAACAAAAACAAAAAACAAATTTAATACTTGAGAAATGCTGCAGATTGCAAAGCGCATGAAAACATGGCCTAATGATCAGATGTTTGTCTTTGGTCGGTGACAACTTTCTTATTGTGTGACCATTACTCGGTTAGCTGTAAGTTGGCTAGTTTTGTTAGGCTAATGTTTGAGTTGCAGGAGAGTTGCTTGTGTTATTGATAATATGTATTTGTACATGTCTGTGCGCTCACCTCTGAGTCCCACTGTCCCTGGGGGCGTGGGTCACCCACTGAAACAGACTGGCGGAGGTGGCACAGAAACTTTCTGACTTAATTTGTTTCTCCATCTAATAAATGAACCTCTGTTAGATAAAAATGCACTATGCCCAAAATCCAATCACCTGTCTAACCTCGAAAAACAGCATTAAAATTCAAACATTTTCAATGATTTCAAGCTCCTGTGTGAGCCCTGTATATAACACAGGTTTATAATAAAATTTGTATTTGTTTGGGTGTCGTTTTCTTGGACGTTGTGAAATTCTCTTTACTTTTAAACAGTGAGGGCATTTAAAAATGTTTTACAAGATGTAGATTTGATGATGGTTTTACATCAGAATTTAGTTTCACTTTTACATTTTTATTTGAATTCTTAATTATCTTCATATTTTAATCTGTACCTGAATTGTAAATCTTAAATATTGTGTATGGATTTGGTTTCCGTTGTGTTTTCTAGTTTCTGCTTTCATTCTAGTGGCAGCTTTGTGCCTGAATATATTTTCATTTCTTCCCTTTTTGGGGTATTTTGTAACTTTAAAGGTACTCCTGTACAGCTTTTCGTTATTCGAGGTTGTATTGATAAAGTGTGTGTGTACATTTGTTGGCCTGAACGCTCTGTGTGTGTTTTTGTGAGAGCAAAAAAGAGCAGCTGTTGGGTTGTTGTTCATCACACCAATCAACACGTTTCCTGCCCTGCGTGTCTCTGCTGTCGTCTGTGAGTTAATGGTTTTACTGGTTCAGACCGAGGAGTGAAGAACAACCATAGTGTGTGTGTGTGTAGCATGGTGAAAATAGGACACACAAACACACAAATATATAAATACAACTGAATCTGAAGTGTCAGTTGGAGCTCCAGCAGTCTGTTTCTCCACATGTAGGGGAAAAAAAATCATCATTTTTGATGGTTTATATTTATTTATCGCTCATCTGTTTGTTTCCCAGTGTGAATAAACTGGTTAATGTGGACATAATATCCTTTTATAACTTTTTAGGGGCAGTGAATTGGTGAATGAATGAAGAAATTAGTTTACATGTTAACTAGTCTGTTTGTAGAGTTAACTGGTTTAGGTGTACTACAATAAACTGACTCATCTGGGATAAACTGAGCCAAATGTGTTCCACAAGCTGGTTTACATTAAAACAATAAAGGGAATAGATTGGATTCATTGTTTTAATGAATTAGTACATGCAGTATATTTGGAGTTAACTGGATTGTCAGTGTATAATTTTGTATAAATCTGGCTGTATTAACTGACTTAGGCCTTAGTGCCAAGGACCTGGAGACCAGTCACTGATAGGTAAAACTTTCCTAAATGGCTGGAGAGCGGTTCTTGGGGTTAATGATTGTTACATCTTTAGGGAAAAAAACCTTGAAGGGAAACTCTTTCTGTTTCCACTTTTCACAGCTTCACCAGCTTGGTGAGTATTTTGTGAATGCCTGCAGAGAAGTGTCTTCTTCTTGTGTTTGTGTCTTCCATGCAAACTATGGATGACTGCAGCTTTCTGCTGGCAACCAAAGCGAGGTTTTTGGTGCAGGACCCTCTTAGCGACTGACTGCCAGCAACCTACAGTCACCACTTACCAGCCAGGAATGCACATTTTTCCTATCACTTGGTTGCCAGGGTGTCACCAATCAGGCTACAGACCTTGGTGAATGAGATTATGAGTGTGCTGCAGTATACAGTAATAGTCCAGTAACGTTGTAATCTGCTCAGTAAACTGGACCAAATGTACAGCGAGTCAGTTTACATGGGCAGTGAACTGGTTTACATAGTAATAACTTTGTATGAACCTGAACAGTTTTTTTTCAAAATTTTTAAATTAAGTAATCACTCAGTTCATGTTTGCATAACATTTTAGCCATCATAACATTTGAATAAATTGGTGCATATTTGGAGTAAAATAGTTGGTGTAAATCTGGAAAAGACGGGCCTAGCTACCTGTCCTAGGTGTGCAGTTTTGTTGGTGGACATTAAACTGAGTTATCTATAAAATAAAAAGAGCCAAATGTGAAAAAGTTTATCTAGAAGTGGTTTGGGAAACTGATAACTTTAAAATCAGTTTAAATATGTGGTAAAGTGGGTTAAATTGGGTGCACACTGTTAAGATGTTTAATAAATAGGTAAAATGGTGTAAACCTTAATGTAAAGTGTACACATGTGTGGTGAGTTGGTGCAAATCTGAAAATAAAATTGACAGTGTTAACCTGCTTTAGTGTGCAGTGTGTATAGTAATCTGGGTCATCTTTAGAGTAAACTGGGTCATCTTGAGAGTAATCTGGGCAAAAACAGCAACAGCTCAGAATGGAACTTGTTTAAATGTTTAGTGGTGGTTTTCAAACTGTTAAGATGTTACTAAAAAAGTTAAAAATGGAATAAACAGGTTTAAATGTTTGTTGGATTGGTTTACACAGTGAGCAGAAAACTCAGTTTGTACCATTCAGTTGAACTTGAAGCGGTTAAAACAAGAACAGGTCTGACATTTTCGACCTTGCATCCGCCTCCTGCTCTGGCGTTTATCTCTCCCGCTTTTTCAGCCAGACTTGAGTATCTGTGAACTTCCCTTCTGCTCTCACTTTTTATCGAGCTCACTTCCCCCTGCGAGATTCCGTCGATACGAGCTTCATTTCCATAACGACGGCTGGCTGTCGGCGTCTCTGAGCTTCAGTCATTATGTGATTGAGTGCGATTATTAACCAGCTTTCCCCCTGATGGATGTTGTGTTTCCATTCACTAATGAGTGAGGCATCAGAGACTGCCTTGCTGTTTCTAACACACGCTCCGTGTTTCTCTGCCTCCATGGCCCCAGGTGAGGTCGTCTTTATGGGCGTCCCCATTGGTTTGTCTACCTGGATGCTGCACCTTTGGGTGTAGCACCTGCTGCAGGATGTTACCCTCTAATGTTTTTTTCTAACAGAGACCTTCTCTGGGTTTCTTCGGGTCTTAAAGTAGTTAGGTTTTCTAGGAAAACCTGAAAAGACGTGAAATAGTCAGTATTTACATTAAACTGAGCTATTGTTTTAGACCTTAAAAAGCTGATATGTAGTCATTCTTTTTCCCCCCTCATAAATCTTGAAGAATGCAGCAAAAATGAAAGAAATGAATGCTCTTGGTAGTGAATTCTAGGCCTCATCATCCTACTTTTTGCTGATATCCTTCTCATGTTGGTCAGTATGTTGATGAAACTGGTATTAGATCTGATTTGAGCCTATGTTTAGTTTTTAAACCTGCCTAAAACTCTGAAAAAGAAACATTATGCTCTCACTGCTTGAGTTGTTGGTTACTAACAGATTTATATTTTATATACATTTAACAGTCATGTAGAAAACAAACCTTTTTCATGCACTTTAATCATACAAGAACCACCGAACTCAGAAATTGTCACTGAGATAGTGACAGTGACAGAGCATCACTCTGTCCAGTTACGCGCTACACTAATGGTGTCACAGCTTTGTTATTCAAACATGAAAACAAATCCCAGCCTAAGTAACTGAATGTTTTAGTCCCTTCATCCTGTAAACCTGGAGAACATCCAGCCAGGATGCTACAGCATCAGTGCAAAATACAGCACATGTGCAGCGGATGCACTAATTTGTACACGTAAATGTTAAAATGAGGGACCCTCAGTCTGAACAAGAGTTTAAGTTACTAGTTACAGAGAAAACATCACAAACTCTCAAAAGTTTTGAGCTTTTGGGTTTGCAGTGGTGCAGATTTCCATGTGCTTGTAGTTTGAAGATGTTTGTGAAACACGTTTCTGGATTATCTCTGGTGTGATTCTGTTTGTTCCTGGATTATCGCAGATTAAATTCTGGATTTTTATTCAGTTACTGAGTTGGAACTGGGTTTGGTGGTATCTGTTTTTCTGGAAGCCGCTCTGGGACACTGTCAGGTTTCCTTCATTGTGTGTTTGAGCTCTGACCTCGCCGTCATATTACCGATTCACATTAGCCCTTCTTAAACTGATCTCTGCAATCACAAAGCAGCGAGAAGCACTGAGAAGCAGGCGCTGCAGCGGCAGCCAGGTTGGCACTGTGGCATTGCCAGCAGGCTCCCGGAGGCTTGCCAGCTCCGGGCCGCTCGCCTCGCCTCGGCTCGCCTCGTTGGCTGCCAGGCTTCGGGCGATGCTGAGGAAAACCTGCTGCCGCGCTCACAGAGGAAGGTGGCGTCCAGGCCGGGCTGGAGCGAATCAGCGGGCCTGGCGGCTGCTGAGGTTTTCCAAGCCTTTGGGTAATTACAACACTTGCCCTTTGAAAGCGAGCCCTGCATCCCTGGCCCGTCCCACTCTGTGTTATCTGGATGCTGTGATCCTAGTGACGCAGTGGGAATCGCTGTTTATTTTCCTTCTGTGTGTGTGTGTGTGAGAGAGATAGCAGCACCGACATGCCTGGACAAACCTTCTCTTTGTGGCTTAAGTAGATTCCACTTGTGGTGACGTCTGAAGTGGCGAGGAGGAGCAGCCAGCGGTAATGATGCTTGTGTGGCCTGTCTGAGGCTCGCCGGCCAAACTGGCTCCTGTGGCTCCAATGTTTTTGGTGGCCTGAGAGAGAGAGAGAGAGTGGTCGTACACACACACACACACACACAATCTCTCTCTGCAGCAGGGACGAGCTCTCGCCGCCAAATGAGTGACAGCAGCAACACCACACACACTGTTTATTTTATTTTAGCCACACACACACACACTCAGCCCCTCTCAGGTCTGTGTGTGTTGTTCCTCGCAGTCATTAGCCGGCCGTGGTGTTAGCCTGTTTGCGGCCCGGGGGGAAACGTCATTAGGGCGATATTGTGGACGCTCAGCCAAGGTTTGTTTTCGTCTTTGGAAAGGGGCCCCAGGTCCCTGGAGGGGCCCCGGCAGTGCTCCTGGGGTCCAGTTTGTTTATAACACTTCTTTGGCAGTTTGGAGGAGGTTGTCACCACAGCAGCACCAGTGGGTTTCCAATGCTAATTGGTCTCCTGGAACTTTCACTAATGGCTCCAAGTAGCTGGGGGAATAAATTATTGTGGCGTGTTCTATGGCAACAGTCACACGTCCATACAGAGACACAAACACGGCACTCGGTTTATGATTTTTCTGTACTTAGAGATCAAACGGTGTGATAAATGATTCATAAAGCGACTCATTTGGCATTCGCAGCCTCGATTTGACGCTTGTTTGTCAAATGGCAATTTGATTCAGGACAGCATGGGGCGAACGCAGGACGTCACGGGTCATATGCAATATGATTAATTGTTAAGAATTACCGGAAGATATGTTAATGACCCTCGCAGCGATAAGAGAAAAGCATTGTCATTGTGCAGAGCAGCTTGTCAGAAGGAAGAAAATTAGATCTTGTGTCGGGATCGTGTTGTTATTTTAATGATAGATGGATTGCTTGTATCAGATTTTTTTATATTTGCATTTCAGAAAGCTCGAGCTCGCCATTGTAAATTAATTTTGACAAATATCTGAACGTTTCTGTCTCATTGTTGGCTGAAAAATGTCCTCTGAGGCGGAGAAACTGGGAGTGATACCGAGCTGCAGCTTAAAAGTACGCTGAGCTTAAATGTAAGAAAAAGTGCAGCATTTAAATGTTTTTGTACTGAATGTGAAGCTTATGTTAAAGTTTCAGTCCACTGGAATATAAGTTATGCAAACATGAACTGAGTGATTACAACAGGGATCTCAAAAATAAGGCCTGGGGCCCAGAATTGGCCTGCACAACACTCCAATTTGGTCCACTGGACGGCTTTGAAAAATGCGAAGATCTGAAGGAGGAGAATTATTTTAGATGTTTAACTGTATTTTCATAATTTTTATAGCTTCTCCTGCTGATAATGACAGGAATGGTCTATTTGATGGTCTGTTGTCCGATAAACATCATTGTTCACATTCCTCATATCATTATGTTCTAGCACAGCGGTCCCCAACCTTTTTTGTGCCACGGACCGGTTTATGTTCGGCAATATTTTCGCGGACCGGCCTTTAAGGTGTCGCGGATAAATACAACAAAATAAAACCAGTAACAGTACCAAAAAAATGAATATTATTCATAACACACGGGAAAAGACCCAGGGAAACCGAGTTAACGATAAAAACGATTAAAAAAATAACGCTAAAAACCCTGAAATCATAAATTTCACACCGAGCCTCAACTGTCGCAGCCAAACGACTCATGGACCAGTACTGGTCCATGGCCTGGGGGTTGGGGTTTGCTGTTCTAGCAGATGATTTGTGTTTATTTTTACATAAAATGGTCAAGGTCACGTTTATTTCTATTGTACATTTAAAAGAACCAAAGCCAAATTGCTTCACAGGCAGGAAAAAAGAGAAAAAAAATGAAAAATGAAACAATTACAAGATGCTAAAGTTTGGCTTGAATTAAAGACAGCAGAAATGAGTCTTCAATAAACATTTACATGCAGAAACATTTGGGGTGGTTCTAATATATAATTCCAGTATTCCAGAGACTTGGCGCAAAAGATCGGTCAGCTAAATGGTAACCCGATTTACTCTCTTAAAAATAATCAATAAGTCAACAAGGTGAAGCTAAAACCGGAGTAACACGTTCTCATCTCAGATGCATCATCTCATCTGAGCTAAACGTCGAGCAGTGGGGTTTTGTCTTCCCAAATCAAAAGCATGACTGACTCTTTCCAAGACAGTATGAGGAGGATGGGCCAACAAACCCAAGTGGAAGCAAAAAGTTTTTACATGTTTATCAACATGCAATGTGTTAGCAAGAACACGTAAATTCATCCCTGTTGTGAAATTCAAAGATCGGACTCCACATTTGTTGTTGTCTTCAGATCTCAGAAATACTTCACTTTGATTTTTAAACGTGTGCCGCGGTTCCATCTGCCTCTCGGCTCTTTTAATTAATTAAATATGAAAGTATTTATTCATACTGTGTAGTCGTTGTTGCATGTAAAACACTTTGTGTCGCCTTGTTGTTGAAAGGTGCTCTACAAATAAACTGGCCTTGCTCGGCCTCCCCTCTGATTGGTAGAGGTTGAACATGCAGCCTGAGAGGAACGCCTGCAGGCACTGCTCAGGGCAGTAAAAACACGTTAACATCCTCTGCATGTTTTCATGAAAAATAAAAATATTCACAGTCAATATCCTCAAAAAAAAAAGGCACATGAGTGAACGCCACAAATGTTATTCATTATTTCTGTTGATTTACTGACTGTTTATTAAAAACTTATTTTGCTGGTTTAGTTTGAACTCTGAGCCCTAAATCGACTTTGTCCACCTTTTGTAGTAATTAATACCAACTACAAATGAAAACAACAACACATCCCTCTGAAAAAAAATAATACTATAAATGTACATTAAAGTGCTGTAAACCCAATCAGCTCTGCAGCACCTCTCCTGCAGTTTGTATTTGCAGCTGATCAGCTTCCAGCCCTCGCAGCTTCACCCCGTTGAAGGCTGCGTGAGAGGTCACTGAAGCGTCCCTCTTCTCATTTCTCGCTCCTAACCCTAATAGGGCAGCTTTGCCTCTCGCTTTAAGACTTTAAGACTCTCTAAAAAAAAAACTCACCTTGCTCTGATTGGCCAAGTTCTGAAAGCCTCCAGAAGGGCAACACACAGTGCTTTGAGAGCTACACTCTTGGCTTTTGTGAAATGTTTAAATATTAAAGAGACAGGATGGGGACACCACCCTGTCCTCATCCCCAGGCCGTCACATAGCGCGGCCCTGGTGCCATGGTTACGAACACGGTGTGACGCGTCAGGATGCCGGGATATCCAATTACAACCTTTCACCACGTAAAGATGTCATTCAGCCTGTTCTCGTCCCAGGGGCGTGGCTTTGGTTTGGTTAACTTACGTCAGGGCGTCCTTTGAATTAGGGCCTGAATCGGTGCTCGTTTCTCAGCGAGTTCTTGTTAACCGACTAGTTTTTAATGCCGTAACCAACGAGTGGAAGTGAAAGAACTGCAGAATGCTAAGGGTCCAAACAGGAAGTGTACCACAACCATCCCTCCAGCCTCCTTATGAGGACTTTGCACATGTGCAAACCTGGCCGTCGTCCCTGTGGCCATATAGACGGAGTGACACGTGAGGGTGAACAGATTTAACCACAATCTTCCCAAAGCGTAGTCACTGTATTGTATTTTTACCCTGTTTTGTCTTTTTTCTTATAGAATTATTTTAATATTTAAACCTGACGGTGTTTTTTTTCCTGATTCTTTGATCTCGTCCGTCCCATAACATCTGCATCACATTATAAATAAATTTGATTGGATATCAATATTCAGATCAGTCAGTACTGATGTACTTTGTTACATCCCCTACCTGACTGCACACCTCACGATGCATTCACTGATGGCCTCCAGCCGTCAGGACATTTGGACACTTCGTCATTCAGACAGTTTCCTGCAGTTTCAGTGTGTAAACGTCTGCAGTGGCGTCTCATCCGTCCATCCATCTGATGGATATTAATGTGCCGGGCTCAGCCGACTGCTGTTCTACATGCCACACTGACCCACCACACCAAAAGCCTCATTTGGCTCCACCCGTCCCCCACCCTGCAGAGCTGAAGTAGAAATCCAGCGCTCCCTCCGGATGCCAGCACAGACTCTGGACGGGCTACTGGCTCGTTTAATTTTGGAGTCTGCGGCCGCTTGGATGAAACACCAGCCGCTTCGCCCTCTGGCTACCTGGACGGCTGTTTGGCGAGGCGCCCTTCGGTTGGCTGGCTGGTTGTTAGGGCGATGGCACCGGGGAGGGTGGGGGTGCTTCCATTGCTGGGTATCATCCAACTGTTAGTGACCTTGGCTTGGACCCCACCCAGCTGGACTCAGCTGTGTGTCTGTCTGTGTGTGTGTGTATCTGACACCAACCTGCTTTTCAAAATAAAAGTTTTTCCGGATAGCTGGGTGGATTTATTTTAGAAGCAGATTATTAACTAATAATATATATATTTTTAAAAAAAATCTATATTTATTCACAAATTTGGTTGAAACTACAGATAAAGTTAGAAGTCACTTTAGTTAATTTAAAGACAACTTATTTTCTTAACATCCCCTGCAATTAAGCGTCATTCTTGAATATGGTTTGAATTATTTTATTTCCCTGTTCTCTCTTTTATGACTCATGTTCAGCAATTTGTGAAAAACCTGAAACTGAATTTGCATTTTTTTTAACACTACTGGTGACTTGTTGGAACAGTCCGCTGAGCTCAGCGAGCTGTGAATGTGAAGATCACTGATGGTTTTACTAATTTTTAAAGTTTAGAGAGGCTCATTGACCTGCACCTGTTTTGGGTAACGTTTAAATCTGTTGCTTTTTCAAGTTGTGTTAACTCAGTGTGTCTTTTCCTTTCACAGCCGGTGTTGTGACAAGAAGAGCTGCGGAAATCGCAATGAGACGCCCTCTGACCCCGTCATCATCGACAGGTAGGAACTGTTCTGATTTTCTTTCTGCTGCTGTGTCTGGTTCAAGTTTCTGGCTCAGTTTGTGATGCTCATGAACATCAGGAGTGATCGCACAGTGAGGAGTCTGGCGTTTATGATTGGACGTTGGTGTAGCCTCCTGCTTGCGATCGCGAATCGTTTCTTTAACGTCTAATTGCACGGTCAGCGTAAAACTGGCTGTCGCCAAGTATAAATGGAGGGAATCAGTTGTTTGATTATCTCTAGTTGCAAGTGAACGCAGCGCAGTGCAAACTGCAGGTCAGGGTTACTTCTATCCAGCAAACAGGATTAAATACACTTTTGGTTTATTTGCTTCTCACTGTGAATGTCTTACTTCTCATTCATCAATAGCAGCCATCAGTTAGGCTGATTTTTAGAGATTCAATCTAACTTCAGTCCCGTTTTTTTCCCAGAAATCTGCATCTCTCCACCTTCAGCAAAAGTTTGAGTTGTTGTTGTAATTGTTTGTGTATACAGGATATTAAACTCGGCCCACTTGTCTCGGTCCTTTCGTGTGGAAATCATGTGGTAATGTACGAATGAGGCTTGGGTGGCATTATGGTGTTAAAATACCAATATTTCTGTTTTTGTAAAGGGAGAAAAAAAACTTCTACGGGACACGTTTTTCTAAAATGGGTTAGACCTAACACTGATGGATTAGTCCTCAGTGATGTTTAGAGATGTTTTGCATCTCTAAAGCACAACTTGTCCTGCAGTGGAAGAATTTTTGAGCAAAAAAAGTCTTAAAGACGTAAATGTTGCTGTGGATGAAGGATCAAAGATGTGACTTTCACTCTGGAAACTGGGGTTTGTGTCCCTCAAAACCAGAAATAGATGTATGTATTTCTAGACTTGGAGCTTGTTATGTTTTCAGATTGGGGAAAAAAAGTTTTTGGTGGAATTTGGCTTGTTTAGATGTCTGTTAGGTCCCTTAAAATACAACATTCACCACATATTAAAAAGAATTTATGGCAGAAAGACTGAAAACACTGAGCTGTTTATTTTAATGAGATGGTCAGTTCTCTGCTGTTTTTAGAGGTTCTGCTTAAGTAAAGAATATCTTACATTTTTATTCATAAAATAAATTGTGAAAGTGGCAAATGAAAACAACGTTTAAGGACACCGACGTTTAAGAACTGATAGCTGAACGTTCAGCAGAAAAAGAAGCTTTAAAAAGAATAACGTGAAACTTTTTGTGAGACGATTTTTATGCAAATTAGCCTGCAGGGAGGTTAAGATCACATAAAATGTTTGCATGTATGAACCTCTCGCACATGTTGATGCAATCCAGCTGTGCTCTCTGTGCAGCTGTTGCTGGCATCAGTCGGATTTCTTTTGTTTCTTTCCTGCTTCTTCTGTTTTTTTGGCGTCTCACTTCTTTCTCACCTCTCGCTTCCGGCACGAGATGCCGCCGTGTGAATCGTTTAATCAACACCAGCAACAGCAAAATAACATTTACATGCTGCAGTACGAGTGCGAACTGGCGGCTGATCACAGGCTTCGGTTCGCAGCGTCTGCAGCTCTTTAAGACCTAAAGAGGTCCGGTAACGCTCCTTTTCTTTTATTCTCATCCATGAAAACGTACAGCTGGGAAACACTGACCCAAAAATGTGATTCAGTGGATGTCAATAAATTCATGCCCTCGGAAAAATACGTTGGTTTTTTTTTTCTGATTTTAAAACAGCAGCCGTGATTCCTTAATTTATTTTTCATCCAATGCCACATTAAAATAAAAACCCCTCCAGATCCAATCAGGCGCTCACAACCGCCAGCATCACAATCCTTTATTAACGCGGCGCTCGTCCTCACCGTCTAATCCCTCCGCCCTCGGTGTCCTTGGAGTCGGCGGCTGTCCGTCACAACGCCTGGCTGCAATTGGTCGGGTCGCAGTGGTGGGAGCCAGTGACCTCAGAAGAGGTCAGGGGGGAGGACGGAGGGGGGAGGGGGGCCAGGACCAAGTCCATGTTGGCTCGTTAGAGAGGCCTTGGACCTCAGCCACACACACTCACTCACACACACACACACACACACACACATACAGGTGATACACACTTCCATAGTGTGTGAGCTCTGACACACACATTTATAAGAGAAAACACACAAGTACACCCACAGTGACACTGACACACACACACACTGCTGTGTCCTCTCACCTCAGACTCTGTGTGTGTATATGTGTGTGTGTTTAAAGGCTTTGTCACCTCTCCGTGTGTTTTGTCACACATGTGAAGGACTCTAATGTGTCCACCCAAACCTCAGGGTGAAATCTAAATCCTGGTTCAGACTTCTGCATTGACTCTTTGCAGAGCCGATGATGTAACATATCTAAATGTCCGGCGCCATTGGCAGCGTTCTTGCTCGTGCGTGGCGTTACTCGTCTTGTGGTCATGTCCCGTTGTTTTATATCTCGAGCCAACCACGATACAAACAAAATAAAATCTTTGCTCTATGTTGTGGTCTGATCTTTAGAATATATTTTTCCTCCAAGTTTTTCCACTTTGTATATTCTGATACCTTCATCACCCTCCTTCCAGGAATTTGCTGCCACCTGTGAGTCCTAGAAGAATAGAATAATCCTTTAATTGTCCCACCAGGGGAAATTTGGTTGTAACAGCAGAAAAAAATGCACATGTACAAACAGAACAGGACACAGAACAGAAACAGCAAAAAAAAATTACATCATGGACAATAGTTACGAAAACAGAGTACAGATAAAAATGGGAAACCCAGGTTGTAGTGTGCAGACAGAGCAGGGTACTGGAAGATGTTTAAATAATTAAGAATATTTAGAATATTTAGAAAAAGTACAGATTGTGCATTGTACCTGTGCACAATCCTTAAATTGATGCTATGATTATCATTGCTCATTTCAAGGCGGTGATTTTTATTCTGTCACTAATAAATTCAAAAACTCAGAGTGGTCTGTGGTTACGCACTGAAGCATTAAGTGCAGCCCTTCTAGAAGCAAGTTTTGACACTCAGCAGCCATCTTGGCTAACGCCTCTGGGCACTTACTTTGGACGGGGAGAGACCCTAAACTTCAAGGTCAGAGGTCACAAACAAATCGGGGTAACAAAACACTTTTATTGTAGGATCTTTACAATAAAAAACAGCTTCAGTGGATTGTTGCTGTGATTTTCTTTTATGATGAATCAAGCTAATGTTAGCCAGCTAGCTGATAAACTTATCGGCCAACATTAGCCAGAATTCCAATTTCTTCTAATAAAGCCTATTTGAACCAAATAGGATTTTAACCAGTGAGCTTTATTTCTCCCAGTGAATGTTAGTATCTATCAGTATGTGCTGGAAAATTAGCTTCCCATTCCTTGAATTACTGATTGTCTTCCAGTTCAGGTCACTTGGAGATTAAAAAGGTGGAAAAAGTGACTGGACACTCGCAGGTTCCTCTGATCTCAAAATCCTAAACTTATACTGTAATCACAGGATATTACCTCTGGATCCCAAATCTGCCACATCTGTTATTTTTAAAGTTAAAAAATCCAGTGAAAGGAGATTGTTTCACACAAATGAGAAGTCCTGTGAAAATATCAGTCCCGTGTGAATCGGCATCGCTGATTTTGGTCTGTTCATTTCTTATGTTGGTTTTTTTTCTGCCTTTTTCCCGAGGCTGTAATAGTTTTAACATTTTGGGTGCAAATCCCTGAGGTTCATGGAAATCTATACTTAGAAAGAGCGACTCCATTAGAAGAGCCACAACTCGAAGGACGATGACATGGTGATCACAGATGCTGGTAGATTCACGTAAAACACACACGCTATCTTTTGCGAAACACAGACATGGACGTATAATTTCTAAATCACATGACGTCCCCTGGTTCTGTGACATCCTGACAAACTCTGGAAAATTATTTTCTATTTCCTGGATGTTTCTCTGCAGCCTGACCGCTTTAATTAGGACAGGACACTGATACTAGTCCACTAACCCAGGGAATACACACACACACACACACACACACACACACACACACACACACACACACACACACACACACACGTGCAGACACACTGTCAGTCGTCTGCTGTGATTTACTGGAGCTTCGTTTGTCTCTGCATTTCAGCGCCTGTTAAAAAATGCAGGGATTTATTACTGTGACCCCCCTAACACACACACACACACACACACACACACCTTTCGCTGGGGTGGTGGTGATGGTGCTTTAGTGTGTTTTTAGTGACCCATCATGCAAATGATGTAGCTACAGTAAAGCAGTTTAATGCTCAGAATCCACGTCTCACTGAAGTAAATCAAACGCTCCCATTCTTCTTGTTTTATGAGGAAACGCGTCTTTTCATGTTTTTTTCTTCGTTTGCTTTGTCTTCACACCTTTCTCTCGACCTTTTGTCTCCCTTCATGCCTCCATCACCTGTGAATAAAGCAGGCGAACGCCTCCTGCCTGGACCTCCTCGCTGCTGGGTCACTGTAACGTTTCACTGCCTGCAGGTTTTTGTGTTTAAAAGTTTGTGAAAAATGCACAAAAATATATTCTAATAAAGTCGGTAGACTGCTCCTTAAATCTGGTCTGAACCTGAAGCTCAGTGTCAGCTGTGTGTGTGTGTGAGTGAATATAAATGTGCGGTGATGCGCCTCTCAGAGGTCGCTTTGTTTCCTTCGTTTACGGTTAATGGGTGAATCCTGCCGAGGCAGCAGAAAGCGGCGCTGACGGATCGCCGTAACACCGCTGCTATTACACGCTAATATTGCAATTAGATGGGTGGCCAAGTTGCCCGAGCGGGGCAATAAATTGCCGTAGAGTGTCAAAATGTACGAGGAGGCCGGGCTCTAATTACCCAGAGCGCACCTCTTCACCCGCCCGCGCCTCTGTCCTCCCCCTCCTCTTCAACCGTTTGACCATCGCCCTCCCTCGTTAATGGTCGGGCCTTACATGGAGGTCGTGACCCCCCCCTCATCTGCACTTGTTCCTCTACAGCCATTTGCAGCTTTGATGTCATCTGTAGAGAGGTGAGTTTAGGGTGCTGGAGAGCGACCTTTCACCTCCACAGAGGAAGAGGTGTTCTTTACAGCTCCATGACTTTATGTCTTCTTCAGCTGATGTTCAGATGCACTCTTAGGAGCACAAACTCCTCCTCCTCCCCTTCCTCCTCCGTCTCCTCCTCCTCCTCGTCTATTTGCCGAAATACCCAGAGTAATGAGTGAAAAGGTTCAGAATAAGCTTGAAGTTTTTTGTGGAAAGTGTTTTACTTCATCTGCGTGCCGACTGCTTTGAGAATTAATCATCATTTGCACAAAGAAACTCCTGCGCAGCATCTTTGTCTCGCAGTTAAGATGCTTTATCGTCTCACGGGAGCTGAAATCCCAGCAAGGCTGCGGTGAGGAGAGGAAGGCTTGATTTAAGGAGGCGCTTCAGGAGGAAACTAAAGGAATTAGTCAGACGTAGTAAAAGAGGCCACTCGTGCTGCTTTTACTGTTTTCTTTATTCACGTGACATCACGCTGCATGGTCACGGAGTCGGATCAGATGGTTTTGCAGTCATATCTTCTCACTCTTGTGATGTCATTGATGAAGGAGGAGGAGCCATGACCTGAATTCCTGAACACATAAAGACGGTTTTCTGTTCTTTAGTTTGGTTACAATCTCTTTGCTCCTATTGGTTCGAATCACCACATGATGATGAGCTGAGATGAAACCACTGACTGTTCTCAAAGTTTCAGTTCCTCCAACCCAAAATTTTCAAGTCAGACAGTCCAGAGGTCCAGTTCACAGACTCCAACTAGCAGCTACAGCTGTCCATCCCACCATCCAGCTGTCAGGCAAAAAGGCCACGCTCCTTATAATGCAAACTTATTGCTTTAATACAATTTTAACAGGAGCGTTATAAAAACATTAAAACCTGTACCAAGTATTATTTAGTTTTAGGTTATCTACAGAGCAACAGCTGTACTATTTGTCTTCTACTTCTTCTGATTTGTGGTGTTGATTTCTGTGGACTCATCATACAACATTTAAAATGTAGTGAGATAGAATTTAATTAAACAACCTTAAACTTTTCTGTATTCCACTTAAATGTCTACAGAAGAACTTTGACTTGAGCATAATCAGTGAAGAAATCAAAGTAAAATACATCAGATGGAAAATGTGTTGGTTTTATGTTGCGGGGACACGCAGTCAGTTTGTGGGGACCAAAAAGACCAAAGTCTCATAACCTAAACCATCAAACTTCAGGATGACAGTCGGTGTGCTGTCCGCTGAAGTGATGGAAACACCAAAGAGTGCATTTTGGTGAATAATTCAGTCTGAACATCTCGCCACCTGCTGCAGCGTCTGATCACCATCTATATTTTACAACCCTATATTTTTGTGGTTTGTCAACCGCAAACACAGACTTCCCTCAAATCCACGCCGAGCCCTACTGAGGTGCCGCCCTGGAAATCCAGCAAGTCCTAAAACAACTGAACTGAGCCTCACTGGGGGTATTTAATATATAATGTTTGTCCTCGCTTCCAAAATGCAGATGGGAGGTTTGAGCCAAAACCTACATTTCCCATAAGGCACCTTTGGCATTATCAGTTTCGGACATGCTGCAAAGTCCACCTCACATCTTTTTACATCGAGTAGCCTGCCGAGCAAACATGAAGATGATGAGATGTGCAGTTTTTTCCTTTTACACCCTGGAAGTTCAGGAAATGTAATTAGCCGTCATTTCAGAACTACAGGAAGGAGTTAGCCTTCAAAATAAAATGCCATAATTTCAACTCTACACGTCGTCTAACACAACATCCATCAGTCTCCCTCAGTGACCACCTTAAACCCGTATGCATCCACCCTCACTCTGACCCTCATTTCCCAGAAATCCCTGCAGCAACCCCCGGGCCTTCCTCCCCCTTTCACGGACTCTTCCTCATCCTCTGCCTCACCCTATACCTCCCTCCATCTCTCGCTCTGCTTTCAATTCTGGCCTCGCCTGCTCAGTAATGTCCTGCTTTTATTGTAAATCTATACTCCTAATCTGGCCGGCTCCGATAGGCCTCGCTCGCCCGATCAATGCGCTACATTTGCTGGGAAGGGTCCAGAGGGGCAGATAACTGACCCAACCCCCCTCCCCCCCGTGGAGTTAACCCTCCATTGGGTTCACCACACACACAGAGACGTGACTTTAAGCTTCATAGCTGCCATTTACTCTTCATCAAGGAGGAAATCTTTCCCCGAGGTTTAAAATCCAAACATGGAATGATAAAATCCCTCACATTCCCAACACACCGGTTTATGTTTGCTTACATTGTCCTCAGCTCGCGTTTTCAATAGAAGAGCTTCGAAACACCAGGCAGCTACCTCCAAGTCCCACAACCTGCAATTCCTCTAACGTCCAGCAGAGGCTCCAGCAGTGAGTCAGCCCCATAGACTCCCATGTTTCGGTTGCTAATTTGCCCTCATGATAACACAGATTGACCCATAGATTGGAAACTATTGGACCAAACCTTATGGCGCCAACAAACTAACACTGAGCAGCTGACAGACAGGGAGCAGCACTAAGTAGTTTAATTCAGTACTTGAAGTACTTTTATCTTCTGTACTTTTACTGCGATTTTAAAGTCTGTAGGAGTATTTTTTTTATCGCTGTCTTGGAGCTTAAACTTGTGCACAGAATCTTCAGACTTCCACTTTTTGAATTTGGACAGAAATGGAGGGAGAGGTCGGAGGTCAAGTATGAGTCCTGTTTTTAGCGTAGTGTTTACTTTATTTGGAATGACTCTGAGTGCTGTGATGGGATCTCACGAGTGACCTCTGCCTCTGTTTCCACAAACACGACGGCATCGCTCGCTTGTTTACAGCCGAGGAGCTGAGACCCAGTCTGAACCTCAGGGGAGCAGGGAGGAGGAGGAGATGGGAAGTTTTCCTTATCCCCCCCCCACCCCGTGTCCCTCAGAACCCCCACCAGTCCACCCACCTCCACCTGACGGGGTGTCTCCATTAAGCCCGGGGGCCTGGCGGGGCCTGGGGGGGCCCTCGGGGCTCGTGCAGGTTTGACGTGATCCAGGCAGAAATGTTCAGTGGCCCAGGACGACCGCATCCATCTACCACAGGGGAGCGGTGAGGGCGGGTGGAGGTGTGTGAAGGTCAGGTCTCCTGGTGAATGGTGGAGTTTCCACCGAAGTTAAGCAGTAAAACATGTGGAGCAGCTTTCATGACGTAGCTCGTAAAGTGTTTTTTTCTAGATTCTGCCTTCAAACTCAGTATTTCACTTTCTTTTCGTCCATTTGAGTTTTTAAGCGTTATCGCTTTATCATCCATGTCGCTGCACAGCTGCTGTCGTTCACCCTCTTGCTCAAAGGCAAATGAAGCTTCTTTATTTGCTGAAACTGATCCAGAAGCAGCTGAGGTGGCAGAAACACAGATCAGAACACCAGAGGACCTGGTGTCGCTCCAGTTCATCGATCTGGTTCCTTCACCCGACCGTCTCAGACCTGTTTGAATAAATTCCAGAAGGAAAGATCCACGTTATGGGAATTAATGGAAATTTCAGGTTTTGCTGTCATTAGTTTAAAAAACATTGAGAGATGAACGTGGGGTTGTTTTTCTAGCATCATCGAAAAAACTTTGCGCTTAGTCCGTCATGTGTTTTTGGGTAAATGATGAATGTTTGTCCCTGAAACAGTTGGATGTCTGGTCGCTGACAGCAGGTTTGGAGGCCTGGGGCCAGAGGTGGAGGTAGAGGTAGAGGACCGATATCTGATTTCCAGCTTCTTGTATAAAAACTACTGAATATTCTTTAAAAGAAATCAGCTGAGAGGTTTCACAAACATTAAAGTTTTGATAGGTAAAAAAAACTTTGTCCAAACCCAGGTACAACACCATGGACCGAATCTTAGAAAGTAAAGTTCTGTTGGTGGTATATCCAAATTTTGTGACGCTATTCTCTTTCCCCAGTATGATTTTTTTTCTTAAATTTTAGAGAAGGCAAAGATTGTTTCAGAAGCAAAGCAGGATGTTTTAGTTTAATATTTGTATTTTTGTCTGGCCAAAGTATTGATATTGCATTAAAGTTGTTTATTGAGGATGTTTAGTTAAGGATTCTTCTATTATGTTAACTTTTATTACAGGTACAGCCAGAAGTATTTTATATACATTGCATTTGTGCTTATTCAGAGTTGATATTCCGTCCATTAAGGGTCTTAAGCTTCACTGGCGTGACTGTCCAGGTGATACATGCTGAGGGAAGATGAGAACATAGAAGGTTGACTGCATGCATGCTTACAATACATATAACACACATAATCTAGGAATGTGTCAGGCCTGAGGCCTTAACTCATTTGGTGTCTCACTGTATTTTAGTCTACTTGACAACAGATGACCAGAGTCAATAATTAGCCCCAGAGACCCTGAGGGCTTGAAGATTATTGCCTTGTATGGAAGGTGTTATAGAAAAGAGAAGTTCTATGTCTGTTTATAGCCATTAAAGATGTACAAGATGTACCATTCACTGTAACTAACGTCTTTAACCTATTTTAATCTGTAGTCGACCCCACTGCTTTATAAGTGTCCTCAACATGTATTTTTGTCAGAAGACATATGCTCATGTTTTCTCCTGGCTGTTAATAAACTCACCGTTTGATTGCACTTTTCTGGGGCCTCCGTGGTTTGTGACACTGCTCTACATTGATCGATTTCGCAACAGAAGACAGGAGCATCACTGGACGCAGGCTTGATTAACTCCTTAGCTGAAGATGGCCCCCGAAAAATGTCTATAACCCCCAAACACGACAGCAGGGTCCTGAAATTTGGCATTAAGAAGCAAATCGTTCCCCTGGAACTGAATGTTTTTGTAAATGTGAGTAAGTGAGGGGGAGTGAACCGCCTGTGGGTAAAATTTACAGGAAAATTCGCATCACTGTGAAAGGAAAGTATCACCGACTCCATCTCCACATCCCACCAGTCAATTCAGACCTTCAGCCCGCCATCAACTGGTTCCCACTTCCTGTTGACTCCTAATTGGATTGAGGAGTTAAGGCCAAATGTGATTACATCACCGCCTATGGGTTCGTTAGCCGCCTCGGTGTCAACATCCAGCGGTGCTCAGTTGGAAACGCCTCCAACTACCCAGGGCGGGGCACACACCAGGAGACCATGGGAACTTTGGGAGACATCCCCACCCACCAACACCCCACCTTGCTTCCCCCCACGCCAAATCCTCCTCCCAGCATGCACCTCACCCCCTCAAGGCAAATCACCTTGTTAATCGCAGCACACACTCAGGATGTTCGTGCTTATGGCCGCACGCAGGGATGGATATGTGTAAACACACACACACACACACACACACACACACACACACACACACACACACACACATAAGCGCAGTCCTCCCTGAGTGATGTCAGAACCCCCCCACCCACTTCAGGTTTCAGTGTGAGAGAAAAGTTATCGATCTCTGTTCACTGATCCTCATGTTGACATCCAGCATCAGCACCAGCTGCTGCTGCTCTCGCAGCGGGGGGGTCGGCGCTGTGCTGGTGTAAACATGAGCCCCCCTCCCTCGCCTGTGCTATTAATGCACCAATCCCACTTCTTCTTCTTCTGGTGTTTGGGTTGAACTCTCAGAGCAGATGTGACACTGAGCTCAGCCTCACGCTGCCAGATGTGAAGTTTTATCAAGTTTGTTGGTTAATTTCTTGCTTTATTTTGTTAACATTGGTCTCAGTGTTTCCTGTCAGTTTGACTGACAGAGTTTTACCCTCTGAGATATCTATAGGCCCCGCCCTGATTGGGCTCACCTGTTCCCGTGTATCTGCAGTTATTGTCCTCTCACTGCCCTGACTGTCCCATGTGCTCCGGCTCTTATCTCTCGTTTTCTGGTGCTGTCCTCGTGTGCAACCTTCTGTTATGTTCTTCTCACCGCCCGGTTCGCTGCGTTTGACCATCACCTGTTTTTCGGATCAAAGATTTGGATGTGCTGTGAGTTGGTGTACACCCAGCGTTACACCCATTTTTTGATAATGTTTTTGGCCTGGTTTGGACGTCATGTCTCGCATCAGAACGACACTCTGTGCCTGTTTACCCTCTGAGTGAGGAAACAGTATTTACAGTTTTAGAACTTCCTGCAGGAGGTTTTAAATCAGAAATTTCAAATTAGTGTGTGAGCGGACAGAAATCCTCTATTTGTTAACACTGCTCCTATTGTGAAACATCTGCTTGAGCGAGCACTACTTAAAGCGCGGCACATCTGGGTATGTGCAACAAAAATTAAAGTAAAGTTCGTGTCTCCACCTCTCCAAGTTTGTAGCTCGCGCTTTGCTCCCCCCACATTAGGTGAAATCAGCTGATTGTGGTGCAAACACGGGAAAAACAGCATGCTTGATGACTTTGATGGTTATACAAGTTCTTTAATGTTTGTTTTATAGCTGTGACACACTAGAATTTTTAATATAATAGAGAATAACGAGTCACAGAAAAGTGTAATGTGATTACATTAGGACATAGTAATCTTAATCTATGGGTGACACACTACACGGAAACCGTAGCTCAGGATGCTGCACCTCAAAAGCTTCACTTTATTTCATGTGTGACGCTCGGCGGGGTTAAAGGAGGGCTGATGCGTCCTTCTTCACGTCAGGCTGCTGTTAGCATTCACAAGAACCCGCTCTGATTAGAAACGGTTCCTCTCTCTCGCCCTGTACCAGTCATTCTCAAGCTCACTCGCCCTTCTTCCTCCTGTTAATCACTCAAGTGTTTTTCCCAATTAAGAATGCACTGATAACCTTCCATCTCTCTCTCTCTCCCCCCTCTCTCTCTCTCACACACACACACACCAGTTTAATCAGGAGTATGAGCGCGGTGTGGCTAATTAAGGACGACCATCCGTGGGCTTCTGCTTCGCCAGCAGATGTGGGGGAGGGGAGTGTGTTGTGTGTGTGTGTGTGTGTGTGTGTGTGTGTATTCTCTATCCAGTGGCAGCCATGTTAGCCTACATTTGTGTGGGTGATCACTGGTTAGCAGTCGAGAACTTTTCAGGTGGTTTAATTTCTGTAACATGAAGGTAGAAACTGAGGGGAGGGAGTCCCAGTATATCCCACTATATCCCAGTATATCATAGTTTACAGTTGATATTTCAGGCACGACGTTACGGCTATAATATTCCACTTCCCTCTTATTTCCGAGCTTTGAAATGAAACTAAAGGCTCCGTAAAGCATTCGTTATTTCCTGTTGGTAAAGCTTCATTTAGGGAAATGTGAAAGTCTGACTTACCTGATACTGCAGGCTTGCCTTAGTTGGTATTATATTCAGGTTGGTCTTGAGTGAGGAGTCAGAATAAACTGATGATCTGGTCCTGATGGCTCATCTGGCAATGACTTCCACCACCTCCAAGTCTGAGGTCACAGTGCTCGGAGGTGGCGCAGGGTGGAGTTCCCACTCTGGATCAGCTGAGCTGAGCTGATCTGACTTCCTGCCTTCATATATGGATCTGACATCTTTATTTGTTCAGATGATTCACGTCAGCTTAATGCAACATTTCATGTACAATGCACACAATCAAAGGTGCTGTTGCTCTGATTTGGACTCACCGTGCCCTGGTCTACTGAAGACTGTTTATTTGCTCCTGCTTTAGCGTTAGCATGCTGTACCTGTGGCACCAGGTGTCTGCTGGGTTTCAAAATGAGGAAGACTCGGGGGAACTTTGCTGAAGGCTTTGATTAATCAGTGAAGTAAGTGTAAGATCAATGGACACCTGCAGCCAAATGTGCACGCTGAAGGAAAAGTCATCCTCAAATCAGAGTTTCTCATTTCAATCACAAAACTCCTAAATATTAAGGTAGTTCACGGAGGTATGCACAGATACGCTACGTTACGTCGTTACTCCTCTAGAAGGACGTCCCATTTCAAGGAGACATTTATTAAACCTTTATTAATTAAAACAATTATTGTTTAGGTCTTAAAAAGGGGGTTTAAATCTAATTTTGAAATCATTTTAGGTGAAACTTTAATTTTAGAAAACAGGAAGAAAAAACCCCACTAAAAATCTTTATTCTGAGAGTCTGAGCACATTTAACCTCAGGAACATAGAAACACAACCTGAAGCACAAACACAGCTCGTCCGTGTGCAGATAAATAAATAAAGCTCTGTGTGTGTGTGTGTGTGTGTGTGTGTGTGTGTGTGTGTGTGCGTGTGTGTGTGTGTGTGTGTGTGTAGAGTGAAATGTGAGGCGGGCGAGTCCAGACACGACGACAGCAGGAAGAGAGAGCTGGAGGGGAGGGTGAGGAAAACAAGGGGGAGGGAGGAGGTGTAGATGGACAGGTGGGGAGGGGTGGGGGTGATGGAGGGGTGAGAATGAGACAGTTGTGGGTGAGACGGAGGAGGAGAAAGAGAAGGAGGGCAGATTAAGAGGGTATTGATTTCTATATAAAGATGGAGGGATCTGATATGGGGGGAGGTGGGGGAGTCAGAGGGGGGAGTCGCAGGGGGAGCGGAGGTCGCCGGGGAGGAGAGACGAAGGTTCGGGTTACATAACGACCCAAACGTCTGTCTGTCTGTCTGTGCGGTGCCCGTTTTTAACTCAAGGTCCACCAGAGCTCTCAAACACAGAATGAAACGACAACAATAATAATACCTGTAATAATGATGATAATAATAACAGGAACATAATATTAATAATAACAATAATAATAACAATAAGATAAAATATCATTAAAAAACATGAAAATCCCCCAATAATGTTTTAAATGGTTTTAAAAATGTTAAAGTTTTGATGTCTGAAAAATAATTTTCAATTATTTAAAATAAAAATCTTGATAATATTTGGAAAAAACTGAATAAGAAATATTTAATTATTTTTATATTAATCAGAAATAATCCAAAACTTAACATTAAATTTAACAAATAAGTCCAGAAATAGTATAGGAAAAATTCCAGGTAATAAACCCCACAAACGAACAAATAATGATAATTAAAAAAAATAACAGAAATAATAATAAATAAAAACCCAGAAAACAAATAAATTATAAACCACTAATATTCCAGAAACAAATAATTCATAAATTATGCAGAAATGATCTGGCGAATAAACAAAAACCTGCAGAAATCCAGAAACAATCCAAATACAGTGTTTATCAGAAGTATAACATAAAATAAAATGAACAATAAAGACCCAGAAATAATTCAAAAACAGACCAGAGTTAACCGAGAATCTAGAAATTAACCACTAAATGTACCAGAAATAATACAGTAACCTTAAAATTAATCTGAAAAGAAAATGGACATTACTGGAAAAGTAAACAATAATCTAAGTGAAAAACAAACAAAAACACTAGCAGCAAATAATCCAGAGATTAATCCAAAAACAACCAAGAAGCTATCGAAGGAAAGTTTAACGTGGAATTAATGTGACACAATCATATTCTGAACACTTGTTTAGGGAATAAACCAGATTTCTGTTTCCAATATAAACCTCCGATCGATATGATCAAAGCACTCGTGAAAACCGCAGATTAGCAAACACACAAAGAGCTGCAAAAACGCACGAAATCTGAAAAATCTGACTTCTGCATGCAGTGAAAACAGTTTCTTCTTCTGCTCGATGGATGTGAAGATACCGAACACTAATTCACTGAGCTATAAGCCAAATAATAAAGGTCATGGGAAGGTCACATGATCCATTTCAGGGTCCAGTAACAGTTTGTAGTTAATGTGAAGTTTCCAAAGACGTTCAAGCTTTTAAGCAAAAACTTGAGTCACACACGTGCACTCAGGTAAACACACAAACATACAAACACACACACTGTGACACACACAGTGACACACACAGACACACACACACACCTTCAGCTCCTCTTTTCTCGCTGTTACAAACTGTTGCCAAACAAGCAGCTCCACTTTTTTCTTTTTTTTTCAGTGAGAGCGTGAAAACAATCGAGCAGCTGAGCTGAGCTGCATCCTGCTGCTACACACACACACACACACACACACACACACACACAGTGCAGCTCACTCACCCACAACACAAATCAATACCAATTTATAATTCAGGATTGCTGGAGTTTGGGTTTTAGGGCAGCCTGGCTTCCAGCCTTCATAAATATTACAGTGCTATTGACTTGATCTCAATGAATTGGAGATTTTCTTCTTCTGCGTTTTTTTTCTTCTTCTTCTTCATTGCAACCTCCCGCTCCCCACTCCTGCCTTCACTTCACTCTCTCTCCTCCTCCCTATTTTATTCCTTTTGGGCAATTCTGAGGAATAAAGTCTTCTTTATTTATTCCCTACAAGTTGGATAGCTAACAGGAGATAACATGGTGGCTAATAGTCCCCCCCACACACACACACACCCCATCACTCCCCTGACCATCACTGTAACACACAGACACACACACCTGAACACACACACACTCGATAAGAGAACATTTCTTCTCTGACTGAACAAAGACGCCATTGTGTTGAACACTAATCATCAAAATCTGTGTGTGTGTGTGTGTGTGTGTGTGGGGCTGTGTTTGAAAGACGCAAATCTGTGAACACACACACTCTGCATATATCAAGATCAGTTTGATCCAATTTGAGTGATTGATTGATTTTATGACCAAAATCTGCAAATCTGTAAAAACTCA
This sequence comes from Neolamprologus multifasciatus, assembly GCF_963576455.1. NCBI lineage: Eukaryota > Metazoa > Chordata > Actinopteri > Cichliformes > Cichlidae > Neolamprologus > Neolamprologus multifasciatus. The sequence continues at coordinate 6,230,838 of NC_140440.1, forward strand.
CTCGTTAACATAAAAGATGCACATGCACACACAAACACAAAATACACAAACACACACATACACACAAATCTGTGGACACACACACTCCCCCTTTATCTGTCCAGGCCAGTTAGATCATATTTAACTGATCAATTGATTGATTATTTACAGATTTCCATCATATAATCACTTGTTCACACACACACACACACACACACACACACACACACACACACACACACACACACACACACACACACACACACACACAAAGCTATAATGATATTTTCTGTTGTTTGTTTTCAAGGTAGTTTGAAGACAGGATTTACCCAGAATCCTCTCTTCCTCTCCTTCCACCTCCTCTTCCTCTCCTCTACCCTCACTCCCTCCTCCCCCCTCCATACAGTAAAGATGGACGTATTGATTTTCCTCCTGACCACCAGCACAGTTTTCTTATTTTTCTCTCAGCTGATCCGCCGGCAGACAGACACTAACGACACACACTAACAGTGTGTGTGTGTGTGTGTGTGTGTTGATTTGCAGAGCTGTTTGAAGCACGATACCAAAGATTTTCCTCAGAATCCATTTAAAACATCTCCAGTCAATCGGAAGCCTTAAAAAACACTTGTAACCATGTAACATGTTATTTACAATGAACACATTGAAAACAAACAACAGAATATCCAAATAAATATGTACATGAATAAATAATGTAGTTGAACTGATGGGTCACATGACCTTTATTGATCTCTGAATGAAGGAGCAGAGGTTTAAAAGGAGTCAAAGGCTGCTTTTTGGTAATGCATACAGAAGAGAGACACGGAGACGCTGAAGAATGCCTTTAATCTGTGTGTAGTGCGTATTTACTTATTTAGCATTTAGTAATGAAATGTAAACAGAATAAATTATTTCTTTAAGGTGGCTGAATGGCTAAAAGTGACGTCAGTGAAAACCTGCAGTTCCTCTAATGTCCACTAGAGGCTCCAGCAGGGGTGAATTTTTTTCACACACCTGTTTTAATGCAGAGGCGTGGTTATCTGACTAACAGGTAGCTGTAGCTGCTAGCTGTCTGCTAGTCTTCACTCAAACTGGATCTCAGGGCCGCGTTGCTGCTGTTGGAGCCTTTTAAAGACTTTTATCTCACAATAATAATACGGCTGCTGTGAGGTTGCACTAAGTAGCTGATATCTGTGTGATGCACCCATACCTCATCACTCCACCTTCTCATCCAGATGTGGTTACTCTTGGCTCCAGAAGGCTAGCATGGCTGCAGGACATTTACACTGAGGCTTCAGAGCCAGCGCGGTGGTGGTGCTCGTCTTTCCTCTTTCATCCACTCCCTGCTTCTCCTAAATCCACGTTAGCACTCAGAGTTGGCGTCCGCTCTTACTTTGGTTTTTCCTTCCTGGCAGAGGTCGGCAGGTAGTTGTCCAAAGCTGAAGCATGTTTTACTGGGATGGTCACCAGGTTCTCAGCTGATCTTCATTGTCACTTTTACTTCCGGTCTTTTTTAGTGTTCCCACGTTTGTAATTCTCAGCGTCACCTTGCTCTTTCAGTTTTTCCAGGCGTTTCCTTGTGGACCTTCATTTCTGGAGTTTCTGATGTTTTCTTTGTACTTTTTAGTCTTCTATTTCTTCGTGTATGACTTTTCAGAGTGTTAGGGGTTGTTGTCCTTTGCCTGCATCATTTCACCGAGCGTCTGTGCATGCCCAGATTAAACACTGGTTTGCTTTGTCTGCAACAAATATGTTTTTTATATCTTAGGCCAGAATTTTGATCTTCCTGGTAAATTTATGTTAATACACAAACTTACAATTAAGGACCCAGTTGCAGATAATTCAGTGTAAACTTGATCAGATGTTATTGTTGTTCTTGTTGGTGTCCGAACTGTGGTGCTATAAATAGCTGGAGCCCTGCAGGTCGACGTGCGAGTTGATACTGATTCTGCTGCCTCTTGTTTGCCCGACTCTGTCTTTCTTACCTCTGCAGGCTGTGAGCTTACAGAGCTGAAAGCCTCTGTTGGATTTTCCTCCTTCAGCAGGTTTTCTGATGTCGGTACCGTCAGAGCTGAAATCTCAAAATACAACACCTTTCCTTTCCTTTCCTGCTCACTTTGTGTGGAAGTTGCACTCCTGTGCTGCAGGTGGTGAAATAAAGGGGGTCTCTGCATGCATGAACGGCTAAAGATGGACGACGATGCTCATGCATGAAATTCCTACGAGGGTTACGATTTCTGAAACAGAAACACTTTATAAACATGACGTTAGCAGCCTCTGTTCACTTTCAGTTTAATCATTGCTTAATGTAATTAGGCTTACACTCATAGGGCCAAATATGGTGCAGCATCACTTCCTGTTTAATCAGGTAATGAAGAGGTTTTCTGTAAAACTGATTAGGAGCTCAGAGTTCAGAGTTCAATAAATTTACTCGAACTTCTTCTCATTCTTTCATTTCTTGCTCAGCTGATTGATTGATTGATGGATCAGACATGGTAAATGGTAAATGGCCTGTATTTATATAGCGCTTTACTAGTCCCTACGGACCCCAAAGCGCTTTACATATCCAGTCATCCACCCATTCACACACACATTCACACACTGGTGATGGCAAGCTACATTGTAGCCACAGCCACCCTGGGGCGCACTGACAGAGGCGAGGCTGCCGGACACTGGCGCCACCGGGCCCTCTGACCACCACCAGTAGGCAACGGGTGAAGTGTCTTGCCCAAGGACACAACGACCGAGACTGTCCAAGCCGAGGCTCGAACCGGCAACCTTCCAATTACAAGGCGAACTCCCAACTCTTGAGCCACGATCGCCCAGACAGTTGGAGAAAACCTTGTTAATACTGCAGTGTTTGTTGTCTCACCTGGCCTGAGACCCGTGTTCACCTGCCACGTCGATAAAGTTTGTTTTTGAATAGATGAAGCCTGAATAAAACCCGCTGGTGCACGCCGGCACCATTCCTCCTGCTCTGGCCTTTTGGCTGATCATCTGCTGCAGGATAATCATGACTGAAATATTGAAGCGGCGTCGTTTTGGAGGCGAACTGAAATTTGGCAGCGCAATGCAGGAGGAGGGGGAGGAGGGAGTCGTGGGGGAGAGGGGGGAGTTCATCCTCCGCCTGCCCGCAGTCGTCTTCCTTCAGCCCCGCAGTAAAACCCCTCTTAGTGGGTAGTGCCATCTGGCCGGGGCCCCTGGCGGAGGCGTAACGGGGCCCAAAAAACTCGGGGTCGCGATGCTTTACTGCCCAAGCTTGCCGCCTGCAGATGGCAGCGGGCGTGCCGCTGGAAAACGCCAAGGTCGCGACGGCATGTGGCGCGGTGGAAGGGAGAGCTAAATGGCAGTGGGGACGGTGGGGGTGGGGGGGTGGGGTAAGGAGGAGGGAGGATGGAGGGGAGGAGGCGCCGCTGGAGCCATAGCAACATCAGGGCCGTGCTATGCTACATTAAAGAGCAGTGGTAGCTCGCCATATGGGAGGGCTACTGCTATCAAAGCTAATAGCTATGTTAGCTTAATGCACACACACGCACACACACACACGCACACACACACGCAGGAGTTCAGGCTGATACAAAACAAACTTTATGTGTGTGTGTTTTACCACACGCACACACACACGGGCTCACAGTGAGGTGGCAGCTGGTGGAGTGAAAAGCCTCCCAGTACAAAGGAATTTAATAAGAGAACAGCTGAATGAGGCAGACAGACAGACAGAGAGGCGGACAGACGGACGTCTTCCCCCCACATATGACGCACTGCACCACCGACCCGTCTGTCTGTCTGTCTGTCTGTCTTGTACATGCGTTGACCTCATTATGTGAAACTTTGAGCATGTTTCATACGAACATACACAACAGGATGTAAATCCAGGATTTTAGTTGCGTGTTCCTGCATAGATGAAGAACAGAAGGTTTGGTAAAGTAGAAGGAAGAGAAGAAGTGAATCCTTAAATACTTTGACCAAAGCTCGTAACTGTGGGCATCACAAACTAAAAACCAAAGCAAACTAATAATAATTAAGAAAAATCATTACAGTAATTCACAGAAATAATAATTTGGAAACGCATTTCCAGCCATAAAATATGAATATAATAAAGCTGAGAGCAAAACTCTAACATCATATATACGTGTAGTAGCAAACAACAAAAGGGCTTTTTCTGTAATTTAATGGTATATTTATAGTCAAATGAAAAACAGGGTCAATTAAAATTAAATAAAATAAAATTAGTAAAACAAGTGCATTCTGTTATTTAACAGTACATTTCTATTAAAACCAGGAAAGTTTCAGTAATTTTCTGATACATTTACAGTAAAAAATGATACTTTCTGTTATTTAATGTTACCTTTACAGTGAGAAAGTAGACACTTCTCTTACATAATGGTATATTTTGTATATTTTAGTGAAAAAATAAGAAACTTCGAACTTTAAAGCTCACAGGCTACAGCCTAAATAAGCTGTAACTGCACCAAATGAAACCTAAATTTAACTGAACAAAGCGTCCGCATACTTGTGGACTTTAACACATCATTCTTCATTTCACCGCCTTTCATTTAATTTATTCACTCTTAAGATTTTTATTTCTATTTAATTGTATTTTTTTTTCTTATTGTTCCTGTTTTTGCTCTAAACATTATTTGACCTTTTATATTTTCCTGTTACTGTCTTGTCAGCCGTCGCTCTGAACGGCTGTTACAAACACGCTGTATAAATAAAGATTGATTGATTGAACAAACAGTGATGTCAGGCGCTCTGCGGACGATATGAACTTCTTTCTTCGTTTTCTTCTTTCTGTTCATCCCTTTGTCTCCAGTGCTGCACCTCTCTCTCTCTCTTTTTCTCTCTTTCTCTCAGAGTCTCTCGTCCCTTGGCGTCCTCCCTCTCCTCTCTCTCTGCCTGCAGCTGAAGATGAGACTGAAAATTAATTTGGGGGGTTTCATTACATTCACTTTTTGGCCCATTTCCCCGAGTTCAGTCCCCGAGCACACACACGCACACACACATACACACACTCTGTCCATTTCAGCTCTGGGATGAAGGGAACAAGGAGGAGGAGGAAGGAGCTGGATTTTCTTTTTTTTTAAACCCAGACATGTACCGTGTGACCCTGAAGGCTGGTTAAATAATAAATGTCCCCTCACTGGTTGGTTGCTTTTTATTAAGTGGGCAACATTTGTAATCTGCTGGTTGTGTCATCCTTCTAAACTCTCACAAAGTGCTGTCCCCCGATGGGGCGATTCGTACACGCAGCCCCGAATTATCCCTAAGTGAGAAAAGGTGTGTGTGATGCCATAACATCAACAGTCTGTCCTCTGTATGAAACAAGCCACTTTAAGCCAACTTTCTTTTGATTGTCTGACTTCTGGAAGCCTGCAGAGGGGTATTATCACTGCCTGATTGACACAAGAAACCAGATTTCCCACATACATGTGTGAAAATCACCTCATGTTGACTTCGATAGCAGCTTATAGAAAGTGAAAGCTTGAATTAAAGCCGCACTTTATTATTTTAGACATTCGTACTGAAAAAATGTTTAGTGTGAGTTTTTCAGTACCACCAATACAAATAGCAATAATAAATATTACACTATATGCATTACAGGTTTGTAATAGTTGTAACTGCACTGCTTGTAATTTGTGAATTAATATTTAAATGAACAAATTACAGAATTTGTTGAAGAAAAAATTTGAATAAAGCAAATAATGTGTTTGCTTTATTGAATCTGAAATTTTTTACCAAACTGAATTATTTAATAAAGAGACCTGTGATTTTACATCCTTGTTAGAGCTGCATATTACATTATGTATAACATATATAACATTATGCACATAAAAAACAATATTAGTTTAAAAGGAAATAAAACATTTACTTTCTGTAAAGGGCTTTTATTCTGAAACCCGAGGACAGGAAGAAGTCCTTTTTATACAGGGTCAGATGTTGGGACCACTGGGTCAAGTCTGTCACAGAACATTTGTCAGTGCTGTAACTGAAGCAAAGGTGCCAAAACATTAGAGCCAAACTTGTGCGCTATGTGGGAAGTACTCAAACTCAAACTGCAGAATATATGCTGTAAATTTCTACCTTGTTAGTGTGAATCAAGGCTTTGCATAGTAAATAAAGCTCACACTTTATGTAATGAGACACTTAAAACAGTAGAATGTAAATATATCAGCCATACAGCAGAGTAATTACTGCAGGAGAACGGCTCAAACATGCAGGATTAAAAATCAAAGAAATCCAGGGCGTGCTGTTTTAAATAACACTTTAAAGGCCTTTTTTCTCCAGCACAAGCATGTTTAATAGTTTTTTAGATTAAACGTGACCATGCCTGGAGAATAAAGGCATTTAAAATGTTATTTAAAACAGAGCGCCCTGGATTTCTTTGATTTTTGAGTTTGAACATAACCGAAAAAAGAAAAATGATTAGAATCCAGGAAGAACTCTGACTCCGGGACTTTTGTACGGGAGGAAAGTGATTAAGGTGACACACTGAACATGTTGACTGTGTTAGAGAGGCGGTATTCTCAGGCAGAAAACATAACGGCTCGACGACAGAGGGAAAAAGTAAAAGCCTTAAAAGGTTGAAAAATAGAGTTTGGTGGGTGGGGATAAACGGCTGTTTACTGATTGTCGGCCTGCAGGTTTACTCATGTTTCTTCAAAAGTAGAGATTACTTTATGAAGTGAGTATAGAAACATAAACAGGTTTAATTTCAGCGCTGGTTTGTTATTGCTGACCTTCCCGACGCTCTCACACATCTCGCCGTTGTTTCTCTAACGCCTTCGTATTCTCGCCGTCCAATCTCACCTGCTGTCACCTGCTTTCTGCTTTTTACACTTCAAAGAATTTATTTTTAAAAAAAATCTTCAGCGTCTCCCTGCAGCCGCTTCCTTCGCTCGCTCGTGGACTCTCACCTCCTCAGGTAAATTGAGTTTTCAAGGTGAACGTCCCATTACAGGAGAAGGTTGACAAATTAATTTGGTGGGCGCCTTGTTGCAGTGTGGGTAGCGATAGTGACCGGCCTGTCAATTTGAGAAATGAGGTGTAGCTCAGTGAGCCAGATGGGAGAGAAATTGAACAGCACATTAGCTAATTACTTATGCAAATCACCGCCAGTCGCTGCACCTTAACTTAAGCATGCTGGATGACACTCGGGGAGGCTGCTGGAGAGTTTTAGCTAATGCTAAGCCAGACGTGCACCTCAACACAGCCCCTCACCTGCTGCGGGAGCAACAAACCTGCAGCCAAGCAGAAAATGGATCACGCCATGTGAAACCGACGTTACGGCAAAAACAGCAGCAAACGAAGAAGAAATAAAAAGTTTAAAATTCTTCCAAAGTCTCAGATTTTAGGTTTAAATACAGAAACGTTTCACAATAAAAGATAAAAAGATGAAATTAGAGAAAAAACATCCAAGCTTTAAAAGTGAATTAAATTAGGAGGAAGACTTCACATCTCTTTGGGTTTCCTCAGATGAGTCAAAGGATGTTGGGATGATCGTCCAGAATCATTTTTGTGTTTTAAAATCATTTTTTAACGAAGACAAAGAGACGTTTTTACTTTATATATTTACTCCAGATTTAATGCAGATTACTGCAAACCTCACACACGCCTGAGCACTGTGTGAGCATCAGCGCTCACGCATGTGGGGAAACATCGGTTTGATTTAGTGTAACTACAAATCTGAGTGTTTTCTTTGTTAGTTTTTCTGCTGAATGAAGAGTCTATTAAACACTCACTGCTGAGGAGCTGAGATTGTGAATAAAATGACAGTTAAAACTCCAGTGCAGCCAGTGCTCACGTACCATGAATTATTAGGGCGTGGCCTCTTTGAGTGACAGGAGGATGGTGACACAGGTAGCTGTAGCTGCTAGCTGTCTGCTAGGCTTCACCTCGGCTAACTGAAGTGAACACTGTTGGGCCTTTTGGAGTATATTTAAGACTTTTATTTTGAAATGCTATTAAGAACTGCACTGTCTAATCCCAAAATTGTGACTTCTGGCTTCAAAAATACCAACAAAGCACAAACGCAGCGACTCCAAAATGCAGAATTTAGAAGGTGGTTGGTGAATGTTTTCACTTCCAGCTCTAAAACTAAAGATGACAACAGCCAAAATGCAAACAAGCTAGCAGGGAAGTAGTTGTTTATGTTTTCTTCAAGGGTTTAACTTGTGACCCTTTAGAGCAGGGGTGTCACACTCAAATACACAGTGGGCCAAAATTCAAAACTGGAACAAAGTCGCGGGCTAACATTAATATTTATTTAAAAAAAAATCTTCCTCCAGATATAAGAATGAATCTTTTCTTATTGACTCAAATAAGTTTTGCTGGAAAACTGAATATGGAACAAGCAAAGCTTAATACTAAACAATATATATATTAGCTGTATAATACCAGTAGGCCAGCTCTAATAGTAATTTGGTATGACTTCGTGGGCCAAATGTAATTAGGCTGCGGGCCAAATTTGGCCCACGGGCCAGAGTTTGACACCTATGCTTTAGAGGCCCTGATCCTCCGACTGGGAACAAGTAAACTAACAAACACTAAACTGCCAAAAAGTGCGAGCAGGCACAGAAACAAAAACCCTGTCAGCTGGATAAACTCACTTATTCTGTGATACTTCATATTAGCTGGTAATACTTGTGTACTTTTACCTTCTGAACTCTTGTAATGGAGTATTATTAGACGGCTGTATTATTGGAGAGAATTTAAGCACCGCCGCTGGACTTAAGAGGTCATACCTGCTTTATTAAGACTCCTTCATTGACCATCAGGAGCCTCCTGTGTAGCTGATCCCTCCCCATCTGCAGCCTAAGCCTCCTCCTCCTCCTCTTCATCACTACTCAGCATCCCGGTCTGAGACTTGGTGGCCAGGTGTTCATTTAACGCCTAACGGCAGCTCAGTAAGGACGCCCCTGAGTCCGCTTCACGCCGCCGCCAGCCGAGCGAAGACTTCGCTCTGCCAAAACTCCCCTCTCCCCCATAAACCCCCGTTCTCTTCCTCCTCCTCCTCCTCTTCATCCCTTCATCCTCTCCTTTCTTTTCCTCCCTCGTTCTATTGTTTAAACTCTGCCAAACGTTAACCTCGGTGGCGGTGTTATTTCCCCGTCCTCTCCAGGCAATAAACTCCGCAGACGTCCAGCAGCTGGACACTAAAGGCTGCTTTACAGCTGGACGTACGGGAAGCAGGATGGGACATATTTGCTTTAAATACATTTCATACTTTTTTTATATAGTGCTAAAAGATCCTGGTGGTGAATTTAGATCAGACTGACCACTAAGCAGACCATGTTTGTAACCAGGGGTGTCCACCCCTTGTTTTCTCTCCCAGCATGCACAGCGTTCCCTCTCTGAGCTATCAAGTGAAGCTTAGCGTGTTTCACGTGGACCTTTTTCCTAATCGCGCCTCACTAATCCGACCTGCCAAAACCAAACCTCACCGTCCGATCAAAGACCCCCGAGATCTGCGCGGCCGCCGCTGTGGTCGCACGTTAATTAGCCCATCTCAGCCTTTGCTAGAGGATGCTGGGAATAAATGGTGGGTGAATAAAGGAGACAAAGACGAAGTGAGTGCTGGAGCTCGCCTCCTCGCCGCCCCTCTGGAGGCTCGATGTCCGTTAAAATCAAGTCGAGCCGGGGGCGTCAGGGCACCTAGTTCTGATAGCAGGTGTGTGTGTTTGTGCAGGTAGGAAGTGAGGATAATAGACTTGACTGTGTGTGTGTGTGTGTGTGTGTGTGCGCGCGCGCGCGTGTGCATGCATGTGGGGGAGAGTACAAGCATTGATCCATCGATCGGTGTCGGTGTGGCCCCCGAGTGCTGGCAGGCTTAACTGTTATTACTGCTGTGGCTGTTTAGCCGTCAGTCATTAATTAATGCACTCACACTGTTAGCTCTCTCCACCTGTCAGTCACACACACACACACACACACACACACACACACACACACACACACACGAAGCCGTGAGTGATAGCCACTCAGAGTGTTTGATTTCTGCCTGCTGACTGTAATGAAGTGACTGAATGGGGACCGAGGACCGCTCCGCTGATCCGGGTTTAGTGTTTGTGTACAAGTGACCCGGATCAGCCTCCCCCCTCCTGGTTCAGAGAAAGAAGTCGCTTTAGCTTAATGCAGGTTTCCATAGTTATTTTAGGTGTGTGTTAAATCAACTCTTTTTTTAAATGGAGTCTACCGTGGATTCATATTAGTTACTCTGGTTTGTGATCAGAAAACACACCATTGGACTTTCTCTGTTAAATCAGCAGAAATTTGAATGGAGTTTGGTTGTTGAAATGTAGGACAAAGGTCTGTTTTCTCTCCAGCTTGACAGCAAAACAGGTTTAAAGATGCTCTTTGGGCTTTTTTCATGTAATAAATCCATTTAAAGTAAATCCTATCTGAGTCTCTCTCATCCAGAAGTCATATAAGCACCTCTGGAAAAACAAGTGATGTTCAACATAAGGACTGGGAAGGATGGGTACGAGGAAGGGCTTTCTGAGTCTTCCTCAGTGTTCTCCAGCTACAACCAAAGCAGCTCCTCAGGCGGGTACAGACATGTCAGACGAGCCGTGGAGCTTCGGTCAACTCATCTGAACATGAATCTGACATGGATAAAAAAAAAAGTAGATGATGAATATATGATAACTAATCTGTGAAACTAGAAGACATTTAATCAAAAAATGATCGTTCGATCGCACGCTGACCTCTGATGCGAGTTTCACCTATCAGAGACCCTGAGCTCTTCCTCTTCAGGACACACAACTGAACATGTCACAGGTTAAAATGGTGCCTTTGCATCCACATTAACTGTGGATTTTCACCTTGAGTTACTTGTGAATACGTCACAACTGGAACCCACAAATATCTGCCTCTAACAGACGACAGGATGAGGATGAGTTCAACAGAAAGCTGGATTCAGTCTTTTCTTTTCTTTTTAGTTTCCGAACACAAATGTTTCATTTTTAACTGTCAGTCTGGACTGTAAGTGAACGCACCACATGTTTGAGTCCAGTTCGAGTAACGTCTGCTATGTTTTCCTCCTGACGTTTGGTCCAAAGTATCTCAAACCATTAAACTCCACTGCGACATAAACGAGAAGTTGACGACCTAGAAGTAAAATTATTTATTTATTTATAGAAATTTGTTTTAACATCAGATTTTATAAACTGATGTTAGTCTTGATGTAACAGACATGTCTTCTCAGTCAAGTCACTGTAAAACATTTTTTATGGCTGTTAAAAACATTTTCAGTTTCTTGGTTGGCCATTTTTCTTCTTTAAAAGCAGTCTTAATTTACCCAGAATTCACTGTTCTGTAGTCCTAAAGTGCAGCGGTTGAAGTTGTCCATCTATCCTGAAGTCTGTTTAATTTAAACCAAGTCTGAATGGCTTTGTAAGAAACAGGAGTGAGAAGCAGAGCCAGCAAAAGAAATTAATCTTCACATGCAAACTGATCAACATGCTGCGAATATTATTGATTAAAAGTAAAAGCCGAGGCTGAAGTTTGTGTTTGCAGGTGTGTAAAAACCTGCAGCCGGTCATCCCCGCCACCGCCGCCACCTCCAGCTGTGCCGGCAGCAGGTCGCAGCCTGGATGTGACACGGCGGGTGGAAAGAACCGGAGCGGGTCAGCCCGAGGTCAGCGCTAATCTGCATACCGGCGCGGCGCTTGCAAACTTCCCCCGAGAAACAGCTGGGGGGCGGCTGGGTCCCCCCCGCTGGTAACTGGAGCAGCAAAGGCAAGAAACAAAGTGCGGGTCGTTCCTCACAGCGGCGTCCTAATGGAGTCTCATTGAGCCTCATCGGGTTATTTTTCCCTCCATTTGTTCTCCACGTGAATCTGGGTGAATTAAGAAAAGATGTTCGTGATGATTTGTGTGTCCAAGAGAAGCAGAAACAGGTTTCCCCCCGAGCGAGAAGTCTGCTGAGGCCGGACGGGGGGTATTTGGGGCATCTCGGGGGGAGTTCGGGTCCAGGGCTGATCTGTGACACGAAGCAGAGCCGAGAGCAGAGCGTCGACGACGTAAGATTTACTGTAAAGTGCAACATCTGTCCTCCGCCGTCCAGCGACCCCCCCGACTCAGATCCTGTGAATCTGTTTGACTCTGACAGCATCAAACATGCTGCGCTCAGAGCTGCTGTACAACATACGTGACGCACAGTTCATACGACAGAGCGTCCGTCTGCAAAGCAACCTGTGACCCAACCTAACATCTTTCTGAACACAGTCTGTTACATTTTTTCATCTTTATGGACACAAAGTTTCCCACACGAAAATTTTCCTGTTCATTCATTCAGTCATTCGTCTATCTAAACACACTTTTTCCCACTTTTGTGCACATAAAAAAGTCATAAATTATTATTATTTTTTTTTACTCATTCATGTTTCCAGACATGAATTTCCCCTTTTTTTTCATGCCTTTTGTCCTGTTTCCATATTCTGGACAGAATGTTTTTTTTTGTTTTCCTCAAACACAATAATGAACATTTAGAGGCTGCAGGGATTGTATGGATGCAGCCAGTCATGCCACTGCTCACACCTGAGACTCATGTTTGGTATTAATATATCATTATTATTATTTTAGGTTCAGGTTTAGAAAAAGCTCATGGTTTGAGTTAAATGCAGCAGTTGGCACTTCACGTTTTCCTGGTTGCCACGGTGACATGCCCTCACCTCGCATGACGCGTTTTCTGTACTACGTTAAATGATGCTAAAGTTTCAGACTCTGTTTCTGCCGTCGATGCTTCAGCTCCACGTTACATCATAAAACTGATCAGAAGCAGACGTCGATTCGATGAGGCGAGGTCCCGCCAAGCGCATTAAACCGTCACGCGGTCTTCCTGTGAGTCCACTCGTTTGTTTGTGTGGGACTTTCCCAGCATTCGTGGTTAGTGAAGTGTGGACGGTGTTTATCTGACAGCGAATACTGAAACGTTTAAACACCGTACAGAGACAGAGGTGTGCCAGAAGCATCTTACTGTTACAGAGAGCATGAACGGACAAGTGGTGGGATGTAACGTTACTCAAGTACACTTTTACTCTACTGTATTTCTGCTGCTTGCTGATTCCTCTCAATTATATTTTGGATGCAAATATTGCATTTTGTTCATTTTTATATAGCTCTATTTACTTAAAATTCAAACATACTAATATAAGATTTATTACATGTTTATTACATTGCAAAAAAGTCATCTTTAGCCGAGGATCTGGATGCAGATGTGCTCTTTTTCTTGTTTTTTTCTTGTAGATGGACACAAACATGAGAGAGTCTGTTCAGCAATATGAAACCAAAGGAAAATTTGTGCAGAAATACAGCTGTGATACTTGTAATTATGCATAATTATGCATCCTGCTGGGTAACGTTATCTGTAACTATACTAATATTCTATCCATTGTATAATAGTAGCTTTGCATCCAAAATACAACAGAGAAGATGCAGAACATGAAAGTACTTAAAGTACAAGTACAATAGCTCACCACCAGCTGTAACATTAAAGTGATATGCGTGTTAATCAGTGATTATGATCCAGTTACATATGTACAGTCTGCATAATGAGGGTTTTTCCTGACAGCAGTGGTTTACAGGTTTGCCGGTTTGAGCCCGGTTGCATCAGTAAAGTAAAATTGAACATGCAGCGCTTCCTGCTGTGAAACAGGGAGCAGCTGAGAGACGCTTATTAAGTATTTCTGATGGTAAAACTTCTGTCCTTTTAGGTGGAAGTGGGATTATTTTTCATTAGTAAACAGTTTAAATGTTTCACCACTTTGTAAAGGGGGGAAAAAGCCAAATGATTATTTTTGGATATTTATATAGGATGTATTTAAATAATTAATGAAGCTCTTACACACTGAGGCCATGTTTAATGATCAGGCTACAAGGAGCTGAAACTTACAGGTAAATGTTTTCTCGGTCGTATCCTCCTCTCTGTTATTTTTCTGGCGATTCTGTGCAGAGATTAAAAAGCTTTCAAATCTCCGTGCACGGGTTCACGTCTGATCCAGCCTGATTAAACCCTCCTGAACGGAGAGGCTGAGGGCGAGCAGCCAGCTGCACCGCTGATCGTCCCTCAGTGGGAAAGTGTCGACCTGGCAGCCGGCGGGCGAGGCGGGTCGGGTCGGCCCGCAGAGAAGAACCGAGGCCGGCCAAAGGAGAGCACACCAAGGACAAAACCGGCTCTTCTGGACCAGACCTGAGCCAACCTGGGCCGAGCCACGACCAAAAGTCACAGAGACAGAAACAAAAACAAAACCGAGAGGCAAAAACAAGAGCAGGAAAATCCAACAGGCCAAGCGGGTTTTAATGAGGGCCAGAAAAACAGAAATGGATTTACAGTCAACAGTTTTCGACTCTGGAGGCGACGCTCTCCTTCTGAGTTTCCAGTTAGTCGTGATGTTACTAACTATTAGAGAAAGACGGCTCACAGCTGATCCTGATGGTGCTCTCTGCAGGTTAATTAGGACGTAATTTGAGGAAAGGTGATTACATTTGGAGGACTCTTTACAGGCAGCTGTCAGCTTCAAGGTTTTCCTACTTAATAACTAAAACTCAGGATTTCATGGTAGTCCCACAGAGGTATGAATGGAAATGTGAAGATATCAGAAACAGATATTCACTTAAAGTACTGCAGGATACTCACAGTCTGCACGGGATGATCGCTACATAGATTAATAAATGTAGACACGCCACCGCTTAAGTGTCATTAAGCTGTTTGAGTACAAACAGAATGTGTTTTTATTGTGGTCATGATCTCTCTGTACGTGACGCTTGTTCGTCTCACCTTTGAAAGGTAAAGCTGAGGTTAAAGGTGACGTAAAATCCTTTTGAAGGAGTCTGGTGGCTTTTAAAAGAGCTGCTGTTCATGCAGAGCTGTCTGGCAGTCCGAAGGAGTTAAAATACTCTGAACACAGTTAATGTGATAAATGCGCTGCTTAAAACCTGTTCCAGACTTGCAGCTCCTGTTTGGAACGGTTCCTCCCAGTTTGGGCCCAGTCTGGCCAGTTTATAGGTTAGTTAGCCATGGCACTGTTACATGTTGTTGGTCATGAACTGGGCCGGACTACCGGTGGTATAAAAGAAGGGCAGAGCTTCCACGTCTGAAAAGAGAAGCCAAGGATGAAGTGCCTTAAATCTGCTTTCTTTTTAATGGCCAACAGGAGGCGATAGCTGTGGTTGCAAAAAGACACCAGGTCCTGTAGAAGTGTCTTTTGTCCCCAACTGGTCTCTCAGATGGCTGCCCTCCCTGAGCCTTTTTCTGCTGGAGGTTTCTTCCTGTTAAAAGGGAGCTCTTCCTTCCCACTGTCGCCAAGTGGCTGCTCATCGAAGGCCGTCTGATCGTTGTGGTTTCTCTGTATTATTGTATTATACAATACAATAATTGTATTATTGCTATATACATAAAACTGAGTTGAACTGAACCTTTGGATGATTTAATACCAGCAATCAAGTCTCAATAATGTGGCCCATGAAAAAGACTAAATATTTGTGTTTATTCTGCTGCCAGTCTAAAGAAATTTTGTTAGAAAAGTCCCAGAATGCGGTAAAGATCGGCTTCCTTTACACCTGTTTCTGTTTAAAGTAAAAAATGTGTTATAAAAACAGAAAGTGAGCACTCGGGTTCCAAACCTTCACAGTGGACTGATTTAAAACAATCTCAGTCTCTGCTGCTGCTGCTTCTGACAGTTTGTACAAAGGTGAAGAGGTCAGGAGCCAGAGGGGCAGTGCAACATCTGTCCACAGCTGGAAGGAACAAGGTTTCCCAAGAGAAACTCCCATCATCCACTTCCTATTTCTCCTCCACCCACTTCAGCCCCTCATCCTTTAAATAGAGAACATGTGTCGCTCGATCGGCCGGAAGCTGCTCATCACGGATCATAAAGTTGGTGGAAGCTGCAATCCTCTGAGGATCAATTACACATCATCAGATGAGTTAAACGCTGCAGGTTCCCGCTCACGTATCTGCACATCAGGCCGAGTTTACAGCAGCAGCAGCAGCAGCAATGTAACCGACTCTGAGAAGAGTAACGCCGTACCACACAATAAACACTTTTATTTTATTTTCACTGCAGCACCTAACAACACGTTACATGTGCAGCATTAAACTCCAGTAAGACTTCTTGGACGGTCTCTTAGCACCATTAAGCCCACAGCAGGCATGTTATTGGTCAGATGATGTCATTAAAAATGCTCCAAACACAGTCCAGAGGTCCAGTTCAAGGACTCTAATTAACAGCTACATGTCAATCAAAGAGGCCACGCCCCTAATAATGTAATTTTAAGGCTGTACAGTTTTATTAATGGGATAAATTATCTATAGAGACCAAAACTGTTTTTATATCAGGATATAAACATGTTTAATTCTGGTGTAAAATTGGACTTTTTGACATGGGACTCTATGGGGACTGACTCACTGCTGGAGCCTCTACTGGACATTAGAGGAACTGCAGCTCTGCATTGATTGCTGGTTGTCATGAACTTTAAAAAAAGTTCAGATAATTTTGATCCTCCTGGTCATGCACACCTTAACTTCCCACGTTGCACAAGTCCTCCGCTTTGTCTTCAGTTTCTGCCTGTGGATCGTTTCATGAGGTCAGACTGCAGTCCTGGCTGCTTTCCTTCATTTCTTCCCTCATCTTTGACCGATGAGTCATTCATAAAAAATATAAGGAAAGCTACAGTTAAAGCTCAGCTGTGACCTGTAAATCTGTGAGTGTGTTTTAAACATATATACGTACGCGTGTGTGTGTGTCCACGTGTCAACCTAATAAACGGCGTCTCTGAGGAGGAGGCGGAGCCGTGATCTCAGTTCATTAAGCGACTCGGCCCTTGAACGTGTCGCGGCGCTCGCTCACACTCAGCTGCTTTTTAATTAATCTTTAGTTTTCCCCGCTCGGATGCTGAGTCGTGTTAACACCTCGCAAAACGCCGCCAAAGCTTCGGGGGGTGGTGGAGCTGAATTTCAGATGTGAAAAGCGTCTCGATAAAGATTTGATTTGATGAGAGTTTCGCAGCTGTCGTGGAGGTTTTCCACTGTTTTTGAAGCGTTCAGGGTCCCAGCCTCAGGTGTGTTCTGACAGCAGTTAAAGAGGGAAGTGTTGCTTTCTTCACCTGTGGGGCTGCAGGTTTTAGTATTCCCTCTAATGTCTCAGCCGCCCTTCAAACAGAAACTGTTATTCTGTGTAAATGATGTTCAATTTCTCCCCATAGCCAGGCTGCAGTCGGGCTTTCATCTCCTCCAACAGGAGGATAGAGCTGAGCTGGGACTCTGCCAGGCGGAGGACCGGGCAGCTCCTCCGACGTTAAACAACTCCACTGTCAAAAAAACAAAAAAACTGCCTACAAATTTAATGACACTTATTATCTCAAAGGCTACAAATCTGCTTTGTAGTTTTCCCCCTCCAGTACACCTCCCCCTTCCTCCTCCTCCTCCTCCTCCTCGTCAGACATGTTGAAATCTGTTTCAGGTGAGAAGCTTTGAGTTGTTTCACAGTTCATCTTGCCTGGCTGTCTACGGAGACTCATTTGTGCCAAAAATAGAGGGGAAAGAACGTGTTTTACTTCACAGTGTTACAGTTTGGGTCTCTATAGCTGATTTCCACATTCATAATAACTTAAATCTATTTAATTTATTTATAACTCATCTGTTTTAATTGTAGGATTTTTGAGTATTTTTAATGACATTATCTGACCAATGATGTGGCTGCTGTGGGCTTTCAGCAGTCAAAAAGTCTGAGCTCCAGTTTTGGTGAAATTCAATGTTATTGAGCTCTTATGAACCAACATGGCAGCAGCTGAAATGCTAATACCGAGGCTTCAGACTGTCACAAAAGCAGTCTGTGGTTTTAACGCAGTTAACCTGGTTTTTCAGTGACAGGACATCATTTGTGCTCCTTATAAATTGTTTTCCGGTTAGACTGTGATTGTCCTGCAAACAAAACATAAACTCAGGTTTCCTGAAAGCTAAAACAAAAGATGAATAGCTGCAAAATTTCAAATGGTGCCCAGTTTGTCAGTGTGTATTTTCTGTGTGTATGCGACTGCGGTGGCGTGAAGGTGGCGGTGGTCGAGGTGCGTTTGGTTCACGCTGTGTAACACTCCTGCCCTCTGTTTGCGCTGACGGTGCAGTGTCATCGGTGACGGCTGGCAGCCAAAAGAGCCGTGAAAACAACAACCTGAAAAAAAAACAACAACCCAAAAACAAACAAAATCGAGCCGCAACAGGAAGCCGCAGCGGCAACCTTTCACTTCCTGCGCCGAATCAAAGCCGAGGCCGGCGCCGAGCAGGAAACAAAAAAGAGAGAAGCAAGCAGAGATTGACACGGGCCGTGCAGCACTTGACAAGCCTCCTCGTGGCGTTTGTTCAGCAAAATTAAACACTCAGGACTGTTTTCACCTGCTCAGGCAGGCAGCCGCGCATATGGCCCGCAAGTTAAAAATAAAGACAATGCGCATACATTAGCATACATAATGCAGCGCGACCCCCATTTAATATGCAAATTCCCTGAAATATTACTGAACACCTTCTGTTCCGAGAGAATACATTTGAATTTGCAATTAGAGTTATCCTGTATAATTAATGAAAAGCGTCAATTTTTGGCTGCCGCCTAATTTGATTAAACATGTTGATGAGGCGTTTAGAGGCACCGCTGGATCGCAGGAGAAAAGAGATCTGGGATCAGGTGATCAGGGGACAGGGAGCGTTGGGGCCAGGGATCTACGGAGAGGTGATGGCTGAGGTCACTGTGATGTCAGCAGTGTGTGTGCCTGTGTGTGTGTCAGCAGTACAAATGGCGAACAGTGTTCCTGGGATTTTTTTCACCTGGTCACCGTCTGTCAGGTCATTTTACAGGAAGCTGGAAGATGTTCAGGTTTATTCTGCAGGTCAGTCTCAGGTCACATGATCACATGATTCCTACCTGCAGCTGAAGGGAAGCTCCTCCTCCTCATCTGCCTGATGAACATGAATGATGTTTGTGATAAAGTGAGTCTTGCTGATTGAGGCTTGCTTGTATTGCAGAGATCAGATTATTATGGTCTGTATCACCCTGGGAGCTGCATGTGTCTCCATTTTCAGCAATAGCAAAGTAAAACTTTATTTACAGAGTAATGTGTGTGTGTGCTCACACACCTGTAGTTCACAGGTTTGTCCTTTTTATTCAAGCTGCCTTGGGTTAAGGATTTCTGAGATGCTTTTATTTTGAAGGGTAAAGGTCCGTGCTACAAGCCTGTCTGAACAGTCAGCTGAAGCAGTGATGTTATAAAATTAGTTACAGACTCTCCTGTTCTCACCTGAAGATCCTCTGATATTGGACAAGATCATGTGAGATCACCGTTAGTGATGATGTCATAACCAGGGGTTATGTGATGATTATGAGTTTTATTTTGGTGTCCTGCTGTGCTTTGATCCTGGTTTCCTGTTTTCTCTTGTTCCTTTCTTTAGTTTTTACCTCCTGTTTGTTGGATTACTATCGCCTGTGTCTGATCAGTGTGGATATTCAGTCCTGCCTGCCTCTCAGCCTTCATCGAAACATCTGTTCATGTTCCTGGATTCGTTTTTCCATTTTTTGATTTCCGTTTTCACCTTTGAAAATTTTTATTCTGGACTTTACATTCAGCCAATCACAAGCCCCCAGTTTGACCAGCTGACATAAAGTTAAACCAATGGGAGCTAATGATATTTCTGATTGCTATATTAAGGTGAACAGGTAACTGGTACCTGTTTGCTCAGCTGGTTTCCATCGTTTTCCTGGCTCCTGGTAGAAATACTATCAGAAAACAGAAAAATAGAAGACGTGAAACATGAAATAAAAGACGAAACAAGATGAAACTGTTTTTTAAGAAGAGTTGTGAAACACTTCACTGACTGACAGTGACCGGCCGTCATGCATGCGCTCATCCTTTAATTACTGGAGTTTTCTCTGTAATGCTGTGGAGTCTGTGCCTTGCAGTATAAAGCGCCCTGAGGCCGCTGCTGATATATAAATCAAGCTGAATTGAAATGCAGCTCTGCGCTGCTCTCGCTTTCTCGCAGCAGAGCAGGAAACGTCTACCTGCTCCTCCACACCTGAAGTTTGACGGTTAAAAGCAAAGGTGGCAAACAGAGGGAGAGAATTTAGAAAAGAGCTTTATGCTCCTCAGGGGAGTCACTCTAAATCATAACCTCAATATGCACACACACACACACACACACACACACACACACACACATTTAGCCTGCTTGTGCTGTTTATAAAAGGAGTTTAGAGGTGATGCTCAGCTGTATAAGAGATGCTAAAAGACTGAAGAGCTGGAACATTAATTCATCCTCTTCATCTCTAGAGGAACATAAAGCTGGGGTCATGACCTCAGGATGTCTGACCTATGACCTGTGCTGTTTTTCATGTTTTGGAGGTACGATATTTCATACCTTTGACTTCCTGTTGAAGTTTTTCATCCTACAGGCTCTGTGGTCGTAGAATATTGTTTCCATAACGGGTGGGGTTGTTGGCTAATCGCTCGAACCCAGGGTGGAGGACCAGGTGTTGGCTTTTGTGACCTGCTCGGTGTGGTTAGAAAGACCAGGGGCTGAAGTAATAGGAACGAAGATGGAGGGTCGTAACACTGCACACCGCTACACCTCCAGGACTGAAGGATGAGGTGTTTCTAACAGTCTGTTTTTAATAATCTGATTTTTTCCGACTGTACGTTTACTTTATCTCCTGTAGCTGAAAGCTGCTTAAATTTCGATTGTTTGGAACTTTACAGCATAACCTTTGAGGCGGCTCGAAGCAGACATGCTGGACCTTAGCCATTTAGAGTCTCTTTTAAATAAAGGATAAATAAACAGCATGGAGCTGAAAGAAGAAGTGTAATTGTTACTAGATCATGGACACAGACGAGTCCAATATTTTGCTTTTTCTCCCCAAATTAGAAATATATCATAATTAAAGGGAATGTTTTTTGCTCCATTAGCAGTGTGTTGACCTGGTGTGTGGATGAACATCAGATGGTTTTACTGTGCAAAGTAGCTCAAACACGCCAACACTTCAGCACTGATATCCAGACTTCCTGTATCTCTGTTTTTCCCGGGAAAAGGGGCTGATTTCTTGGGTGAAACCCTGGGATCTGATGTCCTGTTGTTGGTGATGAAATGTGTTTCTGTGTGGCTTTAACAGAGCGGAGGACGTGCAGGAATGTTTCACTCTCTGTGCCGTCGCGATGCTGTTAACTGGGAACGTTTCTCTCAGTAATCCACTTACAGCAGGCAGCAAATATGAAGCGATGGACGTGGACGAGGTGTCGCTCTCTCTGCCGCTCAGGGAAAGTGGAAACAGGACACTTTGAGTGTGATATAAATTCAGTTCGCCTGACGTGCTGTTGTGGCTTGAATGAGGTCAGATTTAAGCAGTGGAGTTTATGGCTTTGTTCAGGCAGGAAATGCTGCAGATAGGATGGAGGCGCCCGGCGATTACAACAAGCTTCAGTCAGGAGAAGAAACAGACTTCACGCTGTGCTTTGAACCGCAGATATTTATAGACAAAGATGTTGCTACTCTTCTTTGGAATGATGTCAGCTGCCATATTGCTCAGAGGAGGCCTCACCTGCTAATTTACGCATGTTTTCAAACAACAACAGTTTATCTTCTGTGATGCAGAATTAAAATGTTTCTGATAAGCAGAAGGAAAAGCTTTCCTCTGTGGGTTAAAAACACCTTTGAAACAAACACTTCAGTCCCCTCCACGCCGCCTCAGATATTCCAGCCTCCATCGGCCGAGTCCGGCCCAAGGTCAGGCCAGATGGTGTGGCTGGCTTCACCTTGCTGCTGACCGCTGGTCCCAGCGCAGCAGAGTGGAGCCGCCGCCAAACAGATGGAGAATAGCGGCGAGCTTAAAAACCCTGAAATCTGCAGAGGAGATTCAGCAGGAAAGAAGAAAAAAAAACATGTTTTCTCGGAGCTGTTTGTGCCAATTAGGTGTAATTTTTCTTTACTCGTTACTTTGGATGTGAGTGTGTGTTTAATTTGTCCAATGTGGTTTCAGTGCCGATGCTGACTTCAAAGCCGAGTAAATTACATTTACTTTGTAATGCTTGCATCATTATTCCTCCACTTCATCAGCAACCAATCAGCCTGTGCATGTGTGCATGTGTGTGCATGTGTGTGTGTGGACTCCCCTATATTTATACTGATATTATTATTACCACCAGTTACAGTTTGCAGCCATTGAGAGCCCCCATGGCTCCAGGTTTACTGCACGTCTTTGCTGCCCACATAATTTCATTAACAGGAAATCTGCTCTGTATCAGGATCTGTCTTTAAAAAATAATAATTTTTCAGTTCATATGAAGCTCATTCTTCGCAAAGTTGAGATTATTTCCACACTTTCTTGTGTTTTGAGTGATTTATGTTCATCTTACTCCACCATAGATGAACCCAACGACTCCAAACTGGTGACTTTTACCATCATGACAGTGAATAAAATGAGCCTATGTTATCATATACTGATGTTGGGTTTCGCTCTAAAGATCTGAAGTTTATTAATAATATAGAAAACTGGAAAAAAACTCTAATCATGTCACTGCCAACTAATTTTCTTAAGGTTGATTAAATATATCAGCACACATGAAAGCCCGGGTGGGTTTTTGGTGCCTGTGGAAATAATAAAGCTAAGTTTTAGAGTTGGGGGCTAACTGGAGTCCAATTAAACAGGCCATGATCACCCCTAATAATATATTTAAAAGGAAGTTAAATATTAATCAAGAGGTTAAAAAACATGGTAAAAAAAAACCCTTAAATCTAAAAAACCTAAAATGATTTAAGCGATCAGAGCTGTCCAAAGAAAAGTAACAAATGTGTTTGTAGACTTTTGTTTCAGTACTTTCACAGACTAAATGAGTAAAGTTAAAAGTTCTTCATTATGGTAACAAGTACAGGTGCAAATACTTTATACTGTTAGATGGACATTACCTTTTGGAAGGTTGTGAAGCTCTGTTTAAGAGATTAAATATAAGGTACATTTATTCAATTCAATTTAATTCATTTCATTAATAATTGATGAGGAGATTTAAAAAAACAAATAAAGTGTTGCATTTTTTTTGCAAATGTTTCATCTAAAACTATTTAAAAACATAGTTTTATATTGAGAAACACATAAATATTGATTGAACTAAATGTGGCAAAATTCTAAAATTTTGATGTTTTATTTTCATTTCACTCTTTCTGATGAGTGATTTATTTATTTTTATTGGATTTTAATAAACATGCTGAAATGCTGTTTACATTTTCAGGTCATGTAGATAAATACAAATGTGAATTGTTTTACAAACAATACATTTAAAAAAATATTGGAACTGAACGGCCCCCGTACGGGCTGCCTGTGACGGAGGACATTAGAGGAGAAACTGATGGATGCTCAGCTGGGATGAAGTGAAAATGATTTGTACTAAATTGGCTCAAACATATAAACCTTTGAGAAGACATGGCTGGAACTCAGATTTAAAATAAATAAATAAACACACACAGTTTGTACTCAGTGTTAGTAATTAGTAAGTGTTTTAGATTCCTGGACCTGCTCAGGTGACACATGACAAAATTTTATTTCCCTTCACTCTCTGAGTCGAGGCAGCAGCTGGAAAGGTTAAAGTGGCATGAAGAGATATTGAAATGAAATGGTTGGAAGGCAAGCCTCGGGCGTTTATTCAAATGACCACATTTTTTTTTCTCTTTTCCTTTAATTTTGGCTCAATAAAGCTGGACATTCAGCCATCAGCAGTCAGACACTTAATTAAATACCTCAGCAGTTGTACGAGCTGCGAAGCCTGTTTGGAATAGTAATGGATATAAAGAGAAACATTTGTCAAGCTGATAAGTGAGAGATAAATCTGCTGCCGCCTGATCACATAAATAACCCGAAAAGTCTGACTTTAAACAGACTGGATCAGACTGATGGACAACTGGGATCAGGAGGCGTACTGGGATAACTGGTGCTGCATGTAGACTGCTATGATTTTCTTGTTCCCAATGTAATGAACCTCTATTTGTGAATGGCAGTCATGATAACTGTAGGAAAGCTCTAACACTGAACATCTCTATCAGCTGGCTAATGAAATGATGTTTATCAATATCAGTGTGTGATCTTGATGTATTGCTAACACTAAGGGATTAAAGAAAGTGTGATGAAGAGTTCAGACTTTAAGACAGTGTTTATAAATTTGATTTATTTGATTACTGCAAGAAGAGAAGATTATAGTTAAAACTGTATATTAATGTAGTATAGTAGCGTTTATATTTGTAGAATGTATTCCATTTCAAATAGATGCTAACATGCTAACAAAGTAAATTCTCTCTTACTGTACAAATACGACAAAATACAAATAAACTAAAGTAAATGAAAAATTATATTATGTCTTGGTCATAAATTAGTTTCCAATTAGCAAATAAATTATTAAAAAAATAATTATTGAGTAATCGTGCTAATTAAAATTAAAGTTGTTAAGAGTTACTACGGCTGTAAAAATAATATGACGTTGGTCAGTAGCAAATGCTAATATACCATTTGTTGCTTTTACAAAACAATGAGGTTAATAACAAATGCGACTATGTCATTGTGCTAACAATGCTAATGTGATGCTAACAACGTTTATAATGTAATCTTTGAATATTTGAATGTAATTTAAAAATAACTCATATTTGGTAATCCAGCTAACTTTGATCTTAAAGTACATTATGAACACTTTTTGGTTGATGATTTAAGATGAAAGATTCTTTATTGTCATTATGTATTCACAATTCTGTGTTCTAGCTCTCTCAATATTTATAACAAACAACAAACACAAGAGTAAATATACACAATTGGGCAAGTTGCACAACAATAGGATGTTTTGCACATCCTATTGTTGTGCAATTGCAAAATGCAATCTAATGGTATAAATTAACTTTAATTATAGTGACTTACTTCAGAATGTAGTTAGCTGTTGGGATTTTAATTTGGGATTTTAAAATATGTCGTTCACGTTCCGGTCTACTGGTATCCATTTTAAGCTATTAATCCCAAACCAAATAAAAATATTAATATTAACTACAAACTAACAAACAACAGAGACTGGAGCTAAAACAGCTTATTTAGAACAGAGGATGAACACAGGGGCTGCACAAAAGACCAGCATAGGATTATGAATAATTATTTTTCAACTGTGAATTATGCAAAAGTGTTTTAGTGGAGTCCAAGAATAAAAATATAATTGTGGAAATGAGCAGGACAGTCCAGGTCAAATACACGAGCGTTAACACTGGAATAGAAATGTAACAGTGAGCTGCAGATGATGGTTAAAGGTTGGTTTTTTTTAGTCAAATAAATGTCGACCTTCTACTGTACTTCTGTTTTGCTGTTACATGTAGTTAAAGGTTAGTTCCCCTCGGTGCGATGTTTTCTCAGAGCACTTCAGCCTCATTTATTTAAAAGAAAAAAAATATTCCTCCCCAGTTTTATGATTCATTTAACACTAGTTGCTCACTCCTGCCTGCGCAGTAAATTCTTAATATGTACAACATGATTTAATTATTGCTTCACATTTAAGATACAGAAAGACAGACACACACACACTCTAGTGATTTTAATTAATGTTTTACGTTCGTAAAATATGTTTTCTTTAGCATTCACTACATCACCATGTGCAGTGATACAACCTGTTAAAGGATAGAAAAGGGATTTATATGACGCATCATTAAGTACAAATCCTGTCCAGGAATCTTATTTTTGACCTTTACTGAATATGTAATTATCATTTATTTTGTTCATACTTCCTTCTTTTTCTTATAAAATATTATTTATTATTATGGTGGAAAAGCCAGAGCACTGACAGTGTACAACATTTTGATTGTAATTGGAATTAAATGAGAAAGAGCAAGGACTATAGCCAAAAAGAAACAAACAGCTTTACATTTTTAAGATTGAACTCTTTGTAAAAGCAGCACCAGAGCATTTTCTGCAAAACGCAAGCAAAATCCTAAATATAGACTCCCGAGTAGATGAGTGTAAACGCCAGCATCTTAAAGGCTCTCGGGAAAACTGGTTGTATTTAGCGATGTTCCTAACAATCAGTTTTATAAAGTAAAATGTATATATTTATATATAATTGTATCCAAAGTACTTCATTTTGAGAGTAAAGTTGACTGTCAGTCGACTCCCATAGTTGTAGTTCTTATTATCTCAGTGTGTTTGTGTGCTAAATAAGAAATAGGTTCATCAAGCCTATTAAATCAATCGCTGATCAGATCTTATTTAAAAATGTGTTGTTTTATACTTTGTTGAGGTTAATTCGAGCATCTCTTTGTAGATTTGTTTATTTGTGGTATTTTTATTTAGCTTGTGTTTTTGTGGCTGTTTGGCATCTCTGAAGTTGTACTTGTTGTTATTGACCTGTCTATTATATACAGTTGTTTTTATCTTTGTGGTGTTTTATTGTTTGGTATCTATTTGTCTCATTAGCTCTTAGACGTATCTTTGTAACTGTTGTTTTCCTCTTTTTATCAGTTTGATTTTTCTTTGTGACTTTCACTGCTCTCTGTGAAGGAGAAGCACTTTTTATGAAGCTTTCGAGTGGATTTGCAGCTGCCTGTAGTCATTCTCTAAGTGTAGTTGTGTCTCACATCTCTTTACTGTGTTTCCACAAGCAGTGTGAATTCAGTGAATAAATTCATGCAGCCTGTGCCTAATAAATGTTTCACAATAAAAGCTCTGTTAAGGGAGCTCTTAATGTGAAACAGGATAGAGGAAGTGTTGAGTACAAAATGTACTGATTTCACCAATCAAGGTGATGCTTTATACTAAAATGTGTTGAGGAAATATGGTCTGCATCTGTAAAGTTTGCGGTCTCTTTGCAGTAGTTTTGCATTTCTGCAGTTGTTTTAAAATCTTGTTGCCTCGATCTCTATTTTTATTTGGTTTGATAATCATTTTATTCATTTGATTTCAAGCCAAGCCTCCTCTGGACCTATGCCCTTTGCCCGCTTCAGCCATCGTTTCACTGCTGCTGCTCAACCTCGAGGCCATTACTTTGCTTGTTTGCAGCTCTGAGTAATGAGAACAAACTGAAGGCATCAGTTTGGGATTCTCAGGTCAGAGACAAGTCCACAGGTCGTGAACTCATTGAGCTTTTATGTCTGGAAACAGAGTTTGTTTTCCCTGAAGGTCGGCCTCACTTCAGCGATTTACATCCCGTCTTCTTGATGTTTTCATAATGTGATCTTTGGTATTTGGAGGTTTGACTTCACCTTTGGAGGCTTTAACACAAATGCTGCTGCTGAGTTCAGCTGCCGAGATACCTTTTAGCCACAAACCTTTTTGGCTGTGATGAAATTTTTGTCAAACCTCTGCAAAATGTCAAACTTTTCAGGAAAGAAATTAGTCCTTTTTTTCTGTTTTTACTTTTACCTTGAGGCAGTTTGGAGTTTATCTGCTGGGTTTTAGGAGGATTTCATCAGATGAGAAGTTGAAGGATCCTCTCGGCCCTGAGAGAATTAAAAAAATCTTTCAGTCCAACTTGAAAAACGTGCAACACTGCTGCTATGAGGATTTCACATGATAGTAGTGATACCAGGGATTCTGCTGGATTTAACAGATACTTTATAATTTAGAACACCTAAAAACAAAATATAACATAAAATAAATAACAGCACATGAAGTCCAAATACATGCTTTTCATTTAAAATTAAAGCTCATCGTTGTAGTTCAGAGTAAATAAATATACAAGCTAGAATTGAGGCCCAGAATTGATTAGTTAGAGTCCCAGAGCGTTGAATGTGAAGATTTCAGCTGCTGACCTTTTTATTAAACCATTTTAACCACTGTGGCCTCCTGGAATTTGTTTTCAGACCAAATTCTGTTGAAAGTTTTTCAAAAGCTACACACAAAAGGAATAAAGAGCTCAAAGTCTGACCTTTTCAAGTGACTTATATAACTGTTTTCTTTTGTTTTGTCCAGCTTAGCAAATTCAAGTCAGCTATACAAAATCAGCACTGAGTGGAGCAGATTTCTTGATTTTAGAAAACAATTTATTATTATTATTATTATTATTATTATTATTTATTTATTTATTTACTTATTTTCCAGTGTTTAAACAGTAATTCAGGTATTGTTGTTTGCAGTTATTTTTTATGTATTTGGGGGAGGAAAACCTCTTAATAATTTGCTAACTAATGCTAACAAGGCATATGAAGTCTCCAACATGGGTAAATTAAAGTTGAGGTAAGTTAAAGGACCAGAAAATGCTAATATGCCTACGACAATGCAATACTACCTTGGCCCAAAAAAATCTTGAAAAATGCTACCCCGGCTAATAATCGAACCTACTTTTGCTTCCTGAGTATAGCAATTTCGAGATGAACAGAATCAACTTTTCGGGATTTTTTACCTTTGAACAAATGCTAACTTTTACTAATAAAAAAGTGCCTAACAGATTGCTTTTTGAGATGGCAAAATGTAAATGCCTGAAACATGTTTTATATTTCTTCATATATAAAATGCATATTTAAAAGTTAAAAATCCAAAAGTTAAAAGGGCTAAAACTCTGGCTAATTCAGCTAAAAGTACAGAGACATTTCGTAAAAAACAATGTAAAAGTAAGAAGAAAATAACTGGCAACACATTCTCCAGTGCTTAGCAAAAAAGTTTAATAACAAAACAAAATTGACAAAATTTGAGTAAATTTGCTGATAAACAATAAATCTTGAAACCTGAGATAAATAGCATTGCTAACGTAGCATAAGAGCATAAGCTACACAAGTGATTAAATTGTTTTTCAATGGAAAGTCTTTTCTTAAGCTTGGAAACTATAATATAATGTAATTTGAGTTACTTTAGTGGGGGTCATTTTAGCAGAAGTAAAATAATGTATAACTCTATTTTGCCCCTGGAAATCCCTGCAAGACCCTTGAAGGTTGCCTGGAGTTTGATGGATTTCAGTTCGAGAGCCAACAATTATATTTTCATATCTAAAAAGACAGAATGCGGCTCTCTGTTTAAATCTACAGAGTATTTCTTTTTTTAAAATTTAGCAGAGCTGACCCCTCACTGTAACCTCAGTGAGAAAGCCAACAGCTTCTAGACTTCCAGGTTGTGTCCAGTTTCTTCCAGGTGGTTCCCAGACTGTTTCCAGGCCTGTTCTGGCATATTTCTCACTGTTTGCATCGTCTGTGGATGTTTATCTGGTGGCAGCTGTTCTCTCAACGTGCACTCTGCCTAGCAATATGGTACAAACCCGTACACATGCAATGTACTGCTCGTCATGCCGTAAACTACAACTCCCAGGATTCCCAGAGGGAATCTGGGTGATGGGGGACACTGGGTTGGCCATATCGCAGTGTGGATACATGGAGGAGCAGAGGCAGGTTGATTAGATTGGATTTGTAGGTGTGCTGGGGTGGACAAATCAATGGACACGTGCAGATGATGATTGATGTCTGGACTTAAATGCTTACTTCATTGTTGTTTTTAACAACATCTAAAAGGTGTATTTGCATGTTTTTATGATTTGAAAAATAGACGATTCGTTCACATTAAAATTAGACGGTGATTGAATTTTTGCGTGTTTAGCTGCGGGTGAGGGTTTGCAATGCAGGGAAATATGTAAGATGCACTCATATTTTAGTGTCTCACAGGGAAAACTCACAGATCAGATGAGTCTAGATTTAACCTGAGTGTTACAGTTTTTGCTTTAAAATTTTGAGTGTGTGTTTTATGCCAAGTTTGTGTGTCTGGGTGTGAGTTAAAAAGGCTTACATGGGTGTGTGTGAGATTTCATGCTTGCGTTTCGCTGTATAGTGCATATTATGAGGACGTGGTTGTTTTTCCTCTGAATTTCTCACTTTTCCAGCTCATATTTATGTCCTGATGTCACACACACACACACACACACACACACACACACACACACACACACTGGCTGCAGTGTTGCGTCACACAGATGATTTTTCGATTGCAGAGACAAATATGCTGATCGTCATGACAACGCTGCCAAAATACAGCTGGGGAGTAACCTGAGTTCAGTGTGGGAGAAGTGAGTATGTGCTGGTGTTCCTGTCGTTGTGTGGACATGATCATTGGGTCACTATGTGAGGACTCTTGCTTTCTTATGGGGACAAAGACCAAATCCCCACAAGGTCAATAAATCAGTGGGTGAAGAACTGGTTCAACATTGGAGTACAGTTAGTTTGATGCTAGGATAATATTACCATAAGGTTAATTTAATCTTACAGGTTATAATATAAGGTGTGAATAAGGTTAATTTCTGGTTAGTGTAATGGTAATACACTATATGTATATATAAAATAGCATAATTTATATTTAAAAGAAGTTGGTTTTCCAGTCAGGAACTTTCAAGAAACTGAAGGTGTTAAAGAAAGTTCAGTTTCTTTGAAGTGGAGTTATATAAGGTTCTGAACCATAGCTGCTGTGTTTCCTGCAGCAGGAATTATTAGGCTCCGCCCCCTAAGAAGATTTTATACAACTAAAGGAATCAGTATGAGTTCAAGTGGGTGATAGCCTTTGGACTTCACAAGACTCCATTCATAAAAAGTGGAATTTATCCTCATAAAAACAGGGCCGTTTTTAGTCTACTGGTGCTGCGACTGGTTAGGTAGTTCTGTAGTTTTACTCTGTTTATTTTTGGTGTTGCAGTGAGTTAGTTTGGATTCACACTTTGAGTTATTCGCTGCTAGACCAGCATTGCATCTTTGTGGATGCTGCAAGAAAACTTTGAGAGCAGCTGGAGAGTGCTGCTTCTGCAAACACACCAGATAATAATTTTAACATTAGGTTTAATTAGAAGTTAGTGTGGCTTGACATAGTGTTAGTGTAATCTTAGAATAAGGTTAGGATGATGGTGCATATCTGAAGTGAAGAAAACATGGCTGTGTGAAACGACTTATTCTTATATGACAAGATATGAGATGTTTTTGCAGAGTGTATGCTGCAAAGAAACACTGGTTTACTCTCTGTCTGTCTCTCTCAGGCAGTATGAAATAATTATGGGATGTTCTGTTTGTCTCTGTGCTCCAGGAACTCAGCAGGGTTTTTTTTTTCCAGCACATACACAACATCTCTCCAAAACATTTGTACACACACACACACACACACACACACACACACACACACACACACACACACACACACACGTATTTAACCTCCAGCTAGCAGGAAACAACAGAACACGAACAGGAAGAATCTACAACACTTTCATGTTAAAACATCTCTGCTGTGTTCCCGTTGGCTCCAACATGACTCCCATACAAACAAGACTCCTTATTCAGCCTCTTACATCCAGGCCTCCGAATATCCGTTCTGTGCTGTTTACTGTCACAAAAGTTTAAAAAAATAAATAAATTATAGTGTCTTCTATTATCGCCACAGGCCTCCACACTAGGGGGCACTGTAGATACTTGCTTTGATCCAATCACATGTTCTTGTTTATTGATGGGCTGTTACATAGAGATGGTGCATTTTAAATATATATTTTTGTAGTTTTAGATTCAAACTACGGGATTATGATGGTTAAACAAACTCACAAAAGCGATCATTATCATCAATAATCTGTATGTTAACATAGAGGAAATTAGAAAAACGAATAAATGAGTCTAATTGTCAGCACAATGTAATGTTGGTTATTATTTATTAGTGTAGGTTAGATTTGATGGGACGGTAGGACGGCAATGTGATGGTAAAATAGGGTTCTGGTGAGATTCATGTAACTTTAGGATAAAGCTAGTTTAATCAGATTAAGGGCAGGATAATGTTATGGTAAGGGTTATTGCAGTGTTTGGCTTACGTTACTGTCAGCGTATTGCTGGAAAAATGTTTTGATATGAAATTAGGATGAGTAAAGTGAGACTAATGAAACAAGGTTATGAAGGAGTTAATATAATGTTACAATAAGGTTAGTTTAGCAAGCTTAATGGGATGACAAGGTTAATTTTAAGTTTATTGTAATATTTGTTTTCAACAATGTTAGAAAAAGGTTTGGCTTAAGTTGTTTCAAAGTTTGGATAAGGTTAGACTAAAGTTAGTCTGGTGAGCCTATAAGGTCAGTATCCTGTTAGGATAAGGTTTTGGTAAGGTTAGGATAACGTTACTGCAGTATCATTAATCGGGCAAGGTTAGGATAATATTAAGGTAGGGTTAATATAATGTTTTAAATAAGTTAGCAAGATATTAGAATTGGTTTTTGGTTATTATAAAGTTAGTATAAGGTTGGGGGTAAGGATAGAATAATTTTACTCTAATGTTAGCGTATAACGTTTGTTATAATGTGAGGAAAGCGCTTGGGTAAATGTGTTACGGCGTTTCATTTAGGCTAATGTTAGCATCATTTTAGAGTAAGCTTTGGGTAAAACTACTACATAGTGAGGATAAGGTTAGAGTAAGGTTAATATTACATTTTAGTTTACTGTTAGCATAACATTTGGAAGATGTCAGGGTAGTGTTACCTCAAAGTTTGGATAAGGTGAAAGTTTTTTGGGTAAAGTTCCTGCAGTGCTTGGTTTAGCTAAACGTTAGCATCATTACAGACTAGCGTTTTTGGTTACAAAAAAGTTATAAAATCTCAAATAAAGTGAAATTCTGTTTTCTGGTATAGTGTTGTGTAAGATATTGTTGGGACAGTGTTAACTAAAGTGTGGACATGTTTCATATTTAGATATCGTTACCGGTCTGTTGTAACAACCATATCAGAGTCAGAGAAGTTTAGAGCAATTAGCGTCTGAAAAATCTTCCTCCCTGCAGATGAACTCCTTCATGTGTTTTTAGATTTTGGCTTTTGATCCTTGCAATGGAGTCATCATGTTTCCAGCCTTTTGGAGCAATGGATTTTGTGCCACATTATTTTTAAATGAAGAAAAACTTCCCTCCGGTCACAGAGGGGGAAGAAGAGGCAGGGATGGGAGCATCGCTTTCTTTTTTTATTATTGTGATCGATTCAGATTGATTACGTTCACATATTTAACGTGACGCGCTCCTCTCTTACTGTTGCTTCATTTGGAGCAAAAAAAAAAGAGGGGGCGGGCGGATGACGTTCCGCTGCCGCCGCTGCCGCCACTGCCGCCTCCTCCCAGAATGCATAATGGCGGCACTCAATATTTCAGACGGAACAAATGAATTGCGCGAGGCTCTTTTAGCAGAATAAACTGCTTTTGCGCGTCAAGACAAAGTCTGGGGACTAAGGGACCGAGGACCTAATGTGTTGTGACAATAGACAGTAGAGAGACTGTGTGTGTGTGTGTGTGTGCGTGTATGTGTGCATGCGTGTGTGTGAGACAGAGGCAGATCTGTTCCAGGGACTGTTTTAGTGCCTCATCAAATATTTAGTTTGATTGTACATGGTCCTGTAATTGCCATCTTGGCTTGTGAATTATTGATGGCGTGTAGCAGAGCCAAGGAGGGCCCTCATCCACACACACACACACACACACACACACACACACACACACACACACACACACACTGCTCGCTCATGTGCTGTAATAAGGCCAGACAAAAGCAAAGACACACACACACACACACACACACTGAGGCTGGTGCTGAGGCCAGTGAATCATCATGTAATGGTAATGGGCATGAAGCTGCTCTTGTTTCATATCCTAATTAGCTGCAGAGGAGCATCATCTGAATTCCTCAGTAATTATTTGAAGAGGGCGTTTCAACAACACGGCAGAGTCAATATTAGACTTTACTCGACCTTCTAATGAGGCGGCCCTTCTTCTTCCTCTCCTTCTGATGTTTTTGTAGCTCAAGCTGCCTCCCAGCTTCTCCTTCTGTTATTTTTATTTTCTCGCTTTTGTTTCTCAGCTGCAGATCCTCCACGGTTTGTTCGTTAGCTGCAAACAAATGAGATGTGACGGCGAGGCGGTTAGCGGGTTAACCAGGACGGATTGCTGTTAGCTCGCCGGCGGCCCCGGCTCGCCACGCTTGGCTTTGTGTTTCGTTTCAGTTTTGTCACCCGTAAGATGAGCTGGAGCTGGTGGTGAAGGCGGCGGCGTGCTGGCCCAGACTCGCCGGGCGGTCAGGTGGTAAACCTGCAGCGGCGGGTGGCGTGGTGGCTTCTCACAGAGAGCATCAAACTGTGAGGGCGAGTGGTGGCGGCGGCTGCAGGATCAGCAGCACGGCAGCTTTTAAAAATACTCCTGCTGAAATATTGATTTTTTTTTTCTGCTTCTTTTTCTTTCTTGCCTAACGTAATAAGTGAGACACTCCAGGGAGGGGTGTGTGTGTGTGTGTGTGTGTGTGAGAGAGAGAGAGAGCATCCTTGCTCAGCCCTCAGACTGTGTGTGTGTTCATTTGAACTGTGTGTGTGTTCATCAGGGCCTTGTAATCTGAGCCTGACATAATTGCTTCCCATAGTGCACTGGGTGTGGTCGGGGTTGACATCATCTAGAGTAGCCGGTGAAAATGCTGAAGTCAGACCGACGCCCCCCCCGATGTGAGCTAATTTAGCTTTAAAGGCGCTCCACTGGAACAATTACACCAGCCGCGGTCACTTTCCTTCTTCCATTCAGAATTAAAGGCCTCAGTAGCGATCGACCACTCACAGGATAGTTTCAGGACTTTCTACAGCTACCACATAAACATGGAGGGCCTAGAGGTCAGAGGTCACCCAGGGATGACTGAAAATGACTAGAAATAACCAGAGACTAATGAATAAGTGACCAAAAACAGAATATATATATATATAAACCGAGATACAGAAGGTCATCAAACAACCGCGGCGAACCACAAAATGGCTTTAAAAAGAGAAAAATTACTACAAAGACGACAACGACGCACAAAACAACAGCACTGAACTGTAAAATGGATCCAAAGAGATGAAAACAAGAGCAATTAGAAGCAAAGCAATGAAACAGAATTGAATAATAACCAGAAATGGAGATGGAAAAACACAAAACTACAAGAAATAATGCAGAGAGATATAAAACGACTTCAAAAAGACACAAAAAATGACTTTACGGAAAGACACAAGGTCAATGAAAGCCTTCAAATAGACTTGAAATAACTGTAGAGAGAAACAAAATGAGGCAAAATCCCAAAGGACACGAAACAACCACAAAGAGAGAAAACGGGATCAAAAAGAAAATTTAAAGGACACAAAATTACTTAAGACAAACAAAACGACCACAATGACACACACAGGCCGACTTTAAAGACGTAAATTGGCTTCAAAGAGACAAAAAAGGAGCCCAAAGGACACGACATGGTTTTAAAGACCACAAAGTGAGAAAAAAACTGCCCTTTTAATAGCTTCTTCTGATTCGCTGCCCCTCTCAAACAGAAGGTTCAAGCAGCAGGTGGGAAGGACACAGAAACCTTTATATATATTTTTGTTACCCGTCCACCTGAATCCACAGTGATGTAACCTGACGTCCACTTTAAAGCCGTGTGTTTCCCGGGTGCTGCCGCTCCGTGTGACGGGAATAATGGGAACGGTGTGGTGGATAGTGTTTAATATTCCCACAGGGGAGAACCAGGTTTGTGATTTAGCTTTAGTTCCTAGGAGGGGAAATCTTTTTTGACTTTAATATCATGTTGAACACAACTGCTGTTGTGTATTCCCTCCACGCCGCCTGCCAGGCTCTGCTCTCCTGAAGGGCAGCGCTGATTTCAGAGCTGCATTAAGCTCCGCTCTCCGTCCTGCTATAATTGATTGTCGGTCGGTGTAATGAGGTGACAGCTTACACCAGCAGACTCCGTCTCTCTCATTATCTTTACCTCCTTTTTAAGAGCCCGAGAAGAAGGAGTAGAAGAAGGAGTCGGGCGGGCTAATGACGGAGCTCCGCCTGCACGCTTCGCTTCATTATTTATTGTGTTTTAATACGTTTTCAGGGAGGAGAGCGGCGCTCCTTCACTGTCTCCTCAACCTCTCACTTGCAGTGCTGTCGACCTAATCCTCAGACTTTAATCTGGTTTCAGTGGGAAAAAAAAGGAAGCGATCCAGGTGAAAACTGCTTCCTCCATGTCAGGTTATAATACTCGAGTACTGCGAGTATCAGCCTGGTTAACTGCCAATCAGGAAGCAGGTAACAGCGGGCTGTTTTCCACTGTAGGAACTCGAGGTCAGTTTTATTATGTCTGTGTGTGCTCCGACTGCAGGACCTGCCCTGTGGGGCTTCTTTAGGGCCGTTTAAGGGCAGCCCCCTCTCGACAGCTCGGGGAGGCTGCTGGTCAAACTGGTAGAGGACTACAACTAGAAGCCTGTGATGTCCACGTGCGAGCTGCTTTTGGTGTAACTTGGATATGACCTGCAGAACCAGAGGCCACCAAGAGATCATGGCTCTGTTTCAGAGGCCAATACGCTGCAGCTGTGTCATAAGAGGTTCATTAGCTCTGATTCATGCCCTGTTTCTTTCCGTTTTACTTTCACTTGCCGGTCAGATTTACACATTAAATAGTATGCACAGCCACCCTTCCACACCGTACTGTTGGGCAGTGCTGACAGCTCAGTTGCACTGATGATATAACCTGGTGGGTTAAACCACCGGTGGGCCACTGTACTTTTCAGAGCCACAGAGCTTTCAGCGCCTCCACCCTGGTGAGGGTCAATTAGGCACACCTGTCTGCAGAACCGCTCCCAGAATTCAAACACCTGGCTGGGATCGTGCCGGTTCACCTGTGCGGATCCAGTCAGGGTCTGGGAGGTTCCTCAGCAGCTTTTATGATGTGGGGCGGGTTGATTCACTGGTGGAGAACAGCGAGGGTGGTGGTTGGGGGTATCAGCAGCAGCAGTGCTGACCTGTAACCAGATGCCCGAGCTGTCAGTGGTTTTAATGTTGTGGCCGTTCTACGTTTACATTTGGACTCTTTCCTTTGTTCTGATTCTACACAAAAATAGTGGGTGCAGTATGTCGACATGTGCAGATATTTAAAAAAAAATGTGTGTGTGCTTTAAGTGCCAGTGTGGTTGAAAATAGATGTGCCTGCACTAGAATATTGTTGGTGTGTACACAGTATATACTGTATGATTGTGTGTATTCCATTGTGTATATTGGGTGAGTGTGTAGTGTGTGTGTGTGTGTGTGTGTGCCCCTGGTCTTGTCTCCAGCTGCGTTTTAATTCAATCCGTATCGATCCATATCAGCTCTCTGAAGGACTCAGTATCATCTGAATGGAGCTCCATATTATTCTGTTCACTGCCATAAAGGGCATTAGAGCCTCCAGAGCAGCAGATCAGCTTTCAGTCAATACACACACACACACACACAGCTCGCCACCTCCCTCTGCCTCTTCGCTGTGTCTCTTTGAAAGGCTTAGTTCACCCCAAAATTTTGAGGATTACGTTTGATTGTTTCCATGTAAAGTGTTTCTATTTCTGACTTTATTTATTATCTACACCTAAATGATATTTGCTGTTCAGACCTTGGATGGCATCTGAGGAATGTGATTGGCTGCAGGAGTGCAGCCACTTCCTGATGAAGATCAAGTACCCAAACACTGCTTTAGGACAGCGTGCAGGCAGCAAGCAGCCGTGTCCAGAAGCATCTTTCTGCAACATGCGCATAACTGTGTTTACAACAAGAGGAAACGGACCTTTGCTTTCTTACAGAAATATAATTTGTCTGTTAAATCTAGGGATACAAATAATTTATATGACGAACATACGGATGTTATATATCTCTATGGTGAACAGATTTTAAATCCAATCTCGAAGCTTTGAAATATCTTTGAGAAACATCTCAATTTTAAAAGTATTTGAAGCATGTTTAAAGGAGCACACAGCCCATTTATTTATAAAAATCTGACTTGTTGCGCATAAATGTGTGACATGTTTTTACAGGGTTTGTGAACACAGGTAGAAATGAATAAAAGGAGCGGTGGTTAAAGAGTGTGTGCTTCAGTAATCAAAGTTTATGTTGGAATCTTATGTCATTACGAGCTGTTACGGTGCAGCTGCCGCGGCGCTCGTCTCCGCTCGGATTCTGGAGCTTGTTCAGTTTCTATGTCTCTAATGGGGGCCATTATAAAGTAAATAAAAAAGGACAAAGCTTTTGAAATAAACCGGATGAGGGAGAAGAAGTCCCCTCTGGGTGAAACGGCTGTTTTAAGTTGTAAAAACATGAAAGATTTTAATGAAGGGGTAGAGTTTAAGAGTGTTTACGCTTTAAAAACGTAATTATCGAGAATCCGGGGTTAAGGTGGAAGTCCTGCGAGTACAAACAACCTCTCGCATCCATCCACTGATAAAGTTTTATCAAATATGTCTTAGTTCCATCATTAACGAGCAGCTAAACAACGTTTTTGGTCCAAATTTGATTAGAAGTGTAAAAACGCCGTCAGACTGCACAGAACAGTGAAACAGGCTGAGCGCCCGCTGTGTGTTTTTAAAGATATTGTTACTGTCTTATTAAGGTGGAAATCGATGCCGACCTCGCAGAGCCCCCACTTCCGCACCCCCACAGCTCCTCATGCACTCCCAGCATGCTTTGCTAAGGCAGCAGAATAAGGAGGAGGAGGTGAAAAAGATGGGGTGTGGGTATTCTGCCGAGGTTATCCCCTGGTTAATGTGACATGTCTGTCTGCGACCTTGCCGCTTGTTAACTGCCCGGATTATTATTGTGATAATGTGGCAATTAAAAAGGAAGCGCACCATGAGAACGGGGTGGAGGGGCTTATGGTCCGAGAGATGGATGTGCACAGATTACAAGGCAGTGGGAAATGCATTAAGGTGGCAATCCATTCTGACCCCCCCTCCCCCTCCCTTCACCGTCCTCCTCCAAAGCTGCTGGTTATTACCGCCCATCCTCATTGATATCCATTTCCAATCAATACTCCTCTGCTGCCGTAAAAATCGCCGTAAATCAACGCGCGGCGAGCGAGAGATCGGGCGCGCAGGACGGAAAATCAAAAGGCGGGCCCTAATGAGACGCCATAAGTCTGCAGGAAGTGTCGACCGCCTTTATCAAGACGCCGCTGCAGAATTGTAATTTTATCTGCTGCTCAGATAAAGAGGCGATATGTGACCCGACACGAAGAAACAGCAACACATTCAGCCCTGAGACAGGCTCCGTCCTCTCAGCCTTTCACAGGAAGATGTAGCAAATCTGTGCGGTTGTTAAATAAATGTGTGTGATTTTAGCTTCTGCATGCAGTTTAACATTTTACGTAACCATATAAGTTTATTTGGACTGACGCTGGTAAAACTCCTCCTGATGCAAATGAGCGTCCTGCAGAGTCTGAGCCCGGCTTCCTCTGATTCTCAAACTGTGCCTGTGTTCTGGTTCTCGTCCATTTTGAGCAGCAGTTCAAATGAAACTAATCGTATTTCTCTCTTTTTTTCCTGTTTTGTCTACACATCTTTCAGATTCTTCCTGAAGTTCTTCCTCAAGTGCAATCAGAACTGTTTGAAAAATGCAGGAAACCCGAGAGACATGAGGAGGTTCCAGGTAAAAGTCCAGCAGGGAAGCAGTTATCTTCCATGAAAAATTTAAAATCCGAAATAACCCTGAGGGCTGTGTCCACAACAGGTGGTGGTGTCCACTACAGTCAACGTGGATGGTCACGTGCTGGCCGTGTCAGACAACATGTTCGTCCACAACAACTCCAAACATGGCCGCCGAGCCCGACGACTGGACCCATCTGAAGGTAAGATGTGACTCAAACAGATCAAATTATTGAGCAGGGTACAAAGTTCTGGTTTGGATTTTTTTGTTGAGGTGGAATAAAGACAGAATAATAAGCTTCTGTCAGAAGTTTGTAGGACTCATTCTGTCTGTCATGTCGATCAGAAGATGTGTAGAAGGTTCAGCTGCAGTTGTGTTTAGTCAGTAACAGACCACAGCTGTTAGAAAAGTACAATAAACTCTGAGGTTGGGATCGGTTTCTCCAGCAGACTGCAGGTTTCTGGCTCTTTGGAACAAGGTGAGAGGATAAGCAGCTCACAGGTTAATCTGGTCTTCCTGCTTCACGTTTGGTTGTTGTTACAGAGAGAAACCTGCTGTTTATTAAGTGAAACGTCAGGCCTGTATGAAACTTTCTGCCGGCTCAGTGTCCTGCTGGACGTTGTGTTCCTCCGGGGCACGGCGAACAAACGCTCCGTTCTTCCACCTTCCAAGGCGACCAAATAAAATGCATCATCTGCGTATAAACTTCACACATTGAAACTCGACTCTGAGAGCTGGAGCTCAGCGGCAACATATCCTCTGAAGTTGTAAACTTTAACGCCACTTTGCCCTGTCCCCACTCTAATAAAACCCGATGACATAAGTCTCTCGCTTGATTCGACCTACTTGGGGTGCCAGGAGGGAGGGGCTTAACCAAAGCTGTAGCAGGTTTTCTGGGCAGAATCAGTAAAAGATATTTCATTTGTGCTCACCGAGGAAGCCCACCAATCACATCCTGTTATATTCTGTCAGAGCATTTTGACACGAGTCAGTTGGAACAAATCAAAAACCTGTTTTTCTTTTAACCTCGTCCTGGTTAAAGTTTTAGGCCTTGGAGCAGCAGGTGGG
The DNA here is from genome assembly GCF_963576455.1 of Neolamprologus multifasciatus. Lineage (NCBI taxonomy): Eukaryota > Metazoa > Chordata > Actinopteri > Cichliformes > Cichlidae > Neolamprologus > Neolamprologus multifasciatus. The sequence continues at coordinate 6,271,273 of NC_140440.1, forward strand.
TGGGGTTACCTGCAAGTCCTACAAGTCAACCTAAACAGGTTCACATTAACCTCCTGTTACTGTCTACAGCTCTTTAGGCACTTTGTCTTGTCCCATTTGGCAACTCGTCTGGGTAACAGAAAGCCTGAGGTTTTTTTCAGAGCAGTGAGCCAGTGCGTTTCCTCTCATACATCAAACTACCTCACTTTGCTGTTTCCCTCGACGCTGTTAAAGATGTGAGGCTTTGCCAGGAGAGATGGTGTAACTCCTTCACTTGTTAAAACTCACTTTGAACGCCAAACTCGTGGGGCTCACCGTACGGGGCGCTGGAAGTGTCAGGTGACTGTCGGTGACAGAAAAGTCGACAAGCCGGCGTTCTTACGCCGCTCTTCCTCCTTAAACAGTAAAAGGTCCTCTGACACCTCCCAAACCACATCGCTCTGAGGTTTCCCTTGACTTGCGTTAAAGTTTGAGGTGTTTCCAGGAGAGATGGTGTTCCTTTACTTGTTTTAACCCACTTGGAAGCAGGCGGGTCTTACAGGGCATCAAGAAAGCAGTTTGAATAAATACACTTCTGCATGAACTCCCAGCACTTTTAGCCAAACATCGCGCCTCTGAGACACACACAGCAGAGTCCTGAAACAATTCAGCACCAGACATCCACCGTGTCCTCCCCTCAGATGCCTCCCTTTGCCGTTTCCTCTGACTTTGAAAAAGTCTGAGACTTTTCCAAAAGCCGGTGATGTAATTGTCTCGTTTGGTTTAACCTACTTGCAGCACCAGGTGGGTGGTGTTTATCACACTCGGGGCATTTCAGTCGAGATAAGGCTACTCGATCAAAGAAGCAGCAGCTGCCCTTTTTCTGAGCGTGCCGTCCTGCAGGCCCGTCTCCAACCGTGTGGCAGGTCCAGAGCTCTAAAACAAACGCTTCTTGACACTAATCTGTCAGCACCTTCAGCAGGCTGGGATCCTTGTGTGTCTCACCTGTGAAAGTGCCTCGGGATATTTAGGAAAGTTTATCAAATCAGCAGTCAAACATTCATGAGCACAAGTGTTTTGCACTGAGGATGCTGCGTGTACTGTACGGCGTCCTGCAGGGGCCAAAAGGGGATCGTTGTTTACCAGCCGGTCCTGTATCTCAGCCCACGGAGGGAAGCTCGAGGCCTTTCATCTCATCCAGCCTGGGATGTTTCCAGAGACGATAAAAAGCCCCAACATCTGCTCCCGCCTTTGTCACCAGCTCTCAGCCTCCCGTCTCCTTGATAAAACTTTCCACCGCCTGCTCCTCGTCTTTGTGTTCTGTTCATTTGATTTGAACCCCCCGTCGTTCCCTTTCCAGCACAACCCCCCCTTCACACCCGCTGGACTGTTTGTTTACTGCTGTGACAAAAGGGGGAAATTAATAAGGAGGTGACAATCGAGTCCCCTCTGCAGCGGCTTCAGGGGCTGGGGAGGCCGAGTCTTTTCATCTGGAAGAAGTTAGTGCTGCAGCCTTAGAAGGGCAACAAGCATCCTGAAGTGTGGTTCCCAAAGCAGCGTCTTTAAATATAAGTTCAGTCTTTCAGCTTCCTGCTTAGAAACTTGACACATCCAGAGATTTGCCTGGAGATGAAGCCGAACCATTTCCTTCTGATTTAGGGAGGCTCTGGTCTGTTTTAAGAAAGACACGTTTGTTTCCAACCTGGATTACTCAAATCCAGTGTAGTCCAGCCTGATAATCAGTATTTAAGTGATGGAAACCGAAAGCTTTGTCTCTGGAGTCCCTTCACTTTAGCTTCTTTAAAAACATCTTAAAATCAAATCAAATCTTTCAGCATTGGGTGAATTTGTAAATAATGATCTTATGAACCCTTTAAAGCCTGAGTGTAAACTGAGTGTTTATTCAGCCTTCTGACAAAAATAAAAAAAATATGGGTTTACTTAAATGATTTTTAATTTGTTTCATTTCTGCTACATTCGAGATTTTTGTGTAGTTTATTTGTCACAATTTGTTTGTCGTATCATAGTAAAGCATTTAGCAAGATGTATGGTTTAAAAAAAACTCACAGTGATGACGTACATGTCAGATACGACACGTGGTGTTACGTGGTGTTAAACCTGCCAACAGCGTTTTTAACATTTTAGCCATTACAGATGCCTCACCTGTTCGTCCTTTAAGGAGGTTTCTGTGCTTCTCTGTCAGATCTGGAGGCACCTTAAGCTGGTTTAATGTCGAATTTTTCCACAGGTTGGTTTATTTATCAGTTTTCAGTAAAGACGTCAGAATCTTAATGTCTCTGCTCACGTCGGGCCTTCATGCAGATGTATAAATAAAATGTAAAATAAGAGATTTATCTAAATCACTCAGAGCTTTCTCAGTGAGCTCACGCTGCCAGTAACTGCTGGCAGAAAGTCATTACCGCGCTGATAATAATGGAGAAAATTGTAACTGGGATGTTTAATCGAGTCTTTGAATGCAGCTTTATAGATGAGATCACATAATAAACAATGAGAGACTCGTTCATGCTCTGACTGGAATATCAGATCGTCCTACTAATAAAACAGCTCTCGGTCCGGGAAAAGGTTGTAAAGCTGCGGAGCCTCGGCTTGCTTTGCGTCCGTCCGCCTGTCTGACTCGACTCTGCTCGAGTCCGGACACCAGTCTAGTCATTACGGAGACACTGTTTATGTGGAGAACCTTATTGATCTCTGTGGCGTTGGAAAAACCAATCATTTTGCATTTTGTATTAGAGGGGGAGTAACACACTGAATCTGACTGAAAGCTCTCTGTGGGTGTAAGAAATGTCACAGCTTTAAGGTTGTTAAAGATTTGTTGCCTTTTTCATTACCTTCCCCAGATGAAACATCTAAATAACGATAAAAATATTACATCAGACTCGTCGTTCTCTTCCTGCTCGCGGAAAGTGTGATTCTCACGTCGGTCTGCATGTGATGCAGGATGAATTCTGACCTGATTTTCAGGAAGCAGCGTGTTTCAAAGGGCATTTCTCCAGGAAGAACACACACTCACACCATTTGATGGACATCTGAACCAAAGTGTTTAAGCTGGCAGATAAAATTTAACAAGTTTTAGATGAATTATGTCACACAGGCCTGCAGACCTCCAGCCCTGGAACCAGACTGGTTGGTGACCAGTTGGCTGGAGGTTGTCAGTTGAGGTGAGTCTCGGAGAGCCTCGCTGTGATTACTTTGGTTGAACATGGCGTCTGGGACGAACGACTGGAAGTGTGGAGCTGTTGCTGATAGGCCCACCAGCTGAATGAGCTCTCTAAAACGATCTGATGTCTGTTACTTGACCTCTGTGCGACCCCAACTGTCACTCATGCTACTGTCATGTGTTTGTATGTTTCCGAAGCAGCCACTCCCTGCATCAAAGCCATCAGTCCAAGCGAAGGCTGGACGACTGGCGGCGCCACCGTCATCCTCATCGGGGACAACTTCTTCGACGGCCTGCAGGTCGTCTTTGGCACGATGCTGGTCTGGAGCGAGGTGAGACGACTCTTATTCAGATATCACACATTAAATGCTTTACCGGGTTGTTTAAGGCCCCGTGTTTTGCACTCTAACATTTTTTAGGCTGATCGCAGTAAAGAAATAACTTTGGCGCAGAACCTGTGCTCCGAGAACAACTGCACAAACCGTACATCATGTTCTCCATCTTCATCTTTCACACACACACACACACGCTCGTATCATAGGAACACCTGTGTCTGTGTCTGCAGCAAGTCTGCGTGTCCCCAAAAATATGCAGATTCAGTGCGAGCTGAGCTGCAGGAGGAGCTGCGCATACGGTGCACCATGAAATATTGAAGTGAGTCCAGAAGAGCAGAACACCTGGCGGGGAAGGAGGGAAGATGCACCTCCACACGCCGACGGAGCTCCTGACTTTGATCAGCGTCGTGTGGCGGCAAGCAGACGGACTCCAAAGCCCAGCATCCCTCTGAACACAGACTGCATGCTGACCCAGATCCCAGTCAGGCGGTCGGCGCGTTCTTACTCAGAAAGTTTTAACAGGAAGAAGAATCAGCTGCTCTCGTTCCACTCCTCGGTTATCGTTCCAGACATCAGCTGCTATTTGTAAAACTCAATATTTATCGTGTAGAAGAGGCGGAGAAATCTGAGGACGATACAGATGATAGAACTGATGGGTGTGATCAAAGGTCGTGATGCCGAACCTCCAAAGAAGAAGTTTGTGATGCAGAGATGGATTTGCAGACGCAGACTGAGGGCAAATTAAAAGCATGTAAAACCATAATTTTTACTGTAGTTTGAGAAAAAACTCTCTAACATGTGAGGCTCAGAAAATTAGCTTTTTTGGAGGATTTCCTGTCATGTGTTGCAAAATTCCAACCCAGCAAAAACCTGCTGAAGACGCATCTTCGACTGAGATTTGGTTAAAAAAAGGGAAAATTTACTTTGCAGGTCAGTGAGAAAACCTCTGAATATCCCTGAAAAGTTAAAGGCCTTCATTAGATTCCTTTTTGCCTGAAGCCTAACATTACGCGGTTCCCTCTGAAAAAAAATGCTGGTGGGATTTTTCCAGAATTTGTGTTTATTGTAGAAAATATTCTCTGTGGGAAATAAAAGCTTGGACTTGTTTAGCTCAGCGAGATAATCACAAATTTGCAGCGCTTTTAAGATTTCTTTAAAGTTTGCTAAAAATAAAATGTTACTCTGTAAACGCACTAACCACCCACTAACTTCCTGTGTTTGCTGTGATGACATTTACTGTCGTGTCTTGCTGTCCGAGCTTGCGCCGTCAAGCTTACAGAGTACTGACAGACCATGTATGGAGTCACTAAACTAATCCATGTGCACGAGGCTACCGTCCCCCTTACTCACAAAAAACGGGTCCAGACTGTCTTTTACGCCTCGAGCCATCAAACGTTTGAACTCGAGCAGGTTCAGGTGGCTCACTTAATCATCCCTAACATGTGAGGAGGGTGAAGGTCTCTGTTTATGGTGTGATTTATGCTGATGTGATTGTGTTCGTGTGGGTATACGAATGTCCGTTAACTTTCCCCACAGGGACAAATAAACTTGTTTATCGATCTTTTAACGACTTGTTACCGCCTTCTTTGAGTTTTTAAACTTGTGTTGTGTTATTTTTTTATATTTGGAAACTGCTCAGGCTTAGAAGAAGATGACAGTTTTTTTGTTTCGTGAGTTTCAAAGTCGTCCTGATTATTTGAAAGTTTTTCTCATGATTCCAGGCTGATTTAAAGACCGCAGCTTGAACATTTTGTCCTGTTTTTGTTTCTCTCTTGACTCAGCTGATCACCCCTCACGCCATCCGGGTCCAGACTCCCCCTCGCCACATCCCAGGTGTCGTGGAGGTCACGCTGTCCTACAAGTCCAAACAGTTCTGCAAAGGAGCTCCGGGACGCTTTGTGTACACCGGTAAGCTTTCAAACCAAACCCCGTTGTCAAGCGGAGTTTTCTAAACACTGAAGTTCTCAGAGAGGTTTTAAATCGCTATCCAACGGTTTGATACTGATAGTAAAGTACCGTCAGTTCAAATTCACCACCATTAAATCCGTAAAAGGAGAATAAATCCATCCATTACTGAGCTCTAAATCGTCATGTGATGAGGCTGAAACAGAGTGGTGCTTTCACCCAAAATAAAACGTCTATATAACATCTACAAAGTTTGGGCTCGTCGCTCATATTTCAGTGTGAACAAACTTTCCTTCTCAGTTCTACTGGTTTATGCTGGTTTATACTGGTTAATACCTGCGATTTAAGGTTTCAGATCTTGAGACTCGAGGGGTGATCCTCACCATGGAGGAGTCACTGTAAACACTTTTCCACGTCCTGACAGCAAGGTAAACATTTTCCCCGTACGACTCCCTGCTCTGCTCCTCCTCAGCGCGCCCTTCAGCCTCTTTGTCAGCCGTCAGCAGTCAAACGTCCGAAGACTCGATATCTGACTCTCAGATCAGTGCTTCCACTGTCGCCGATTATTCCGTCAGAATATCCAGATGTCATTCAAAGCAGCAGAAAGGTCAGCTCGAAGGCTGTTTAGCCCGATAAGTAAATGTCACTGTGTTGGTTTGTGAAAGAGGCAAGCGTGTTGGAGTTTTCTGTTTAACACCAGTTTATCGCCGCCTCCTTCCTCTCGCCCTCGTCTTTGTTGGGGGTGCCGCCTCCTCCGACGGCAGGGCCACGCTCACAATGGACGCTCTGGCCGCCGCCTCCTTTTGCAATGCTAATCTGCGATCCCATTTACAGATACGGCTGACAAGAGCGGCACGTTGCTTTTATGTGGAGGTGTGCTGTGAATAGAGCCTGTTGTTATCTCAGAGTCCATTAGAGGATGTTCTCCACCTCAGAAACACGCTGGAGGAGGCCTGAAGGAGCTCACAGAACAGCCACACCAGCTTTTCTTACATCAGCTTCAAGTGTTTTACATAATCAGATGAGCTGAAGAGTTGAAAAAAGTCCCCAGAGTTACCTGAAAAACAACAGCAAAGTATATAAAAAGGCTAGAGGTTGAAGGCATTTATGCATTATATCCATATTTCCTGCTTTTCTCTTCTTCGATGTCATAATTAGATTTTTTTCTGGGTTTTTGGAGTTTGGTTGAGCTGTAATTGAAATTTGAAGACATTTAATTGGGTATTGGGATGTATATAGCATGTATTTTATGGAAAAAATAACGAATTGATCACTGGGAATGACGTTCATCAGACTGAGAATCAGATACTGCTTCACTGTCATGCAATGTTCGCATGCATTGGCTGGTGAGGATGTGGTTTAATGAGCTGAACGAGTCGTTCTGCTGCCAATGAAAAAACGCACAGCGGTCTGTAAAAACTCTGGTCTGCTCCTTTAATCCAGCCTCCACAATCCCAACCAAGAAACGGGAATGTCTGACTCCAGCTTGATTGATGGGCGAACAACAAAACTGAGCGTCCCCGAAGGCATCGCGAGGCTGAACCCGACAGGTGGCCGCATCATAACGCCGCTCAGTTTCTCCTACCCGCCTCTACTCGTGCCAGGGAGACGGCCGCATTGTGCACGCACGTCGCTGCTTCATCTGATTTACACATGACATGTTCAGATACGCAGGAGCAGGCGTGTGCGCTTCAGTGCACGCTCAGTGTGCCAACAGCGTGTTGTGTTCATGAATGTAAAATGAGCTGAGTTTTAGATACCGAGCAGGCGAGCGGCAGGTAAATGAAGAGAAAACAGACTGCTGATGTCACTTCCTTCACGAGCCCACACACAACAAAGCCCATCAAACCCCCCTGGAAACCCTTCAAGGCTCCTACTGTTTTCATAAGAATACCTGGAGCCTTTTCAAGGACCTTTGGGGTCTGCAGGAGGATGCAGCGAGGTCTCAGGTGTCTTTGAGTCAGTTTTCTCGGGTTCAAACTGGTGAAGTGAACCTAGATGAGTTTCCAGTGGTTTCTGAGCAGATCTAGCCTTCTTAAGGAAGTTGTAGGCATCTTAGATAGGTTCCAGGATTTCATCTAGTTGTGTTAAAGCCTTTAAAGGCTGTAGTCTGTAGTCCTTGAGGAAGTTGCACAAGTTCCTTGAGAGTGTACAAATGTAGTTTAAAAAGATTTTAGGCATCCTTTACAGAGTCTGAAGATTGTTCCAGCGGTTGGAGATGCTCCAGGACACCTTGGTCAGGTTTCAGTGGTCTTTAAGGAGGTTAAAGGGACTTGAAGGATCTAGATTTTGTAAGGAGGTCGTAGGTATCAGTAAGCAGTCTTAAGCTGATTTCAGCGGTCCTTGGAGAAGTTCCAGTGCTCCTAATTGTTATTAAGGTGGTTGAAGGGACCTTGAGGAGTTTCCAATGTTCCTCAAGCAGGCCAAGACTATTTAATGAGATTCCAGGGGTTATTAAAGAACTTCTTAATTATTTAGTTGGTGGTCCTTGAGGAAGTTGTAAAGGTCCCTTGAGCAAGTTCCAGGGTTTTTAAATAGGTTGGAGGTGTCCTTGAGGAAGTTGTTGGGGTTTTCAGGATTCTCTCCAGTGGTTAGGTTGAAGTTCAGTGTGCGTACCTGCACATTTATACACCCTAAACGGGGAGATGGGTCTCTGCCAGCCAATCAGAGAGCAGCTCTTCTGTGAACATTCCCGTTAGTATTCCCTCGTTTCCTCCCCCGGCTGCTCTGCCTCTCCTGCTGCCTCTGAGCTGAAGGTGGAGTGACGAGCAGTGGGATCCGAGTGTTTCCCAGATTTCCCGTCTTCCTTCCTCTCTGCAGCTTTGAGCGGCTTCAGGATTTGATCCCGCGGCTTCGCTCGGAAAAACTGGCCAAAGGCAAGAAAGCTGAGCGGAATGACAAAAAGCCTGAGAGCTGAAAAGGTTCCTCCTCCTCCTCGTCTTCCTCGCTAATCATCTGCACTGCAAGCAGATTACCACTGAGATACACAAATCACCTGGCTCATTGTGCCACATTTAACGTTTATTTTTTAATTTTATTTGCATTTAGTTTCAATGATCAATCCATTTTTACATTAAACTGTTTTAATGTAAATTGGAAAATTAAAAAAAAACAACACAATCAGTAAATTTTAATATTTCTTGCCAGTTTTTGTTTATTTTTTATTTTCCAGATTTAGAGTTTTGTCGTTTTCTGAAACTTCTGGGGGTTTTGTAGTTTTGTTTTTGTAGGATTTTCTTTAAGAACTGGTTCTTAGTAGGTTTTTTTTCACTTCTTTTACTTTTGCAGTTTAATGTTTTTGTAGTTTTATTGGATCTCCAGCTTTTCCAGGTTCGCACTATCTGTAGTATTTTGTGTAGTATTTACTGTGTACACTGTATTTTTGTAGTATTCTGTGATTCTAATGAGCACTTCTCTAGTACTGTGTAGTATACTTGCTGGATCTGTATCCTGCAGTGAAGCTGTAGTACTCCTGTAGTGCTCTGGCATGGTAGCTGTAGTACTCCTGGAGTAGTACTACTGTAGTACTCCTGCAGTGTAGCTGAATTACTCCTGCAGTACTGTGTAGTTTTCCTGCAGGCCTGTGGTTTCTGGTGTTCCCGGTATCTCCCTCCACTTGGCTGTGGGTGTTGAGTCGCTGGTGCTGCCGGGTCCACACCTCCTCTGTGCTTGTAATGCACGGATCAATGCAGCCTGCGGGGGGGGAGGCTCGGGGGAGGCGCGGGAGGGGAGTGGAGCTGTGGGATCGATGGGTGCTGAGTTATTGCGGCACTCGTCCACTGATTTTTAGAGAGCTGTGTTTTCCCAGGAAAGTCAATACCTCCAGGCTCCCCTCATTAATTTCAACCCCTCCATCCCCACTGCGCCTCCCTCCTCCCCCTCCTCCTGCAGCTGCACCTGGGGATCTGCAGCCCTGGAGAGAGAAGGGTGGAGGAGGAGGAGGAAGACAGGGAGAGAGAAACTGAGATGATGAAGTCAGATGAAGGGGGAGAAGAGAGAAAAGGAGGGAGGTGTTGCAAACTGAGGTGATGAAGTCAGATCCAGGGGGGAGGACAAGGAGGGAGAGGAGGACGGGTGGAGGAGGAAGAGGAGTAAGAGGAGGAGAAAGATGTGATCCCGGGTTTTAAAAAGCAGACAGAAGGAAAAATATTGATTCCTGATATGGAGATCATGTTTGCACCAGATTATTGATGTAGTTCCTCCTCCAGGAACAAAAGTCTGTGCCCAGTGTGAGCAGGGAGGCCACAAACTGGAGGCAAACTGGAGGCGTTAACTGGAGGACACCCAGTACCAGTATCATCATCATCGGGCAGGCCTCAACATGCCTGACCCCCCACCCCCACCCCACCCCTTTTCTGTACACCTGGGAGCTGCAGCTGCTCAGCTGTGTACACTCCAAAAGTATGTGGACATGTCAGCATTGCATCGAAGCACTCAGTGTCCGCATTATTACTGCAGCTTCTCCGAACTGAGCACATCCTCTCTCGGCTGTTCTGTTCTACTTTTATGGAGCTGTTTGTGTTTTACTGCGCTTGTGTTTATCCTTTATTGGCTGTTTTCTCTGCTTCACCCTGTGGAACATTTTACTTACTCAGATTTTTGGTTTTGTTCTTTCTTGTAGAGATTTAACTCTAATGAGCCAAATTATTTCGTACTGGTTCTTTTTTATTGTTATTTCTGCTGCTGTGGTGCAGAAATCAGTGTCTGTGGGTTTCATGGGTAATGTGCTGGGTTCTGGATGTTTATATATATGCGTTAATATTTCATGATTTATACAGTAATTGTTATTTATACTGCATTTTTAGTCTTCTCCATTTTTCTGGGTTTTATTTTTTAATATTCTGGTTCTACAGGTTTGTAGTTTTTATGCTTCTGCAGCAGCTCATCCCTGTCCTCTCCTGCCCCCTCTGTGGAAAACTGAAGGTCAGAGGTCAGACTTACTTCCACACAGACTGGTAGAACTTTCTGCTTAAAACTCGCAGTGTGTTATTCGAAGTAATGACAAACTTAGTTGAGAAAAACTCAAATTCAGGTCTCAATTTTTCAGCTGCCAGTTCCAGACCAGATATTCCAAACCTGTTATTCCAGCTTCAGATCACCATTGATATTCCAGGTCTGGTCTAGATGTTTTAGATATTCCTGATCTGATATTCAGTTTTTTACCATGTTTAATGAGGTTGTTTTTTCTGGAATCCCCCGGATTTGTTCTGCAGTTTCTGTTTCATAGAAAATTAATCTTTCTGGATTTTTTATGATGTTTCCTGCAGTTTCTAACTTTTTGTTTTCCTTATTCACTTGTTTGAGATGTTACGTGTGATTTAAGCGCAGCCGGACTTACTTAAACAGGTACTATGCACAGGGGTTTTTTGTTTTTTCTCTCCTTTTAGAGAACGGGTGGTTTAGTGTCTCTGCACTTTGGGGCTTATAATGATTTCAGATCCGTTTCTGAGGTGAAGTTTCTTGTTTCCACCACCGAGCTGGAGCACTGTAGCAAATGTAGCTCCCAGCTCTGGTTTTAAATGCTGCTTCAGAACAAAATACCTCAGAGGTAGCCGGTCCCTTGTCTCCTGCAGGGAAACGTACTGCACTGATGTTACGCGATAATCCTCACGGTGGTGGTTTTTAAGTTACTGGGATGCACCCTCCACCCGTCCCCTCTCCGCTCCGTGTTTTTTTTGTTGGTGGTTTTCCGGTGTGGGCGTTGGGATCCCTCTGGGACCGGCCCTGAGATTAAGCAGCTCTGCAAATAAAATCCACTCCACTTACTTGGATAATTGTTTTACTGGAATAACTAAAGGATTCAGTGTTTTTCTGTGGATGCAAAGGTCAAACTTCTGCTGATTTAGTGCCGCCCTCCTCACGCTCTCCCAGTGCTCAGTAAAGGCTGACGAATCTCAGTTTATCCTGTTTGTTCTCCATCTTACTTCTCCTCTTCATGGAAAAGTCAGAGGTCAGAGGTCAAGCCTACATAGGCAGCCTGAGTGATACTCCGAGTGTAAACGGTTTTTTCAGGTCTGACTATTCCAGGTCTAAACATGATGATCTTGAAGATGTTTGACGTTGTTTATGTTGCTGCGTTCATTAAATAAACGAAGGAGCTGTAGCGTTGCCCAAACTGAGCTTAATTTAACCACCTGATCATTTGGGATGACATCACTAGAATGGACCAATCAGTGAACCTGTATGCCCTCGTGTGATGCAGACCTGGTTCATTAATAGTAAGTCTGAACTCAAATGCAACTTCCTCACTCTGAGCTCCTCTCTCAAAGTACAATGAAGCACTTTGTAAGTTCTGCTCTTCCTCCTCCTCCTCCTCGGCACACATGGAAAACATTAGCAGATTGTTCCAGAGGGTTCGCTGAAGGTCTGCGAACGTGTAACCAAGAGCCTGGCGTTACACCTCCGACCTCAGCTGGAGGAGAGGAGGAGGAGGCGCTCCCTCTGTTTTCGCTGTTCCCCCCTCTCCTGTCGACACGTCTGAGGCACCGTTCGCTAATTGACTTCTGAATTTTTATTGTTTAATTACTGTCGCAGTAACACATGGAGGCAATTATCTGTAGCCTGCTCGGGATCGGCTTACAGCGGCTGACGGAAACAAAGAGAGGACGAGGCAAACGCCGTTTATGGCAGGACTCGCAGTGAGGACAGAACTCATAATTCAGCCCGAAAAACCTCCGTCTGAACCACCGAAAAACGTCTCTTCAGCCTCGTCTTTTTATTATATTTAACCCTCTCTGGCCCCGACAGCAACAATTCCCAAAGACAAAATGCTGGTTTACAGGAGGAGGGATTCAGTGCGCTTTAGTTTTGTAGTTTGTGGGTTTGTTTCAAGTTAAGTTGAACAGACTAAGGATCAGACGTACTAATCATGAGGCCACAGTTTGGCTATAAGTTCAGGATTTGCTCTCTCCAGAAACAACACAGCTAACGAGCCTGCAGCTGCTTCACTGCAGCTCAGACCAGCGTTTAAACCTGGAGTCAGTTTTAGAATAACTCTGACACAAACACCTGGCAGAAAGCGCAGATCACTGCCCCGCCCTGATCCTGGTTCTGATAGAGGTCTCTTCCTGTTTTATGGGAGTTCTTCCTTCCCACCATCGCCAAGTGCTGCTCACAGGGGGTCTTGGAATCTCTCTCCAGTTGTCTCTCCAGGGTCTTTACCTTATAATATAAGGCACTTTGAGATGACTGTTGGTCGTTTGTTGATCTATTAAGGAAATTTCTGTGAATTGAAATTAAGATTTTGGCTGGTCGAAGCCATTAGCGCACGGCGTGAGGAGCAAATTCCTGGGTAAAAGAACGTGTTGCTCTAAGTGCCCCAGTGAAGCTCGTTCAGAGTGAATGCCAGACGTGATTGGCTGTTCAGGTTTGTGACTCATCTGTAGATTTATTTAAAAACCATCAGTTTGTGTGTTTTTGTTTTAGTGACGTCTAAATCTCGATTAAACATCATCTTCATTTTGTGTTGAAAGCTCACATCTGTGCGACGCCCCGAATAACTCCAGCAGATGTTTAAGGAGACGTGCTTCAGATGTTACCTGTGATTTAAGCACAGTCGGACCTGCGGCGGCGTTATTTCTTCTTCACAAGCGTCAGACCTGTTTGCAGCACAGAGGGCGAGGCGAGGAGGCGGATTAAAAGTGAGGCGCTTGCATCAGTCAGTGGAGTCATTAACACCCTCCTCCACCTCCTACACCCGCCTCTGCTGCAATCGATGCTCATAGAAATTTCATGAACTTTAAACAGTGATTGACAGGCAGCTCCGGCCCCGGCCGCCGCCAACGCCGCGCCCTCACAGAGTGTATGAAGTGACAAAAGTTACTGGAGCATGAATTAACTGACCGGCGTGTGTGTGTGTGTCATGTAAAGTCTCATTAATAGAAACTTGATTATCTAATTCAAATCTTTAAGATGAAGAGCACGGCCCGCTCGCAGCCTGATGTTGGACAGATGTTCAGCAGATTATTCACTGTGAAGGTTTTTCAGCCCTTTGTCTGCAGGTCCTCTCAGGATTATTAAAAGCACTTTACGCTCCCCGCAAGAAGAAGAAAAACACACCGTTGCAGGTGCTTCACAGTCAGGAAAAATACACATTTAAGGGTGCATGCAGGCAAGTTTTTATCGATATCTAAGTAGTTAAACTCCAAAACTACAGATTTTTTATGATACAGTTTGGGTTCCGGTCGACAAAATTTGTTCTCTTCGTGTTCTTTCCCCGTGTCTTGTCTTGTTTTCTGTGCTGAGGACTCGACGCCTGCATGGTGGTGCATCCTCGACACGTTTGAACAGCACCAACTGTCGAGGCTTCATTCAGTGAAGTTCAGCACTTTCTTCATCTCGGAAAAATTCTGTTTTCTCTAAAAAATAACCGCATACAGTCGAAGTCTTCACCTGCAAGGACGAGAACCTGAACCATCAGAATGTTTATTATTGAAATTCTTCTCCAAAGTTTTCCCAATCAGGGAACCAAAATATATCAACTTTTAAAGACAAACAGCTAAAACGCAGGGTCAGGAGCTGCTGGGATTGTCGCTGATGGTTTCTAATATCTCACAGGGTTAAAACGATCTTTCATCTTTTAGTGATCTAAATATAAACAGAGTGTTTTTTTGTGTTTTTATTCTTCACTACTACAAAACACCTGAGGAAACCCATCGTCCTGCTTTACCTCGGCCAGATGTTTAAACTTTAGATGCTTCATAAAGGCAGAATTTATGGTTTTTGTGTTCCTAATAAAGTGATCAGCGAGTTTGTGTTACAGAGTTGGGATGTGACGCGTCAGGAGGCACGTCTCAGTCACTTAGCGGCGATCACACGGCAGCAATGAAACAACACGAGCGCTGTGGCGTCCCCGCCTTTGATCTCGCCTCTCGTGTCGTCTTTTAATAGACGGCAGAAGTGTGCTCTCCGCCGCGGGAATTCCTCGACTCTCAGCAGAGACGCACCACATTTCATATATCAAAGAGCTCCACTTTGGGAACGGGGACTTGTGGAACTAACGTCGGGTAATTAGCCATTTCTGCGGGGGCATTTTCGGCGGCCACTCCAGAAAATAATAACTTCTCAGGTGGGGGGCCTATTTCTTTGAGGCACTCTGCTCGGCCGGCTCTAATCACGGCGAGGTAATTATTCGCTGATTAACACGCGGCGTCGGGGCGGATGTTCGCTCTAATCACAGGGGCTGTTGCGTCAGCGACGGCTCTCGGAGGAGGAAGCAGAAGGGAGTGGGCGCTCATGTGGGTTATAGAGACGAGACGACGGTACCTGAAGATACCTGAAGACACCTGGCGGGTTCGGGAGGGCCGACTCTGATCTTCATCAGAAGATCGCGTCTTCATTGCGTAAAGAATGAAAGAAAAACATTTCAACATCAAACCAACACTGACGCCAAAATCCTCTGCAACACGGAATCATCCGCCACTGAAAGTAGTCCCCAAAGTGCAGATAGACTCAGAGTTCATACGTTTGATCTGTTTTTGCTCATTTTTATCTCTCTTTCCATTTTCTGCTTGTTTTACTTAAACACGTGCAGACATGTCCCCACAGGACCGCCCTCCTTGTCACACCAGCGTGCACATCCATGTAAAACAAACAAGCTGCAGAGGAAACTTTACGCTTGCTGTCATTTACAGACCTGCCTCGTCGCCCCTGCTCTCTGCGATGACTGAGTGATGAATTGGAAGTCGGAGCAGATCAATAATCCGCTGAAAAGATGCTTTCGGGGTGTTATGGCAGCCTGTCAGCATGCCCCCCACCCCAGCTGATGCCAGTTGGCCACTTGACAAGCAGAAAAACAAATCAGCGCGTCCACTTAAGGCTCGGCATGTCGTGCATCTGTCACACACACACACACACACACACACACACACTGAAGGAGGCGAGGAATCATCAGCAGTTGCGATCGGCGGGCCATGAGGCCAAACGCCGCGCTGACCTGCATCAATCATGCGGCCGGGGGAGATGGGAAATTGCAGCACACGTTACTGCGGGACGGATGAGCGGCGCCTATTTGAAATGATGAGAGTAATACAGGAGGAAACCACGCAGCACTGAAGTCTGCCGGCTCATCGGGGACACGAGAGCGCCTGCGACGAGGCCGTGAACGCCAAAACAAAAACGGTAAAGGTGAGCAGAGACCCTAAAGTGCAGATTTCATCTCCGGCTGGTAAATATGTACAAACCAGCGGCGTGGAAAAGCTGATTCAGGGCGAGGAGCAGCAAATGAAAGATAAATGTAAACAGTAGTGAGGAGGAGGATGTAAACAGAGGCGGGCTCTCCTCTGAAGCACGGCGCCCTGCTGGATTGTGGGAGCCGAAGCGAGCGGGGTAATGAGCCTGCTGAGATGTTCCAGTAATCCGCCGTCCTCCCTCCCAAAGCTCTGATCCTCTGATCTGTGATCAGCCGCCATCTGCAGCCAGAAGCGGCGAATGATCCCAGAACGAGGAGAAGAAGAGGAAGCTTCCCCCTCAGCTCGCTGTCAGGGCGAAGCCGGACAGGTGAGAAGCACCAGGTGGTCAGTTTGACAGCAGGAGAAGAATTGAGACAAGAATCCAGATCTGCGGCTTCAGCTTTAAAAGAAGCACGTTTGATTCATTCGCTCTTCAGTGTGGCTGCACCCTTTCACAATAAAAGCTGGGTAATTAGGGATGCAGTGATTGAAAGTTTTCAGATTCATTTCCAGAATTTTAAGTCTGACCTTTAAGCTTTTGCCCAGTTTGTGTTTTTTTCTGGGACTGTGTGTGTCACAGTATAGTTTTTAGCCGTCTCATGAAGCACTAGTGGTCACTTTAAAAAGCCTGAGCCCTCAGACCCATAGAGGTCCAGCATGGATACATTTTACATCCTCACTTTCATCCTGCAGCATTTCGCTCTGTTTTAAAGCCTTCTTTCTCATCCTGTTACTTTTTATCACCTTCTGTAAATTTTATGTGTCTCCTGCTTTTATTTGACTCTTTTTTTTTTTTAAAGCTTCTGTCTTGATTGTTCAGACATTATTAATCGAGCAGTAGTTGCTGGGTGTTTGAGCAGGAAGTGAACGTCTCTCCTGTAAGTGCATAAAATATCCTTCTCCTCTCCGACGCTCCAGATATGCCGTGAAGAAATTAGTTTCAAATGTGATCCGCCTCCCCCTTCTTCTCTTCTCTTCCTCTCCTCAGTCACTTAGCGGTCTAATAACGGAGCGTGCCGCTCAGCAGGACGCCGGCCAACCGTTTGATCACCTTCACAGCGAGGGCAGAGAAAGGATCCAAAGAGAGAGAGAGAGAGAGAGAGGGAGAGAGATAAATACTATAATATATAAAAAATCCCCTCCTCTCGCTCGCCTCTGTCTCTCCCGCCCTCCTCTCACCTCTGAATTATCTTCCTCTGCTCCTTTTCTGATTTATAAAAAGCATCAGACGGCAGGAGAAAGCGACGGCCGTGGCCTCCTCGCGCTGAACAAAGAGGAGCAGAGAAAAATCAATACAAATTACGATGGAGAAAGTGGCACTGATGCCTGGAATTGCAGCATATGTTTACACTAAATCAGGCAATCTGTCTTCATATGGGCGGTGTAATGCGTGGGGTGGGGGGAGGGGGGGTCAGGGTTCGCGTTGCCAGCCGCCGTTCTCCAATTACACTGGCTCCTTTGGAAGGAGGCGGTCTTTATCGATTGGCTGGGAGGAGCACGGGGCCCTGCAGGCAGCCAATGGGGCGCTGGGGTCAAAGTGCAGCGAGATTTTAATAAGGCAAAGTAATGGGCTTAATGCCTGTAGGGGGGTCGATCCCCATCAGAGGTTCATTAAAACTTCTGTCTTTGTTTCATTCTCCGTCTGTGGTCGTCTCCACCTCCAGCAACGATCGCGACCTCAGAGCGCCGTCACGTCTCTGGAGAGAGGCGTCTGAATCCAGATGTTTTATCAAACCAACTCGACTTATCGAGACACTCAGTGGACTCATCAGAGCCCAGAGCGGTGTGGACTCATCAGAGCCCAGAGCGGTGTGGACTCATCAGAGCCCAGAGCGGTGTGGACTCATTAGAGTCCAAATTATATTCAGGCTCAAAGTTTGTATTGTTAGGGGCGTGGCCTCTTTGACTTACAGTTGTATGGTTACAGTTCAGTTAGCTAGGCTGCCCCTCGACTAACTGAACTGGACCTCTGGGCTGTGTTTGTGCTGTTGGAGCCTTTTGGATAATTTTTAATGACCTCATCTGACCAATAAAAGGGCTGCTGTGAGGTCACTGTACTAACAGACCGTCTAAGAAATCTGAGGTCCAGTTTTGGTGAATTCTAGGATTTTATTTGGCTGTCGCTGAGCACTAATTGTCAGGTATTTGTGTCTGTGGATTCAGCTTGTTAGCATTAGTGTCACTACTTACACTGAAGAAACAACATGGTGGCAGGAAAGCTGCTGATGTTGGATGATATCACAGTGATAACGTCCACACGTTTGGCGATGAGCCTATGTGCAGGAGGTTGACAGATAAAACTAGGCTTCTCAACCATGTACTTGTTCCAAAAACAATATTTTGTTTTCCAAACTTCAATATTTTGTATTTTATTTTTGTCATTGAGTAATAAAATTTTGTCAAGTGCTTGTGAAAAATGCCACATTAAAGTCATCCCAACACATAAGAAGACGAATAAAGCAACTTCTGCTTTGAAGGCAAAACTAAAGTGAAAAAAACAGAAAATCTTCAAACCAGCAACTCACAGACAGAAAATGTGTCCAAACTAAGAATAGAATAGAATAGAATAGAATAGCCTTTATTGTCATTGTACAAAGTACAACGAATGAATGTAGTCCTTAATGATATTGCCAGCTCTGCTGAGGTATCGGGAGTTCGCAATGGCCTCCAGGCTGGGCAGAGGGCAGCCAGTGATCTTCTGGGCTGTGTTGATGACCCTCTGCAGTCCTTTCCTGTCTGCAACTGAGCACCCTGCATACCACGTTGTTATGCCGTACGTTAGGATGCTCTCTATGGTGGCTCTATAGAATGTCACCAGCAGCCTCTCCTCCAGGTTGTTCCTCCTGAGCACTCTCAAAAAATGGAGACGCTGCTGGGCCTTTTTTACCACCGCCGTGGTATTTGCAGTCCAGGAGAGATCAACAGAGATCTGCACGCCCAGAAACCTCATGGAGTGTACCCTCTCCACACAGTTCCCGTGAATGTAGAGTGGGGCCGGGTCTGCTCTGCCCTTCCTGAAGTCCAAAATAAGTTCTTTAGTTTTCGTGGTGTTCAGTTGGAGGTTGTTAGCTGAACACCACTCAGTCAATCTGTTAACCTCATCTCTGTAGTCCGACTCATCCCCCCTTGAGATGAGTCCAACCACTGTGGTGTCATCCGCGAACTTTATGATGGTGTTTGAGAGATGGGTAGGGGAGCAGTCGGATGTGTAGAGCGTAAACAAGAGGGGACTCAGAACACATCCTTGTGGAGACCCGGTACTGAGTGTGATGGTGCTGGACAGGTGGGGGCCGAGTCTGACAGACTGTGGTCTATTTGTCAGGAAGTCCTTGATCCAGAGACAGATGGAGGTGGAGAGTCCCAGGTGAGACAGTTTCTCGACCAGGATCTCCGGGATGATGTGATTGAATGCTGAGCTGAAGTCCAGGAAGAGCATTCTCACATAGTTTCCTCGGTGCTCCAGGTGACTCAGCGCAGTATGGAGCGCTATGGTGATGGCGTCCTCGGTGGATCAATTTGTCCTGTAGGCAAATTGGTGGGGGTCCAGAGTGGAAGGCAGACCGGCCCTGATGTGCTGACAGACCAGTCTCTCAAAGCACTTCATCACTACAGGCGTAAGTGCAACAAGCCTGTAGTCATTTGGGCTGTCCACAGCAGTCTTCTTAGCGATGGGGATGATGATTGAGGTTTTGAGGCAGGGTGGGACGGTGTTTAATGACAAGGAAAGGTTGAAGATTTTAGTGAAGACTCCGGTCAGTTCGTCAGCACATGCTCTGAGAACCTTTCCACGTATTCCATCAGGACCTGCCGCCTTCCTGGGATTCACTGACCTTAGAACACGCCTCACTTGATGCTCTCCAAATGTTAGTGTGCCGGTGCTAGAGGCGGGTGGAAGTGGTGTAACAGCTGAGGGCCTGGTCGTCTCAAAGCGGGCGAAGAAACGGTTTAGATCCTCAGCCAGCGAGGCATCAGTCCTAGATATCGCCTGGTTGTTTCTTCTGTAGTTGGTAATGTGATTGATCCCCTGCCACATTTTTCTGGATCAATCACATTACCAACTACAGAAGAAACAACCAGGCGATATCTAGGACTGATGAGAGGAGTTAAGGAGAGAGAGGACCAGGACAGAGATATGAGGCTCGTGTTCCCAGATTCTTTCCAAGACTTTTAGCACAGATCGGGGACTTGGATCTCAGAGATCTGGAGGAACTTTTGGCGCTGAGGAAGTTTCCGGGTTTTTTGATGTTTATCTGCAGACATGTCGCCTTCGATTGAACCACATCAGCATCATTTCTCAGCATCTCGGATCAGCTCGGAGGTCAGAGAGGAGAACACTTCCTCTTCTGATGGAGATGGAGAGTTAACCATCACAGACCCCCCCTCCCTCCGAGTGTAAATGGGTTTTTTATTCTATTGCAGCAGTTCCCATAGTGCCTCTCACTTGTTTTATAAGTTGGGATGTATGTACGCAGCGTCAGGAGGCAATCCAGTTTGGGATTCACCGCTGATTGCTGCTCGTGTTGTCCCGGTGCATTATCTCCATTCATCCTCTGCTGCTCCGCATCCCCCCAAAAAGTCTCTTTGGGATCCTGCAATGAATCGCTCTTTCATTCGCGGCGGGCCGAGGTAATAGATTCTGGCCGCGCTGCTCTCTGCTTCCTCTCAGGGAGGCGGGGAGGCGAGGAATCCAACATGGCAGCCCCTGCGGCGAGGGCCACGTCCCTCAGCACTCTGTCACCCTTCAGATATCATCCCCACCCCAGTTGCAGCCTGAAAGCCCTTTTTCTCCTCCGCCGCCGCTTGAAACGGGATCCGACAAATTTGATTTAGCAGCTCGCGGTCGCCCATTCCCGGGAAAAGAAAACAAATATTGTTATAATGGTAATAACATCTATTTGGAGCGCTGGCGACAAACGGCGGCGGGGCCCTTTGAAGGAGACCCCTCTGTGCCGCCATATAGCTGCCTTATTCTTATTCATGAAAGCCACGGTTATGCATATTAGCGCAAACTAGCTATTCTACTCAGCGGCATTTGGAGTGTCAATCATCCTTACAGAATACAAGAGCCAACGGTGACAAAAGCGGAGTGGGCAAGATCGGCTGACAAATTGTCCCCAAAGTCAAATTTGACAGCCTTTTATGATTAATGGGCTTGATTATGGAGAAGTATCTCCCCGAACTCATTTCCGGGTGTTTCTCCGGCTCTGCTCAGTGCATATGGAGAGAGGAGGAGGAGGAGGAGGAGGAGGAGGAGGAGGAAGGCAGATTGTTTGTGGAGGTGAATGAGTGGAGGAGAAAAGAAAAGAGAGAGAGGGCTCAGTGGAGGGGAGGCTGGATTGAATTAGCCGTGGAGGAGAGGTGGAGTGTGAGGTCTCGCACTTGATAAACAGCAGCCGAGATAAGAGAGAGCGAGATCAGCTGACGGCGCTCGCTCGCCCTCTCCCCGTTAGCGCTCACCACTAACATGAACCAACAGGAGATCAGAGGAGAGGGAGGTGAAACGATCCCTGCTGAGTTTAAACTTCAGGAAATGACAGGAAGTCACGAAAAACCTGGCTTTTCCGCGCGTGTGCAAAAAACGAGCACATTTCGACAATGTTGCATTAAAATGACATCTCACGGGTTGGGGACGTGTTTTTATTTTCTTCAATTTCAGCACAATCGCAGAAGAAGGAAAGGCTGAAATATGTTGTTAAAAAAAGAGACACAAATAATGCAAAGAGACGGCAGGAAGATTCAAAACTACAACAAAAAGGCACAAGACCATCCTGACCAGAGCAAAAGACTGTAGAAAGATGTAAAAGTACAGTAAGAGGTGCGACAGCTAGAAAAAGAGGTAAAACTACCAGGACACATGAAAAACTCCCGAATGATGCAAAGACACAGTTGGAAGATCTGAAAGTCCCACAAAAAAAATAAAACTACAACACGCAAAACAAACCTAGAACAATACAGTGACACAGATACAACGTTAAAATGTGTCAAATACAACAATGAGAGGTAAAACTACCATGCAAAGAGACAAAAATACAGAAAAAGAAGAAAAAGGACTACAGGAACTACGGCAAAAGATAAACCTACCTTTGAAAAAGAGACAAATGGAAGTACCAAAAAAGTGTAAAATGACCACACAAAGACATAAAAGAAAGATGATGATGAAGATGAAAGCTGCAGGACTGCAACAATCAGCTGAGTTCCTGTCAGACGCGTCTCGGGGTTAAATAAACCCTCTCTTCTGTTTCTGTTTGTCCCGCAGCCTTGAACGAGCCCACCATCGACTACGGCTTCCAGAGGCTACAGAAGGTCATCCCTCGCCACCCCGGAGACCCTGAGAGGTTACCTAAGGTCAGTAAAGACAACTCATTAGCTTGCTGCTGTGGTTCAAAGGTCAGATTTAAGGCCAGGAGGTTGGCCTAAGTCTGGCAGGTATGACCCATAATGCACCTGTCATTCAAGGCTGCTGCTAATTGGGCACTTTAATCGGGTTTAGGGCCACATTAAGGGCTGATTTCAAACTGAAGTGGCTTTTTGTCCCTCCATGGACGCCGTAGACCACCTGCGCTGTGAGCTGAAGGCTTCTAATGCAGCACAGGGCCGAACTCGAGTCGCCTGATTGGATTTGTTGGTTCTGCTCGGTACGCTCTTGGCACGGTGCGGCGCTCCTCGCTGCCAGCGGGGCAGATTGTTCCCGAGCCTTCAAACAGGAAACAGCTGTTTATGGGAGCAAATCCTGCTGCTGCTGCTGCTGCTCTCGCTGCGTTTTGTTTCCCCTCAACTGGCGAGGAGGAGGGCGCGGATGGTCGTCAAGCGTGATCGGTTTGGCGATGTTTGGCTTCTCAGAAGCCCAGGGAGAGAAAAAAAACATCAGAATTATGTAAATTAACTCTGGGACCTAAAAGTGGAGGAGGTGTAAAACATTTCATGAATTACAAAGTTTAACTAAACTTCATTTTTTAAAATGTCTCGTATAATCAAAGCTCCGTGCTCGATGCCTTTAACTAAAAAAGAAACATTTGATTTGATTAGTTTCCTTTGTGATTTGTGATGGACGTCATCATAGACGTCAAAACTCTTCATTAATTTTCAGTTTTCCTTTAAGCGTACGAATTCTGGTTTTATTTTGTGCAACAAACTGGTCCAAATGTGCCTCATTACAACAGGAAATACAAGCATCAGATTGTGTCTTTATTAAAGAGAATGAACACAAAACCTTTGTTCCATTAAAACTTTAAAGCAGCTTTGTCCAGTTTCAGGAAGATCAAAAGGTCTTCTGAACATTTTCAGTTTAGTTTATCTGACGTGGACATAAACGAGTCTTACTCTGCTGGAAACGCTGCAGTCGCATGTTTAAAGTGTTGGATCTGTATGGTGTCACTGAGGGCGGGGATATCCTGTTTATCTGATCATCTCAGGCACACAAACCTTCTGTTTATGTGGGACGGCCAATCAGAAGACATGAGGGGTTGTATCACATAAAGATGGATTATTTTGAGGTCTGAATCATGCAAAGCTGCTCTTGGTCTGAGTCCAAGAAAGCTGGAGATGAGCAGAACTGACCACTGTGTGATGTTTGTCTAGTGTTAACTAGCCCGGCTACACCAACTGTCCAAACATCACTGCTGTTTAGTTTTTTTTAGAGATGTACGTTTCAGTTTTTAGAAATATACAATGGAAGCTCGCTTTCTAATTTCCAGCAGCCTCCTAACTCGATTACAGTCTACATCTTATGTGAGAACGAGCACAGTGATCAATCCACTTTATCTGGAAGAATTTGGACTGTTTTTAACTCTCAGCCTTTGTTTGTTTGTTTGTTGTTTGAAGAAGAGTTTGGACCTGAAAATGGCAGCAGAATGGAAAAACTAAGCCAATTTTTACGCCTTAATTTAAAGTTTATGGTGGTAAATTTGTATCTCTACGTGGAAGTGGAAACACAGTGTGTTAAACTCTGCTTTTTGGAGGCAGGCGGTGAGGAAGAGGGATTTAAAAGTGCAGAAATGCTCCTTTAAGACAAAGTCGAGAATATTGAAATCAGGGAGCTGGTGTCACCCACAGAACGACATTTGTATGCTCACACAGAGGCACAGCGTGCAGCCATCAGGCGTCCTGGTTAGTATGAAGAGATTATTCTGGCTGCAGCGGCTGCGAGGAGCTAACTGAGGCAGATTCTCTGAGGCAGCGAGCAGCGGCGGCTGGCGGCGAGCGTCAGATGGGCTCTGACACTCGAAAACAGCTGCCAAATTGAAACCATTTATCAAAATCTGACATCGGAGATCCAGTCACCAAAAAAGCAGTTTATTTGTAAATTGATACTAATAGCGAGCACACATTGTCTGGCCCCTTTGATGGCCTGATTTGCAGCCAGAGTGGGACGTCAAACACCCTCCTCCCTCATCCTCTCCCTTTAAATATTTATTTATTCAAAAGAAAACTCAATAAAGCTGCAGGTTTCTCCCTCCTGGACGTTTTGGAGGGAGAGGAATCACGGGAAGAGGAAGAGCGGCGCTCCGCGAGGTGACAGGACGGCATGCTGGCACTGACCGAGCAGCGACGGGTTAACTCGAGTTGTCACTTCTCTTTTGTTTTCACCTGCAGCTGCCGCTCTGCAGAGGACAGCAACAGCAGGTGTGGACAGAGATGTCTGGGCGGCTGGGTTTAGTTTTTGGACAGGCACGGCGCCGCTGAACAGATTGATTCGTTGTAGACGTCAGGTAGAGCATTATGGGAGCAGCAAGCAGGGTGAATATGGAAGCCAGAAGGAGAAACATCAGGCTGATTTCAGCTGAAAGATGGGAAAATACCGTTTGGCCTAGCTTAGCAGGAAGCGCGATTAGGTGACGACCATTCAGACACAATACTGAACAAAATGATCGTCTTAAGGTGGACCTCCTCTGCTCATTTCCCTTTCCAGTGCAATAATTTAGTCACACGATACAGAAATCAGCAGATAATTGGATTTTAACAAGAGTCCTGTTTAGAGGAGTACAGCTGGGCATGTATGTCGTGGTAACTTTGGGCTTTTAGGAGTTTCTTGAACTGCTGCTAAAATACAAGAATTAGATCCATAAATCTGAATTTATTTTGGGTTTTCTCTGATCCACACAGGGTCAAAGGTTATATACAGGCTCAAATACAAACACCCCCACTAATGTTTGGTTAAACGTCCCTTAGCAAGTTGCACCTTGACCAGATGCTTTTGGTAGCCATCGGCAAACTTCTGGCTGCATATCGGACTGCTCTTCTTAGCAGAACTGGTAGAGTTAATTTAAACTGGTTGGGTTTCTGGCACAAATCCGGCTTTAGGGCAGGCTTGAACCTCGGTGGTTCCTGGGTTGTTCCTGAACATCCTAAACAATTTCCTCTCATCTGAAGTTGACAGTTTGGATCTTCTTCCAGCAAAGTGCTGACACATACGTATAACTGTGCTCACGTACAGTTATTTGAACTGATAGAATCCGCAGTTGTTTAGAAATGGCTCAGACAGAACGTCCCAACTAGTGTATTACTAACCAAAACTAGCTTACTTATTTTTGCTGATGCATTAAAAGTCGTTTTGCAGTTGTTTATTAGCTGTAATTGTAATAAAATAAATGAGATAAATGAAAGTTATTTTATAATAATTTTTTAGTCATATTAGTCATAAAAGCTAAACTAACGTGACAGTTTACCTCTTTGAAAAGCTCTTATTCTCTGAACTTCACGACACTGTTAGCTTCATGTGAGACGTATATATATATATATATATATATATATATATATATATATATATATATATAAATCTGTGTATAAATTCTATGTAGAAATGTAGAAGCAAGATTTTTAATTACTTCAGGTCATTATTGATTATTCTGCTTTTTCTTTATTGTGTAAGTCATTGTTTGATCTTTAAAAATGGTACAAGGAGGAGAAAAATCTCCATCACAATATCTTGTTTTGTCCTGAGCTTCTAAACGCAATGCGCCCGCTAATGGACGGATGGATGCTGAGGTGTCCGCTTCCAGCCCAGCCAGGCTGGAAATGAAATTAGAGGGCTGAAAATGATCCAGGAGAAACCCCAGAGGTCATCAGTGACCAGTTGTCTTTCCCAGTTTGTCAAACTACCCAAACTAACTCTGTGTGTGCAGTGGACAGACATGAAACCGCACTCACGTTAATTTTAATTTGTCATTTAATCAGGTTTAATATAATTTTATCTATAAAAGGGATCAGGTTATAAATGTTGGAGATTTGTTTAAAATACGGGACACCCTGTTGTTAAAAACAAACGCTACTGTTAACATGAGGTCCATGAAGATTTGTGAACCATAGGGTGGAGATTAAATGTGTTTAGCGTGTTGAGTGTGCACCTTTAGCTCTGATCATTGACCCTCATCCGGACTTGTGGGGGGGGCATCCGTCCGTTCGGGGATTATTAATTCCGGCCCACTTCATGAATGAGGAGATTTTCAGTATTCATTGAGAATAATGAGCAGAATTCAGTTCATGAGCTGAATTTCAATACGTTCCCTCTGAATGGAATTAACCCCACACCATGTCCCAGATCATTAGAATACCTCTACGCCTGATAATCGCTAATCTGAAGATCCGACGTGATACTGCTCCCTTCCTCCTCCTCCTCCTCCTCCTGCAGGTCCATCCATATTTTATAGAGATCAGTGGGGCGGCGGCTGTATCTGTAGCTCTGCTCAGGGTGATTTATCATTGTTAAGGCCGCTGTCTGATGGCTTCTCCTCCAGGGTCACGCTGATCCCTGTTCGCCTCGCACCTCCTCAGCCACGGAGCCGGCCCCCTGTAATTAAGCCCCTAGAAACCAAATGGAAAAAAGAGAGAAAGAGGTAGGAGGAAGAAAAAAGGGGAGGAATATGTCAAGAGATGGACAGAAGAAGGGCAAGGGCACCAAGGCCACGAGGGTGCAGTCTCCAAGAGTTTTTTTTTTTTTAACGGTTATTTGGGAGGGAAACGGAGTACAGTAAGAGTGATTCCTAGTCTTAGATAAATTTTGCTCATATACCACTACAAGTTAAACTGCTTTAAAATATTTAACCGTGAATTTTATATCTTCATGACTGCCATATACAGTCATTTGTAATCCCCAGAAGCCCTCTTTGGGGATTAAGCCGCGCTCATTTAGTCACTTTTGCTGACATTTTAAACATTTTTTGTGAAGTTTTCAATTCTGAACTGAAGTTTTAACATAGTCATTCCCAAAATGTGAGTAGAATGTGCAAAATTGACTAAAAGTTTTTTTAATGACCTGAAATCAGTGACCAAGCTGATAAACACACCAGCAAAGTGTTTAACAACAAAAGCAGGCGCAGTCTTAAGCTTTATACCAACAATTTACCTTTATATATTATATTACCATTAATCATTAGAGATGAGAAATGTCATTATTTGTCAGGAAAAAGGACTGTTAGTTAAATATTAAATATCAGTTTACTGTTTATTATTGACAAGTCTACTAGGGTACTTCTGCACTCACAGTTCAAAATATAAATCTTTATTTGCTTACGCTCAACCACAGAGCAGCCGTCAGTTCAAACTGAAACAAGCAGTTTCAGCTCCTCCCTCTTTGCACCAGCTTTATTTCAGATTGGCTGCTTCAGGTCTTCGCATGAGGAATATTCTCACTAAATGACACAAAACATAGAAAAATAGTATAAATCTGAAAGTTTCCAGCAGTCTGCAGCCTGTCTATACACTGACATCTTAATTAGAAATTTTAGTCAAGCTTAACATGAAAATCTACCTTTAGAAGAGGAAATGCTGACAGGAAACAAAGAAAAGCAAAATATTTGCCCTTTATTACTTAAATAGAGAATATGCCTGCATGTTGATGATGTGTTTCTCTACAGCACAATAGATCCACTTTAAGTAAAAGCATATATGTTTTAATATTTCACGTCTGATAAAATAAATTTTCTGTAGTGTTTACTTACTTTAATTTATTGAGAGACATCTCTGGCCAGCTGATCGTCTATACTGGGTTCTTTTAGAGGAAAGAAAAAATGGCCTCAAACCTTAATAAAACAAAGGAGTTGCTTCCTGTTGGCTGCTCTGTGATACAGAGTCCACATGAACACAAACACACACACCTACACAGGAGCTACGGGGAGGTTTCATGTGAAGAGAAGCACGAGTCTCAGTGGGTTTAATCAACGCAGCACTGAGGAGGAGGAGGAGGACCCACCTCGTTCTGAACTCACTGATGATGGTGAAACCCTCCCAGACTGAGATAAACTGGTCTGAACTGGAAAGCGAAGGTGTATGTGTTCAGCTGAATCCGTCTGCCTCCCGTGGTGACGTTTGCATGTCGTTGTGGTTCCGTTTATTAAAATACAAGTTAGATTCAATGTGGCTGAAAGATGTTTGATGTCGAATTAGAATTTGCTTTAGTAAAATTGGTACATTTCAGAGGACACAGACTCGCGCTCAGTAATAGAGCTAAAGCACCTAAATAGTCTTATTGGTTCGCTGCTTTCTTCCTTTTTGTCAGAAGCAAAAGTGAGCAGCTATTTTAGGAATATAGGGAGGGAGGTGGCCTCTTTGACACGGTGACACAGGCGGCTGTACCTGCTAGCTGTCTGCTAGGCTTCACCTCAGCTAATTAAGTCCCTGAACTGGAACTGTGGACCGTGTTTGTGCTGTTGGAGTATTTCTAATAAGATTATCTGTCCAATAATATGGCTGCTGTGAGGTTACTGTACTAACAGACTAGCAGCTATCTTCATCTTAGTTATGTTTACATACAGTCCACGGATGCAAACAATAACAAAGCTAGTTACTGTTAGCCGATAGCTTAGGACTCCCCTTTCGTCTAAATCTTGCGGCTCCAAAAACCAAACATAGTAGCAAAAAAGTTAATGTTTAAAAACAATGGTTTACATCAGCGGTCCCCAACCTTTTTTGCGCCACGGGCTGGTTTATGCCCGACAATATTTTCATGGACCGGCCTTTAAGGTGTCGCGGATAAATACAACAAAATAAAACTAGTACCGGTACCGAAAAAAAGAAAATTTATTCATAACACACGTGAAAAGACTAAGGAAAACCGAGTAAACGATAAAAACAATAACAAAATCACACTGAAAACCGATAAAAACCCTGAAAACTATACATTTCACACCTGAGCCTCAACTCTTGCGGCCCGGTACCAAATGACTCACGGACCGGTACTGGTCCGAGGCCCGGGGGTTGGGGACCGCTGGTTTACATGACAGTGTCTGTATCAACTAACACTTTGGTTATGAGTTGCTGATAATCTTCCACAGAGGGACAATCCAAAGTGCAGGAATGTGTTTTCATTTCCTCACAGGAAGTCTTCACACCATTATTCTCTACACATTTTAATTGCTGTCTCTTCATGAGCTGAGTTCATTTATCAAATCAGATGAACATGAGCAGCCTGTTTTTGAACTGTCGCACACAAACGTTTAATTTCAGGCACTGCTAAAAGGCAAAGAGCCATTCCACTGATTTTTACCCCCACCATAAATAAATACATGTTATGTAGTTACGATGTCGACCACTGTTTTCCTTTCCTTTATTTTATTTTATTTTTTATTTATTTAATATTTTTATTCATCTAAAATCAATTTATGAGCTATTTCCTTTAGATTTTTTTGTGCTTATGCTTTCTAGAAGCATTATTTTGTTATCTATATCAGTTTTTATAAATATATATTTAAAAAATAATTTTCATCGACTTATTTTCACATTTTTTCTCCAATATTTTTATGATATTTTTGTATGTTTTTTCCCCTTTTTATTCGTAAACGTTTTATTCGAGTTGCAGTTATTGAAGTATTGTAAATCAAATGTAGTGAAGTTTGGTGAAACGGCGACTCGCACATTGGAGTGAGCGTCTGAGCAGCCAATCATTAACCAGCCAGATGTTCGAGCCCAACGATCCAATCAGCTGCCTTCGTCTCTCAGCTGTTTCATATGTCCATTTAGCCTCCACCCCCCCCCCCCCACCCCCACTCCCCACCATCCATCTCCTTTCAGCTGAAGGGAAACACCCAGAGACCCTCTTCATCCTCGTCTTCATCTCCCATCCCTCCTCTCTCCTCCATCTTCTCCCACATTCCCCACACTCCTCCTCCTGCTGCTGGAGGTGTGGGTCAGTGATAAGAGATGATGATGATGATAACTGGGAGCCAGTGCATTACCGCATCGATCGGGGCCTTTCAGCGCCGTTAAAGCGCCCGGCGCTCTGATTGCCGGCACTCGCTCTGACAGGAATCCGATGGCGCTGTCTGTGTATGTGTGTGTGTGTGTGTGTAAAGGGTGTGGCCTGGCCGCTGTTAGTGTGTGTGTGTGTGTGATGGCGTGAATGAGGATGTATGGCGGTGTGGCGTGGAGTCAATTAGTTGCTCCGACAGGAAGAAACAGATCGAGCAGCAGGAGGGAGGAAATCTGATCCGAAGGAGGAAAACAAAAGAAAATAAACAAAAACAGGAAAAACCGTTTTTGTTCAGTCAGCAGGAAACACCAACTCTTCTTCTTCTGTTCATGTTTGTTCTGCTTCCTCTTCCTTCCCCTTTTTTTTTTACTTCCTGTCGTATTTTCCCTTCATCTTAATTTTTCTAAAACTCCTCCATTTTTTCTATTTTTATTTTGTTCTGCTTCCTTTGTTGGTACGTTTGTTCATTCTGTCTTTTCCTCTTCTTCTGTTTTTATTGTGCTCTTTGTTTCTCTCTATTTTCTGTTTTCTCTCGTCCATCTTTTTCCTTTTGTGCTGTCTTGTTCATCTTATTTTTTCCTCTTCTTCATCCTTTTTTCTTCTACTCCTTCCTTTGCTCTGTTTCTCTCTGTTATGGTTTTTCTGTTTCTCCTCCTCTGTCTTCTCCTTCCTCGTTCTTCTTCTTGTGTTACTTCTTTTGTTTCTTCTGTTCTCCACTTCCTTTTTATGTTCTGTTTCTCCTCCTCTCTCTCCTTCCTGTTTTCATGTTGTTCTTTTCTTATTCTGAGTAGTAGTACTACTAGTACAGCGCCTAATTCACAAATCACAGAGAGCCCACCAACAAATGAACAAGTGCAAGTACACACACACACACTGAGCAGCAGCAGCGCGGCCTCGGAGGCGTCATTAACTTGAGAAGGCTGTTGTGTCTGTCAGAAGCTAATGAAAATAGAAGGAGGACACACACACACAAACACACAAAAACACAGACATACACACAGAGCTGCTGAAGTCTTTTCTGTGTGTGTGAGGTTTTAGTGTCTGCCAACTGTATATTTAACGTGTGTATGTTTGAGTATGTACGGTTGTGTGTAAGTAACTCTGTGTGTGTGTGTGTGTGTGTGTGTGTGAGAGAGAGAGAGAGAGAGAGACGGGCAGCTGCTGCTGCGTGGCGTCTCGCTGCCGCAGCCGAGCGAAGGAGACATTAACTAACTTCTGTTTTCTAATGGAGATTAATGAAGCCAGAGGACCAACACACACACATACACACACACACAGAAGCACACGCATAGAAACAGAAACACACACAGAGAAATGCACACACATACATAAAAGCACGCACACAGAAACACGCTGGCAGAGATGTGGTTTCACCTGTCAGGCTGATTATTTGGGGTTATAGTTTGAAAAACAGGGGAGCTGGAAGGAAATAGGACAGGAGGGAAGGAAAGCAAGAAAGGCAATGAAGGACTGAGGAAAGGAGAGAATTAAGGAGTGATGGAGAGAAGGAAAAAGGGAATACGGGAAATAAGTAGCAAAGGATTCGTGCTTCCTATCTTCCTTCCTAGACAGTAATCTAGGCAGAAAGGTGGGAAGGAAGAAAGAAGGAGCTAAGATAAGAAAAAAGATAAGGAAGTAAAGGTAGGAACCCAGATAAGGAAGCAAGTCAAAATGGAAAAAGGACATTTGGAACAGTTAAGAAAGGAAGGAAGGAAGATGGACAGAAAGAAAAGTAAGAAAGAACAAGGGAAGTTTTCAAATCAGTGAGTGGAGGATAAAGGAGGAAAGGGAGCAGAAAAATAACATGAGGAAATATGAGGAAATGAAGGAGATAAATAATAAAAGGAAAGATGGAAGGAGGGAAGGAAAGACACCATGAATGAAGACAGGAATACAGAAAAAATGAAAAGAAGGAAGGAAAGGAAGGAATGTGGAAGACAGGAGGGAGGGAAGGAAGGGAGAAAGGGGATGACACAAGAAAGAAAAAGAAAAAGCAGTAGGAAGAAAGGAATGAAAAAGATGAAAGGCAAGAAGGTAGGAAAATGGGAAGGAAGGAGGATAGGAAAAAGGTAAATGAGATGGAAAAAGAATGCAGAGTAGGACACACAGAAGGAAAGACAGTAGGAAGGAAGAAAAGTAGACTTGAGAAAAGGGAAGGAATACTGAGGACAGGAAAGAAGGAGGAATAGAAGCAAGGAAAGATGAAGAAGGAAGAGAGGGGGAGAAAAGAATGAAAGAAAGATCGGGAACCAAAGTTAAAAGAGAGAGACAGTAGGAAGGAATACATGAAGTCAGGAAAGAGGAAGATGGGACAAAGGCAGGAAATAAAGGAGGGAGGGAAGGAAGAAAGGAAACAGGGAGCAAAGAGAAGAACGAGCAGAGCTCATCAAACAGCTGATTCTGGTGTAAACAAACAGTGATGCATTCACTTCGCCGTTCAAGCTTCAGGTCAAGGAAAAAAGCGTCCGCGTGCTGGACCGTTGCCCCCGAGGTCATCGCCTGTCGTGGGAAACGGAGACCTCCGTGTGTCAAAGGCCGGTTCGCTGCCAACTCCGAGGAAGCGCTCTGATTGGCCAGGGAGGGAACACAAAGTGCGTCTCTGGAGACGTTTTTGTTTAGAAGCTGCGGCTCCAGCAGAAAGTTAAAATGCAATAAAAAAACCAGTAGAATCCAAAGTAAAAATACCCTTTAATCTCTGCGTTCTGCAGTGAAACTCGACAGAAATAAGAAGCCGCAGATTTGAGCGGCAGGAGTGATTCGTGCTGACAGCCGCGAGATGAGGGAAACGTTTCTCCTCGGCAGCTTCGACAGCAGCAGAATCTCTAATGCTGAGTTCAAAGCTGCGGTTCAGGGTCAGCCGCACATTCATAATCACAGGTGGAGCTCTCGCACTCCTTTACTTCATATTAGAGCTGCACCGCTGCTCTGTGGAGGGACAGTTTAACGCTGCTGAACAACAAATCGACAAATTTCAGCCTCAAGTAAAAATAACCAGAGGTCCAGGAAGTACACCGATCCGCTCACATGCCAAATGAATGCCAGGAAGCTTTATTCACTTTAGTTCAATGCATAAAATGTTTGTATTTGTTCTCATTGGCCAGTTCCAGGAAGCCTGCTGAGGGCATCAGACGCTGCCCTTAAGCTGCTCTTTGACCTTTTACTGACTCATGACAAATTAAAAAATAATTATTATATATTCATTTGCATATATGAGTTTTTATTTGTATTATATTTGTGTATTTTTTTGCAATTTATTTATATTTGTTGTGAGGAAAAAAGTCTCACTGTTGATGTAGAAGTCTCAAAGAAAATCATATATACTAGAAACTGTGAAGAAATGGAAAGAGCAAAAAAGGAAATAATAACTGATGAAAGGATAAAAGCAAGGAAGGAAAGACAGGAGGGGAAAAGAAACAGAGAAAGGGGAGAGGAAAAAGGAGACGACGGAACAAAAGTGAAGGAAACCTGTGACTTGCTGATGTCAGCGAACCTTTCAGAGAGGGGTGTAGGTTCTGGGTAGGGGCCGGGGGAGGCGCACGGGGCCGAATCTCCAATTGACGTCAGTTCCCGTCAGTTTCCTCGCCGCCTCGAACTTTCGGGAAAAGCGTCTGCAGTGCGGTCGGAGCTCTGATGGCTGAACCTAGAGAGTGGCAGCCGTCACCTCCTCCTCCTCTTCCTTCATCACTTCACGTGAAAAACAAGTCTCCCTCTCTCCCTCTCCTGCTGTAATACCTCAGGGAGATCCAGCAGAGGCCTCCACCTCCCCACTGCTGCTCCTCTGGGACTCCACACCTCCTCCTCCCTCTGTCAGCTGATCATCCTCAGGCTTTCCTGTGTCTCCATTCAGCTCTTTGTTTACATCACCTTTTTTCCTACCTTGTTTCCTTATTTCACCTTTTTCCTTTATATTTCCTTCCTCACTTCCTTCCTTCCTGCATTCTTTCTTTCATTAATGGTTTTTCTTGTTTCCTCACCTTTCCTTGTTTCTTTCCATCCCTTCTCTATTTCTTCCTCCTTTCCTTTCTTGTTCCTTCTGTTGATATCATTTATTTATCCCTGTCCATTTTAATGTTTTTACTTTAATTTTTTTCTGACTTTAATTTTTCCTAATGTTCCCTTCATTTTGTTTAATTTCCTTCCCCTTATCCCTTTCCTTGTTTCCTTTTGTAATTTTTTCTTCCTTTTTTTCCATCCTGTCTCCTTTTCTCATTCCTTATTTTCTTTCTCTTTTTTGGTCCTTTCTTTCGTTACCCATCACCCCCTCTTCTTGTGTTTGTATTCACTTGTTTATCAGTCACATTATTAAACCCAGACTCTCAGATTGGACGCTTCCTCTCCTGTGGGCTGATTGGAAAATGTGTGTGTGTGAGAAAATGGCTTCCTGCTGATTCTTCTTCTGTCCTCCTCGTGTTGTGTTTTCTGTTAAACCTCCCTTTTTTGTCTTTTTTCAGGAGGTACTGCTGAAGCGAGCAGCCGACCTGGTGGAAGCTCTGTACGGGATGCCACACAACAACCAGGTGAGGGAGCACCTTCACTTTGACCTTTGGCCTCTTCAAACTCAAACACATGAGGATCAGTGAAACATCCCATCACAAACCTCAGGATATATCTCAGAAATAAATGATGAGTAATGATAAGTAAAATGTAATAGTGAGGCTCTAACAGAGGACAGAAATCTCAGACTCCTGAATGAAAAACTGTGTTAGACTTTATACGTCTAACAGAATCCCTGCATTTACTACACTGACAGCTTCCCTGGGCCATTCAGACAATTAACTAATGCTATCCCCCCACACCTCACCCCTGCCCACCAGACAATTACTTTCTACTCAAGCGCAAACATCCATGTGGCGTTTTACTAAAATTTTCAGTGAATATTTACGTTGCTAACACTTCAATATTACATAAAAACAAGAGATTCAAAAAATGTCAAACTTCAACATCATCATACGTCCCGTGAACTCTAAATTTAGTTTACTGGTGGGAACCGCAGAACTGAGATTCACTGCTGTCCAACATTTTCATGCCAACAGTAACTCTTACAAAATAATGTCCCGTCCTCCCCTCTCCTCGCAGGAAATCATCCTGAAGCGAGCGGCCGACCTCACCGAAGCGCTCTACAGCGTCCCTCGCAGTCACAACCAGCTGCCGTCGCTCACTGGCTCAGCCGCTCACTCGGGGATGATGGGAGTGAACTCATTCAGCAGTCAGCTCGCCGTCAACATCTCCGAGGCCTCGCAGGCCGACCAAGGTGAGAGCGCGCTGCTACCCATGATCCTCTAGGGAGGGGGTGGAGGCCTGATGGTTTACGCCGCATCACAAGTGTGCTCAGTAGACTGCATTAAAGACAAATGGAGGCCAAGTAGACTTTGTTGACCAGCAGGGTTGACTGTCCACTAGAATCCAGCAGAGACAGGGAGTTTAGTATAGTTAAGTAAAGTCCAACAAACGTTTTTTAGGGTCCAACTTTATTGAGAGTCTGAGAGTTAAAAAGAGTCTTCAGAAGAGTCCAGTAGACTGGAGTGGTTTAGCGGATGTTAGGAAAGTTCACTGGACGTCATTGGACTCCAGTCCACTTTAAATTTCTGTAGAGATATTTTTGTAGACTATTTTCAGCAGCATATGAATTCATGTTTATTGTTTTAGTACCTGCTATCAGACACAGTCAAAATAAACAAGAGCACGTTCACTGAAGTGTTTCTACAAGTTTTTGGACATCAGTGGAAATCTGATATATCTCAGTTCTTGTTAGCAGATACGTTCGGTGGTGTTTCCACTGTAGCTCTGTGGGTTTGTTATCCTCAGTGTTTCCTTTCAGCAGTCAGTTCTGCTTCTGTCAGGAACGCTCAGGAAAACATGCAGCAAACAGCTTGTGAACGCGTCGACAGGAAGCAGATCGAGCTGCTTTTACTCCCCGGACACCCCCCCTCCACTTCCACCACAAACCATGGCCTGGTTTTCCCATCGGCCCGGCACCGAACACCTTACAGGAATCTATGAGGTCATGGGAAACGAGGTAGCAGCCATGCTGAAAATTCATAACTGTGGTCCAGTCGGAAACATTACACCGAGGATCTAATGCCGTCCTCCCCGCTGTTATGAAGTATGAAATGGCTCTGTGTGCCCCTTGCAATTATCCACCGTGATTAAAACATTAATAAAAACAGCAGCTCCCAAGCCCAGACCTTATCAGGCGGACGAGGCAGGTAATTTACAGCTCCAATTCAGCTCGGCCTGCTCAGCATCATGTCATCCTCCTGCAGGATGAAGGCTTTTTCCTCTGGAGTCTGTCTTTGTCAGAGTTTATGGGGTCATGAGGGAAGCCTGATACCAGGAAAAATACCCCCAAAAACATGTTTTTACTTAACTGCCCACTTTCAGCCTTCTTTATAACTTTGCATGTAAAGCTTACAGAATCATGGATAAGGCTTTTTTTTTTTTGAAGATGTGTATTCTCACTTCCAAGTAAATTCCCTGAATACCTGTCGCCCTTGTACTACTAGCCGTAAACAACAGCAGCTAATGTTAGCTTAAAAATAGTCCACTAACTGCTAATGCTATCAAACGACTATTTCCCTGCGAAACAAGTAAGGACAGGAACTAGCACTGATGTCGTAGTGTTAGTGAGGAAGCAGGTTAAAGTTGGCTAACTGTTAAGTGATATGTTGGCTAGCAAGTAGTTTTTCTGCTTTGGTTAGTACTAAAATTAGCTAACTCTAGCCAGAAGAAATTGAGTTTTGTCTAATCAGAAATTTTGGCAGTCACAGAGCATTTGAGTCATAAAAAGATGACAAACTACTAGCTATCCAGCATAGCAAAATGCTGTCTTTAGTAAATGAAGTTTGCTAACTCTCAGACATTGATTGAACTGGTTGTTTTAATTTACAAATTAGTGAATGCTACAATTTTACCAGCAACATATTCTTGCTGCATTGCTAAATTACAGCTAGCTGGCTAGGCTTAGCTTGCTTCCTAACATTATTGCTATCATAGAGGCACTACCTGATGATTTTTGTTGTCAGTACACTAATACTCAGATATCTGATACATATGATGTTCTTTAAACTAGTATAATTACAGTACATACAGTAGAGTAGCAGCAGGATTTTTCTGATTTTAGACAGAGAACCGTCATCGGTTTATACAGAAGGCAAAGAAATTAAAAATATAGAGCTTAAATACGTTAAAGTGACAAAAACAGTATATAAATAAATTTTTAACTCCAAGTCCAATGATAAAAAAGTTATTAACTCTGAAAGATCTTTTCTAGTCGTTAATTTTTGTCATTAAAGACGTCGTAAATCGCCCACCCGCTGGTCCGCCTCACTGTGTACACAGTGAAATCCGAACTGTCCGTCAACCAGCTCATCTGCACTGCTCTGCAGCAAACACGTTTCAGGCTTCGGTGTGAATGAGCACGCAGGATGTGACCTGCATCCGATCTGCTTCCCACGCTGCTGTGGCGAAATGGATAGGGAGAGGGAACGCACCAAGACAAACACCACCCAACACTCAGTCCATTTGTTAAGGCATTATTTTTTTTATTACAGAACAATCCTTACATTTACTCTGAGTGCTCGGCCGCTCCCTGCACTCTGCTACTCCACATGTGTTTCCCATCGCCGCCTCTCCTCGCCCTCGTCCCTGGGCAGCGCTCCATCAGCCGCTCCTGCTGGGAATTGCGTTGGCCCAAAATGGGAAGTTGGGGGAAAGGGAAAGAGTGTGGAGGGTGAGGCGAGAGAGAGGGCGTAATGTGCTACTTGGCACTCTGTTAGCTCTGCTAAGTGAGCTCGTCCCGAGGTCGGTGGGAACTGTGGAGCCTCGGGAGGGGGTCAGAGGTCAGGCTGAGTGCTGCGGGAACATTGGTATTCAATGCATCTTGGATGAGGGTCAATCAGTGGGCGCATGGGGGGGTGAGAGGGGAGAGAAGGGAGACCAGAGGTAAGTAAAAAGCAGGAGTCAGGTGACAGATGAAGGGCAGACCTCGCCTGCAGGGAGGCGAGCTCTTCATAACAGGAGACCAGCAGTGACAGGCGCGATGATGTCACTGCTGAGGTCACAGTGAGGAGGTCAGCAAAATGTAGGGTAATTTGTAGGTTTTCTTACTATGTGAGTTGGCCTTTTGTCAAACCAGTTTTAGACCACCAAACATTTACATTCCTGGTTTAAAAAAAGATATTAGTTTTGTATTCTGTTTGTTTATTCTGAATAATTTTACAAGATCATTATCAAGATCTTCTGTTTGTGGTGGTGATGAATACTGCTTTTCAGTTTCATATCTCTACCTGTCAGTCTGGTTTGCCCTTACAGGGCTTCGACTGTGTTTTTGCATTTGAGAAAAACGAATAAATAAAAACTGCTCACGCTCAGGTGGGCTGGGCTTAAAGCTGCCAGGTGGGCTGGGCTTAAAGGAGGTCGGGGCAGAGAGAGGCTGTACAAAACGTTGTCTTTGGAATTAAAAGACAGATTTCACAGTGAACTCACTACTTTAGTAATTTGTCTGCAGATTTAGTGGTTCTCGACCAAAGGGTCACCTGATCAATCAAAAAGGTCATGAGATGATTAATGGAGTTAAAACCAGATAACATATTTGTTGTAAACATTTTGAATAATTATATCTACTTCATCCTACACAGTTTAAAGGAGAAGGGCTAAATGAACATTAATTGAGGCACCGCTCCAACTGCTGGGAATCATGCAAAGCTACTGTAGGCCCAGAATAACAAATTTGGAGCTGGAAATGCACAGCGTGGGTCCAGTTCAATCAAACTGTGAGAAATTTAGAGTGACAGTTACTCTTGGAAGTCGTCACATCAAGTAAATGTCTTTTGAATTTCACAGTCTTAAAGTAAAGATTAATTTCTTAATTATGAAGTAATGATGAGAGATGATTGAATATCTATCCAAACACTGAAGTCAGCGTATGGACACATGATGAAGAGCTGTACTTCTTCCTCCTCTTAGGCTATTCCCGTAACTCAAACAGCGTGTCTCCTCGCGGCTACGTGCCGAGCTCCACGCCTCAGCAGTCCAACTACAACACCATCACGTCCACCATGAACGGATACGGGGCGGGGATGACCAACCTGGGCGTACCTGGATCCCCCAGCTTCCTCAACGGCTCCACCGCCAACTCCGCTTACGCAAGTGAGTAATACGCTTAAATATCGCATTAACGAAACCAAACCTCATCCATCCGGGAGGCAGTCAGCAGGAGGGATCATTTACAACTGTGGCTAAAATCAGACGTATTTATGCTCCAAAACACACAGCGCTGTTTCTGATGCTCCAAATACCGATTAAAAACAAAAGAAATCTGTGCTTCCTGCTTAAATCTGCATTTGATGCCACGTTACCAAAACCTGCATTAAAGCTATGGATGCTGCTCGTTTATGTTGATGCTCTGCTGCTGGCTGATGTTTGAAGTGAACTTGACGGTGGAGTGGCAGCTGAGTCATTAAAACGATTAAGTCCATGTAATGAAGTGATGGGAGTTGAAGCTGTATTGGTCCATGTAGTTGCATGTGAAGGTAGCGGCTTAAGGAGATGTTGGAAGTGTTGGGTGAAGCAATAACGGAGGCTTAAGTATCCAAGTAGCATGAAGAACCAGAAGGAAAAGTTTGAAAACTTTACAGTAAGCACAGGAATTAGAATAACTGAAGTCATTCTCAGCCAAGTAGGGGTTTAGGGTCGGCCTATTTAGGTATATTAAGGGACTCAGGAGCCCGTTAACCACTGAGAGCACCTATGATTATTATGGACTCACCTGGGAAAATGTTCTCAGCAAGGCCGATATTTTAATTTTATAAAATTGGATCTGAACCAGAATTTCTTCCCTCACCTTTAGCCCACGTCTCCACCCACTGGTCTGGTTTGCTTTTATCTTGCTGAGAGAGAGAAGAAAAACAACAGCACTAAAAACGTTCCTTCATCTTGTCTTATGCCTCGGTGGAGGCATCATATTTTAATGAAATCCAGAGTAATTATCAGCAGTGATTTGGCTAACAGCTTTAAAATGTTAGTAAAAGGCCAGAGGATCCGTATCAAGCGTGAACGTGACTAAGATACCAAGAGCTGTTGAGTGTCGGTACCTAGCTTGACACCACATTACCCAGTGTACTGGGCTTCGTAGTACTGATGATACACTCTGTATATGGATTCGCGATGCTGAAAATAAAACGACTTGATGGCAGATTGATGACGGCGTTGTGCACAGAGCAATACGAGCAAACAAAAGTGAAGCGTTTCCCGCTGCAGGAGACGAGTCGATGCTTCTGTGTCGGCCGTGTTGTTCGTCAAACTTTACACTCAGCTCTGATTAACATGCCTGGAGTCGGAGCAGCAGCGTAGAAGGCGCAGGTGTGTTTTGGAGACTAAACTCGCCCGCGGGGAGCGCTCCATTGTTTTGGCTTCTGTATCAAAGAGCTCAGCGAGTCTCAGCGAGACTCGTTTAGAAGGTAGTGAGCTCAAAATGCGTCTCCTTGCCAGGTGATGTTGTCGTCCCTGGCGACTAAACAAAAGGTGGGCTCACATCTCGCCTGGCTGAGCTACAGTTTCCCGCCGCCGAGGGTCTGAGTGTTTGTGTGTGCGTGTGTGTGGACTTAACACTGCCACGCATTGTTCACCTCCTCCTTCCCTCCTCTGACTGTCCCCCTGTCCATACTCCTCCTCACCCATCCCCTCCACCTCCTCCACTAACCCCACTAACATCCTCACCGCATCCTTCATGCATTCATGCATTCACGCTTTGGGCCGAATCCATTAATATCAGCTGGAGAAAAAGGAACGGAAAAACAACAAGAAGGAGCCAAGGAGGAGGAAATGTGAGGACAAAGAAGCAGCGATCCAGGACAGACTGATGCTTGTTGGCATGAAGTGATAAATCACATTTACATTCCCCCGCTTCATTTTACAGTTCCATGTTCAAATGCTGTCCTTGAATCATTACAGACACACTGTGGTCCATAAACTCTGTGGAAGCTCTTAAAGGAACAGCTCAACATTTGGACAGATGCGCTCAAAACTCTGCGTTTCAGAGACGGAAATTAATCCGCTGATGATTATGTATTCAGCACAGAGCTGGAGCCATCTGCTGTTTGTAACTTCAGGGTCGTGTCTGAGATTTTACTGGAAATTTCAGTATTTCACGGTGACCTTTGGGGTAGCAACACATCCACTGTTAAGATACATTTCAGAGTCTCGACTGCAGAGATGGCAGCTGATTTCAAACCTGCAGTGGAGAGTCCAGATGTGGTCAGCTTAGCATTAAGTTAAACGTCACATTACGTCATGCTTGCTTGACAGAGTGCACTTTTAGTCGTCCGACCACATTAACGTCACGCCCTCACGATTTTCCCGGAAAGCTTCTCAACTCTAAAGTCACATCTTCAGTTTAAAGACTACTTTAGAGATTCAGAGGAACGAAATACTCAAATGAGTAAATCAGGAGGAGGTGACTTTAAAGAGCCGGAGATGAGCAAAATATTAAAAATGTAATAAAAATGAAAAGGAGAAAGCACCTTAGCAGCAAATACATGTGACAAGTCTCCTGAAGAAGACGTGACTGAAGGCTTCAGGAGTTTACTTTAACTCGTACTTTGGCTCTGTTTGGTTTAAACGCCGGGTTTGCTCAGGTTGCTTTCGGAAAACTTCCAAAGAACAGATGTCAAGCTCAAGTCATCCCTGATGGACAGCTCCGGCTCTGCACTGACCACCGATAGATGATGATCGTTAAGAGCGTCTCTGAAAATGTTGAACTGTTCCTTTAATCGGGAGTCAGCTGTAGAAGCAGCAGGAAAATTCAAAGCTGTTCGCCTAAAGACACACGAAGAGTAAATGAGTGGGTGATTTATTAAAAAGGAAAAAAGTCAATTTACCGCATGATGTTAGACACCTGCCTTCACACACACACACACACACACACACACACACACACACACACACACACACACACACACACCTGTGCAGCGTGCTCGGATGAAGCTGCTGCTGCTGCTCTCAGGTTGGTTTATTCCAAACAAGTCCTTCAAGTTATGGATCAACTTTGCCAGATGTGCAGCTGTTTGTGCTCGGAGCATGTTTGTTCCTGCAGACCTCGGCCCGATCTGAGGCAGGGACCCATTCTTCCTCCTCCTCACCCTCCTCTTCATCCTCCTCCCTGCATGATTCGCCTCATCTCCGTCCGATCGCTCACCTCCTGTCTGTCTGCCTGCTCGTTACCGTCACGTCCTCCTTCTGTAGGACCCCCTCCCCACACCTTCCTACTCCTCCTTCCCTTGTCTTCCTCACCTCCTCCTCCTCTTCGTCTACTCCCATAGGCCCTTATTCATTCTCTCCTGTCCATATGGTTTCTGCAGTCAAACAGAAGAGCGCCTTCGCCCCTGTCGTGCGGCCACAGACCTCCCCGCCCCCCACCTGCACCACCACCAATGGCAGCAACCTCCAGGGTGAGCATCCCACCCACCCGTCCCGCCTGTCAGCACCCCCGCCCCCTGCTGTCCTCCTGCTCGTGTCCCATCAGGACACGCAGGTGGATGTCCACGCGGCGCCGCTGTTTGAGAAGGACTCTTTCTGTGTTGCGTGTTGATTCCTGCTTTCACACACTTGGAGGTCAAAGTTGATCCATAACTTCTGGCATTTTGGGGAATTTGGAGCTTAAACATGAGCATTTTTCTTTTATAGTTAATACCGCTGCAAATTTCACCCTACAAAGAATTTCTCCTCCATAACCGAGTCCTATTCTTTAGCTTTTATTTGGCTCAGTGAAGTCCAAGAATCCGTCGTAGATCTGTCTTTATTTCAACATCATCTCTCAGTTTTATCCAAATATTTTTACAACGCAGGCATTTAACTGATTTTATTTAACCTTTCAGCGCTTCACAGAAAGACTTTAACAGCAAATGCATATTTTGTGCGAGTGTGTTAAATGAACCCTAATTATTCCAGAGATCTGTTTACACGAGACGTATCTTAAATCTTTTCGAGCTGCCTCTCAGGAAGGCGTTTTTATTTAAAACTGGAGGTTTTTTCACTCTTCATGAAAAAACATATTTTAGGTCTTGTAATATCCACAGTTATAATCACCAAGACGTTTTAAATATTTCTGAATGGGCAGCTTGAACAGTAAAAAAGTTCATGATAAAACATTGTTAT
Source organism: Neolamprologus multifasciatus (assembly GCF_963576455.1). NCBI lineage: Eukaryota > Metazoa > Chordata > Actinopteri > Cichliformes > Cichlidae > Neolamprologus > Neolamprologus multifasciatus. The sequence goes on from NC_140440.1 coordinate 6,314,152, forward strand.
GTTAAAATACAGTAAAGTAGAATTTTAGAAAAACTGAGGCTGCTAAAAAAGCTAAAAAAGGACTTTTTGAATTCGCCTCACAGCATCAACAGCATGTCCTTTATCTCCTGTTTTGATATCAAACTGTGCGCCATGTTTGTGGGTTTTTGATTGGCTAACATTTCTTCACAGTTAGGCAGAAGTAGCAAACGTAAAGATAGTCTGTACTTAAGTAGAAATAAAGATACTAGTGTTAAAAAATACTCCAGTAAAAGTTGAAGTACCGATTCAAGTTCTGTACTAGAGTAAAAGTAAAAAAGTACCGGCTCTGAAATGTACTCAGAGTAAAAAGTAGCTCTTTGGAGGACGTTTCTATATTTGTGGAAAGCTAATTGAACCTTGTGCTGTATTAACATAATAATAAAATAATGTCGGTAGATGGGAGTACAGACTTTATTTCATTCAAACATTTTAATTCTCATGAATATTCTCAGCTTGAATCACATCAGCAGAACATGAAGAGAAAAAGAAGGAAACCACACATAGCTCTGTGTCCTGTTGCTACATTGTAGAGGGTGACAGTCAGGGGTTAAAGTGGATTCAGCAGGTGGAGCAACCCTAAAACTGTCTGTAATGGCTCAGCGTGGGGGAAAGATTCATAACTCACAATAATTTCTATTCGGAGCTTGAGTAGATTTTCTGATTTAAATCCATCACAGTACAACAAACTAACCTGTTTATCCTGCACTAACCTGCAGAGGATTTTAATGCAGCCTTTGAATAACAGTCTCCCTCAGTTTGTTTTGCATGCCTCACAATATGAAACAACATAATATCACATGTACAGACCCAATATGTGATTGAAAAATATGAGGACTTACTTGTGAGCTTTAAATGAGCAGTCCTTCCTTTAAATCTAAGCTCTCGCCTTCCTCTCCTGTCCTGCCTTTTTTTTTTTATCTTTCTCCATCTCTGAGTGAAGTTAGCTCTCAAAACAAGGAAAAACAGTTTTGCTTCTATCATCTGTTTTTATGCAACATCTCCTGGTGATTAATAAACGAACAGGAGTGACTCTCATGTGTTTCCGTTTAGGCTCAAATTGGTTTGATGTTGGGAAGGCCGCAGTGACTTGAAATAAAAACTCTCAAAAGCTTGTTTTGAAAATGTGAGGAAGAAAGCACAGTTATCTGTTTATAAAGGTAGGGAGTAAAAGGAAAAAAACTACACAGGTGAAGCACAGATAGCTGAAAATTCTACTTAAGTACATTAACGAAGTATTTGTACTTTGTTACTTCCCACCTCTGCAGTTGGGCAGCGCTTTGCATTTTCACGACAGATGGAGACATTTTTCCAATCAAACTGAAAAATCCAGTGTATGCGTGGACGTAGCCTGAAATGCTCAGCGAGCATCACGAAACATGAGATCTGACTCAGTCTGTGTTGTTTCAGCCATGGCAGGTCTCATCGTGCCCCCCATGTGAGGAGGACTCTCAGCCAGGTACCGTCAGACTCCCCACAACCCTCCCCCAGCCTGAAACGCCACAACAACGTCCTTCCCATCATCCTTTAGACCGACCTGTCTGACCCAGAGTCCGAACCCGAAGAACTTCAACAATTCAGTCACCATCAGCCGAGGACGTCGGTTCTTCCTGCAGCCGTTGCAGACACCACCGGCAGGCGTTTACGAACCCGGAACAGGAAACGTCTGCAGTGGCTGCGGGCGGAGGCAGCGCTCGCTCAGCGTGAACTGTGGGTGGATGAAAGGTGTCTGCAGTACTGCATGTTGTGCTGAGATATTAAACAGGTTACTTTGACTTGAGAAGTCTGTGGAGGCTGGACAGGTCTCAGATCAGTTCGAACCACTGTGAGACAGGAAGTAGGCGTGTCCACTGGGAGCATCTGTTCTAAGCTAATCATCATATCGTGAAAAAAAAAAATCAGCCGAGTGGATGGTGACATCTTCAAATACCTCGCTTTGTTCAACCCAAATTGAAAATGCTGGTGATTACTGTAAAAAATTAATAAATAAAAATCACCAAATCTCTGTTAATTTTTAGCTAAAGAATCCTTGTAATGTTATCCAGGCAGCTCAGTTTGACTCTGTCTGAAGCCCCCCTCCCCAAAAGCTTACTTTTCTTCTGATTGGCTATCTTTTGGAAGCCTACGGAGGGGCAGCACCAAGTGCTTTTTAGCTAATCTAAACAAACTAGCGGATAATTTGCCAGTAAACAGTAACCCTACCTCATCTAAAACTTTGGCCAACACAATATAAAAATATTTTTAAATATAAAGAAAAGCAGAAAAGAGCTTCTCTGTTTTCAGCTGCAGATCTGATTGGTTCTCACTAGAACAAAAGCTCTCGGTGGACACTGACCCTGAGTCGGACCGAGTCCGGAAATCAGGAAGTAATCATTTTTCAAACTTGGAAGAACCGTCAGACGGTTTTCAATCAGAAACCCCCAACAAGCCCCTCCCCCAGGACCAGAGTCCTTAAAGCCCCCCGATGAATCTCACGTCTCAGCGCGTTTTACTTTCTGTACCATAGCTTTTAACAATGTTTGTGTCTCATAATCTAAAAAGGAGGAAAGTGCAGTAATTTTGTAAGCTAAGGAAAGAATGAAGCATCCTGCCGAAGAGAGACGAGCAAATGTTCCACCAACATTTGTCCGTAACACGTCGAGGCAGCCCAGCGTTTTCAGCTTTTCTTTTTCTTTTCTTTTGGATGTCTCATTTTGAAATCCAGTACAATAGTTCTGTTTTGCGGGTGTGTCGAGTGGTAGATTTTAACCAGAAAAAGCTTGCAGCAGTTTTAATCACATTTAGGTACCAGATTTTCTTGTTATTCTTCTGATTGTGCTTATTTTATATGTATTTATAAAGTATGTTTTGGGGAGTTCTTTTGTGATTTAGGCCTGAATGATAGTCTCAAATATATATGTAAACACATTTGATGTCTTAATACCTTTTAGATATTGTAAAAAGAGTGAACAAGTGGGAAGAATTAACCCTTTTGTAAAACAAACAAAAAAAAAACTCACGACACGGTCACCCTGTTTTTGAAAGCAGGACGTAAAACGACGCTTTCATCACTTTTGTATAAAAACGCTTTTCCGATATTTAACTTTTTGTAAACAGCATCGTTTGTTTCCCCTGGTTCTTCTCGTCTTTTGTGTATTATTGTGAAATGTATAATCATGGTTATTTCTTAATGCACTATTTTTTTGTTGGGGCACTTAATAAGAGCAATGTATCTTAGCAAAAAAGAAAAAAGCTAAAAGTGGAAAAAAAAAAAGAAAAAAGATGAAAGCTAGAGCGATATGCACCAATATGTTTTTTTTCTCCTGCCATCCTGAAATGGCAAAAATCCTCGTCATGTGAAATTTTTATATCTCAGAGACTTATAATGTCATAATATCCCAGCACTCGTTTTTTGAGGGGGGCGGTTTGGTGTTTAGAAGTCAGCATTTTATCCATCTGAATATTCGACCTGACCCTCGTCTTTGTGTTGGATTTTTTTTGCTGATATTGACTGTACGGTTTCAAAACACGGCGAAGAGTTTCAAACCAAGTTTTTTAGGGTCACCGATCTCAAGGAAACGTCCATCGATGTTGGTGTTGTTGCCGATGGTGCTGTTCTCGTCGTTGCACACAATCTGGATCATTTACTTATGCAACTGCTCTCCTGTACTGAAATGCAAGCTCATCGCCCGCGCTGCTGTGGCAAAAGTTCAAAAAAATGTAAAGAACCAAGACTTGAGTTTGATGCCTTACGACCGACCACGCTTAAAAACAAAGTCTTTCTTTTTTCCGACAAAGTTTTGGTTCCACAGCAATTATCAAAGGTTACTTTTGTTTGCTTTCTTGATTTGATGTCTTTGTCCCTCAGGTTTCCCCCTGAATTATACAAAAGATGCTCGACTGTAGAAGCTAACCGTCAGATACTGATGGCTGAGAAGTGTTAAAACTGCCAAATTACAAAGTGTAGAAGTTTATTCCTTCACCAAAGAGAAGAAAAACTGGAGACTGGAGTCGTTTTGTGAATCAACATCTGTTAAGTACAAGAAATTACCCCAATAGAAAAGTAGAACTACGAGATGTTTGTGTCAAATGTGATCAAAACACTGAAAATTCAGCTTGGTCTCATGGCAAAAATTGAAATTGCTGAAATAATTTGTACTTTTTGGAGAATATGGACATGAAATATCACGTTTGTGTTTACAGCAAATATGACTTTGAAGTTAATTCATTCGCATAAACATGCAAGTTTTGGATGGGGGCTTTGAAAATGTGGCCCCCATTTTTATATTATTACTTGTTTAGTAAAATGTATTAAAATACAACTAAAGTGTAAAGGAAATACCAAAGAACGTAAACTTCTATCGAGGAAAAGGCTTATGTCATACATGTCAAATACATACTTAAATCTGTTAGATAAAACTGTCTTCGTGTCAGTGAACAAAGGAGAAAACTAAGGTTCTTCAGCATGAATCAGTAGATTCAATCTGGGGAATATTTCAGAGAGATCCAGGAGACTGTGAGATGAATAATTTGGCATAAAGATCTGAAATGTTTGGATTGTGATAAACGAAAAAGTTCAAATTTACGACATTTTTTTTCCAATACAAAACACTGACAGTGTGACTTTTCTTCCATGATCATGTGACTAGAAGGAGCATAAATTTTATATCTATCGGCTTGTATTACGATTATAAAATTAGCATTACAAATTTACACCAAAAAGAAAGTTGAAAAAAATAAAATCAGTTTCATATTGTTTAAATACTGCATCTTATTTTACAGAGACACGATTTGTCTTTACATTTAACAAGTTCTCCGAATAATAAAAACTGTAAACCTCTCCAGTTTTTCCTTTTCGGTGCGTTTGCGTAGTTAAAGGATGAAACATTTTTTTCAAACTGCTTGAACCTACCTGAACCTTCAAACTTACACAAATTTTATTTGTATTTCTTTGAATGTTAAAAGCAGAGTTGATGCAGGAATCTGAAGTCCAAATGATTAAACATCTGACTTTATGCAAATCCAGCAGTTTCTGCACAGTGTCACCCGGATGCTGTCACGTTAGCTTTTTGGTGGTATCTGTTCAGCATCTTTGGGAAAGACGCTTTATCAGTGATACTAATGAAGCCCAGCCTGCAGAGCCAACCTCCCTGATCAGTCCCCTCCAACAGCTCGCAGCTTTTCTTTCTCTTTTTGTCAGTCGCAGCGAGCTCGCTTCCCACCGTCTGGGTTTTAAACTGAAAAATAGACTTTTTTATGTTTTACTTCAATGTGAAAGAGGGCAGAGGCACTGCATTTTTGTGAAATATTAAATATATCATCAAAGTATATCAAAGCACAATGTTTAATTAGTTGTCTTTAGGATACAAACAGGGGTGTCACCCCCAGGTTTTTTCTTTTTCTGTCTCTGGCCATGCTGTAAATAAATGCATGTCTTCTGTTTTTTGGTTTGTTTGGTTTTTTTCTCTGTGATCCAGTGCTTTTTGTACAGAAACAATCTAATAAAGATTACATTTGGCTCGAAGCTCTCAAACTTACACTGATGTTCAAATAAGAAAAGGGGGGGGGGGGGGGGGGGGGGGGGACAAATTATGGAGGCAGCACACACAAGTACCAGTAAAGAGTTAATGTTTACACACTTCACGAAGAACCTGGATCTGCTCTCAAAACGATTTAATCAAAATTAAAAGTTTTCAAATTGCAAATGAAACCGTTCAAGACAGAGAAAGCAGATGTGTTTATTCACATCAGATAGATTTAAAAACGAAAGGAGTTGTTTTTTATTAAAAAAAACAAAACAAATGTATATACTTTTATTATAAATAATTATGAAAAATATATATTAGAAATATAAAAACCTTCATTTCTTTTTCTTAAAACTTTTAAGACAGCACATATTCTGGAGTCCAGCAGCACTGCTTTGCAAGTTGGATGTTTTTACAGCAACATCATTTAAAACAGGTAAGACAAATTTAAGAAAAATCGAAAGATTTGGAATAGTCACATTTGTTATTTAATGAGAAATTACCATCTGCACACATACTGGAGTGTCTGCATCCAGTAAGGGTGCTGGGCTAGACCAAGCAGACATGAGTGAGAGAGATCAACAAGGTCAGGTGTTGAGGAACCAGGCACTGATTTGAAGTGGGCTACTTCTTGGCATGTTAATTTTAATGGCCCCTCTTATGTTCATTGCCCCTTGGGGATAAATAAAATCTTTCTGATTCTGATTCTGAGTAACCCAAGTAGAGATTGATGCAGTACCACACACATGCTACGGCAAGGGGGAGCCAGGACTAACCGGGGGTCTTGGCAGCCCACCCAAGATTGGGGACCAAGTTTAATGTATTAGTTAAATCTTAAATAAGATAGATCTTTTTTTTTATCTTTAAAAATGAGTCTTTTGATGTCTGAATCTACTTTTTTTTTTGACATAGTGTATTAACACAATTGATCTAAAATCTGACACAAAACATGAAATCTGAGTAAAAAAAAGTAACGACCACAAACATGTTTAACAATTCATTTTCATAGCTTGAATTGCAAAAATAAATTGTAAATTTTAAAAAACCTATGCAAAAGTTTTGCAAACAAAGTTATATGCAGCTATTTACCTAAAAATGCAGTCAAGGGTTTTTTTGGTTTTTATAACCATTTCAAACTATTTACAGACCAATCAGGAGTTCTGCATCAAATAAGATGCCACACAAATTATCTGTGTCACTCCAAGACAGCTTCTACCGTCAGTGTGTTGAAAAATAGTAACCGCACCGCATTTTCTCGTTAGAAACTGTGACAGTGTGCTGAAGTACCCTCAGAAGAGCCACGAACAGTGATCTGCTGGACAGCATACCACAGGGAGTTCCTAGGAACAGCTAAGATACTGTGCAGGACCCTCAAGCTCCCTGTCCGCTTGAATCTTTTCAAGATATATATTGTACATACACGATGACATTAGTGCATTAAAGAACGATAGAAGAGAGAGGACAGAAAGTCATGCCCAAGCAGATTTTATCTCTGATTAAAACTCAGGTAAGTAACTCAGGTAGATATTGACAGGAAAAAAATCTCCAGAGCAGCTATATCCACTGAAATCAGCTTGGGAAAAAAAGAAAAATACACACGCACATCACCAAAAGTTTTCTTCCAGCAGGAATACTCTCCAAACGGCCTCCAAAGACTTTGGTTAATGATGAAACTGTTGGCGGGGAATGATGAACACGGAGCTCTGATTGACGTTTTGAGTTGAACTGATGCAAATCAATCACCGCAGCTCGGAGCCAAAGCAGTCAGAGAAAGAACCGTGCAGCAGGTAAAAACATCAGCCGGGATAAAAAGAGAAATACGACCGAGGATGAAGTGAAGGTTTGTATGGACGGCATGATTCAGGAGGTTTCTGTCAACAGTCAGGAGTCCTTCTGGAAATGCGCCCTCAGAGATTCACTCGGGCCCTGAAGCTACAGGTCCAGTCCTAAAATTAATTATGCAGTTTTTATTGTGCTTTCATCTGTTTCCACGAAGAGCTGCAGGAGTTTGATGCTTCAGCGTCAAAGATAAAACCCAACCTAACCAAGTGGTTTCATACACAGAATAAAAGTCCACATAGCCAGTCGTTCCCAAATGATGTGCGGTAGGTCATTTGGGTTTTGTCCTGACAGTAAAAACCACAAAAGAAGTAAATCATGATTCCTACATGCAAGAGAACCCTATGCACTGTGGCTTGGCTTTTACAGAGGCAGATTCTACACTCCAGAAACATTCTACACATCTTTTTGAACAGTCAAACATCAAAGGTCCTGATGGAGCATCATAACAACAATATTAAAAGTTCAATGTGGTTTTAGGCCAATACCAATGACCAATGCAAAAACAAGTCTGATTATAGAAGGAAAGTTTCCTGCTGCTCACTTGATGCAGGACCTCAGGAATAAACATTGTTGATGAATTTATAGCCTAATCCCCTAGTTTAAAATGTTAGTGACATGACATTCCTTTTGTAAATTGTGGTCCAATTAGACCGAAAGGGGACATGCAGAGTATTTTTTAACTAACTTGTGATTTAACTGACTTGTGCTCGCTAATAAGCAGTCCTCCTCAGTTTCTGTTACCCCATTACATCTGGTTTCAAAAAACCAAGATGGTGAGTTTCCCAAAGTTATTTTGTCTTCAGAAACAATCTTTGTCTTCTCGACCATCAACCTTTTCGCCAGAAAGCATTTGGCTTGTCCATGTAGGCACCTGCAAATTTCAACTGAGCTTTGAGGGTGTTGACTTTGTCGCAGTGCCTTCTTTCTTGGTTGGCACTAGGGCTGCCACGATTAGTCGACTAGTCACGATTACGTCGACTAGCAAAATTGTCGACGACTGATTTAATAGTCGACGCGTCGTTTGAAGCTTTGAAGATCACAAAAGACGCAGGAATAAGTAGTAGGATTTAAGAGTGTAATAACCGACTGAAACAGAAGATGGCAGCACTGCATGTACAAGGATGCCAGCTGCCGTTAAACCCCGAAGAAGAAGAAGAAGCTGTGTCCCAGAATTCATAGCGCAGCCCACCTCAGTTTCCAATAATGGCGGCAGCTAGTTAGTTTTAATATTACTCTTATTATTATTTCTGGGTCACAAAATAAACGTTTAACATATTTTCAGGCGAGAATGTAGCTGTGTAAACCTCAAATATCTGCTCAGTTTATCAAGACACCACATATTTTCAAAATCGTTTTCAAACCCACCGCCGTCTTTCGCTACTCAGGTTAAACATGATATATAAGTCACTTAGATAACTTGTTGTTATTGTTTGGCTTTTTTCAGTATTTTATTTGTTCCTGAGTAAGTTGGTTTGGCTGAGATTAAAGTTATAGTTTTTACACAGCTGAATAAACGTCAAGCAGACAACTGATTATCAGAAGTGTGAGATGCTCCAGAATATACTCCCGTTATATTTTAGATAGCAAGGAGTTTATTAAACTTCACCGAAACAATCTGCAAATTTCATTAAAATTTAATAAACTATCATCTTGTCTTTATTTTTAGTTAGCACATACCTTAAACACTTAAAGCTGTAAGCTAATGATAGTTATATAAGAGCAGATGCTGCTGGTGCAATAAGTTGTACGTTTTACGTCCAATGGATGCATGATCTGATTAGTCGACTAATCTTAATATTAATTTGTGACTAGTTGACTATCAAAATAATCGTTTGTGGCAGCCCTAGTTAGCACCTCTTAGTCCATGGCAGTGCCAGACTGGCTTCACTGTGGACAGTGACACTTGAGCTCTAGTGGTTTCTGGTTTGTTCCAGGACTTCCTAACCAATTTCCTTTCATCTGAAGGTAACAGTTTAGGACTTCTTCGAGGTCTTAGCAGAGTGGTGACATATTCAAATAAGTTGTACTTACATATCATTGCTTAAACTGCTGAATCTGCAGTTATTTAGAAATGACTCCATGAAGCTTCAACCTCCCAGAAGTCCCAAAGTGCCGACCTCAACCCTATTAAACCAAACATGGGCTGAACCAAACATTTTAAATGAACTCTACCAATACTGCCAAGAAGAGTGGGTCAAATTAAATTTAAATCTGTATGTGTACATTTTAACCTTTCTGAATTAGAGAAAATCAAAAATAAATCCAAACTTGTGCACCCAACCGTTTTATACACAGTGAAGATGTATACTGTACCATCGTTCCACCTTAAAAAAAATACAGGTCAAAGAAATCATTACTACTATCATGAACATGCCAAAGCAACACGTGGCAATGCTGGAGGATCAGAAGCCTACAAATATAAAACACAGTCTGATGCCTTCTTATCCAACGTAAAGGCAGCAAGTTTCTAAAAATCTAAAAGAGGTTTTTTGTTTTTTGTTTTTTAAAAAGCCTCGTTTTTACAGTTTTTCTGAATGCTTAAACCCTAACTGTGATTTCTTATAGCACAATTTCTAAACTATTAATAACTTATAGCAAAACCACTCACTGAGTTTGCCAAACTAAAAAGCACAAACACTGCTTGCACTCAGTTTGCCATTTTGTAACACACACTTGCAAACCTGTAGCTACAATCCACTGCACAGCACTCTTTTTGCAGAACTGTAAACACAACTCACTGCTTTACACTCAATTCCCAAATCATCAACACACTCCTAGCAAACTATACACGTTACGGCCATTATTTACACTATTTTGCCAACTGTCTGGCACACTTTCACATGTGAAAACTTTTGTAGATAATTAGTTCACTTTGCAATCAAGCCCAAGCACTATAATACAGGTAAGCTCTGTGTGTGGAGTACAATGGAGGGAGCAGGAGAGTGAGAAGTAGAGGAGGAGCAAGAGGACGTGGAGGTGAAGAAGTAGATGAAGAGGACGACAAGGACAAGGAGGAGCAAGAGGAGGACGAGAGGGGGGAGAGGAAGGGTAAGAAGAGTAAAGACATAGAATTGCTGATGACAATCATAGCTACAATAGTGGACCATGTAATCAACCGGTGGAGGTGACCCTGAGGGAAGCTGGCCGCACGGGTTCAGCCTAACTCGAGCCGCTACACTGTAGCAAGCATCATAAGGGACGTTTTGAAATGAGAATCGTAGTACAGTCACTTTGCACTAAGATTTGTAGCACTGCAATATGCTAATGAGAAACACAACAATACCATAGATGTAAAATTACTGAAATTGTTACTTTACAGAATTGCTAGCTGACCAGATGCTGGGGCAGAGGAAGCATGTTCACTGCAGACCAAGAACCCATATAGTCAACATGGCGATTGCAAATAATCCTATACTTGGAAATAAACACTTGTGTTTGTTTGGATGTGTGGGAATAAACCCAGTACTTGAAGTTTTGGATCCCTCTATGTTTACAGATTCTATGACAAAAGTATGAGCTCAAACTGACGTAGTCTACCTTGTGCACAGAGAAAGCAAAAGCCAGATGTGTTGTTGTATTCATACCATCAGTGTGTAGTTGGTGCATTGTGTGCTTAGTAGATGATGGCTTGTGTGTACTGTTTGATACGAAAACACCATTTTTACGAAGGTGTGGAGAGTTAATCTAGCTGTGTTCGCTTTTGCAAGAGAACGACAATGTTTTGGAAATTGGGTGACAGGTTTTCTTATTTGTGTGTAGAGGTTTTGCAAAAATAGCCAATAGTTCAAAAATGTGCTTAAGCAATCAGAAAAAACTGTAAGTTAATCTAAAACGGCGTGTGTGAAAAAGTTGTGTTTTTCAAAGATGCCATATGACCCAAATGAGGGACTGAGACTGTAAACTGAGCAGTAAATGTTCACAGAGGCTAACACAAGCTGTTTTCCCATATACTTCTATAGTGCTGAAGTCTTTTTACAGCACAGGTATCACAGGTCTGGTGCCTGCAGATAAAAATGTAGTGTTTCTGGAACAATAGATGATAACCACCAGAAACGACAGCCTCTCTGCCTCTCTGTCTGTCGCTTGGCGGTCAAAGAAAACCCAAAAAAGAAAATGTTCCTCACAGAGCGATTGGTGATTTTAAAGTTTGAAGGCTGGCGGTGGGTTTATCAGGCCCACATTCCCGAACTGGGATATCTGCTTTCCTTCATGGAGGACCAGAACAGTCCTATATCAGAGCAGTGCAGGGGGTGGTGGAAAGCCTGCTGAGGCTCTGTTACAGGGACTATTAACTTTATCTCCGGCGTCAGCAATTGATGAGAGCTTAATACACAGAGCTCATTGGTGAAAAGTGGTGCCCGAGGCACCCAAGAAAAACCCCGACCTCCCTGAGTCCGCACATCGCTGGCCAAAACCACCAAGCAACAGCTGCCAGATTTGAATGCCAAGCTGTAAAGAGCTTTGGACACATTTTGATGGATATGTTGATCAGAAACGCTCAGTCAGGACTTCTGAACACATTCACTGAGAAAATTAAGTTTACTTCCACTACAGAAAGAACAGATGAAGGCAGAACAAAGCTGTGGCATTAAACCCAAAATCCTTAATATGTTTTTTTGTCTGACTTGGCCAGTTATCCGTCTAGATCATTTGGGTGCGAGTTTCCCAGTTTTTGGATGTTTCTGTTAATATAATGTAATTAAATCGCACTCATCTTATTGTGCTCAGAGTACAGAAAATACACTGAAAAACGCAACAGCATGTTTGCAATTTCTCTGTCCACAAATTTTGGACCCACTTACTCAAAAGCATTCGTCCACTCACAAAACTTTGGCCCACAGACATCTAAAATGTGTCTGTATTAACACAAATTAATATCTGAATATGTGGCACTGAATTCTTTTTGTGGAATTGTTTAGTTTAAGGGATCTTTTTTTTTCTTTTGATTAGCTAGCTATCTATTAGCTATGTTGTGTAAAAAGTAAAAAGATCATATTATTCATTCACTAGCTTTAAGTAACATCATCAGCTAACATTAACTAATCATCACCGTATCCAGGCTAGTCAAGTTACAATGACATAACTATCTAAATTAAATGTCAGTATAAATGCTAGTTAGCTAGCTTACCAAGCTAGCTTACATATTGTGATCTTGATAACTAATATTTACTTAGCTAGCTGTACCTGCTACAAAACATATATTTGACGTTAGTATCATTGCTTCAGTATGTACACTGATACTCAGGTATGCAGTAGTACTCAGCTGGATAAAATACGTGACGTACAGACGAGCAGTTAGCTAGCATTGGCCAAAATGGAGATGAGACATACACGCAGTTTGAGCAATAGTTCACATTAACGGCCACAGGTGTTGTTAATAACAACAGTTTTTTAAGTCACTGCTGCTTCAGATTTACTTGTGCTTTATTAAACTTTTCTGGCATGCATCACTTTAAAAGCGAAAAAAAGTCCAACACCCTCCACCTGAATCTTTTATCACTCATCTCAGTTAAACTTCACTTAAAGGTCAGTGCAATTGCGTTTACTGAGGCTTGTTAATTTTCCCTGAAGAGGAAAAAAATATTTTTAACCCGCCCACAGTTTGAGCACTGCTGGTATAAAGGCTGATGCACTGATCAGAGTCTGCTGCCGGACACAGAGGTTCACCCAGAGTCCTTCACAGCTCCGAGCTGCTGATGTTTTGACTTCATAAATAGCTGAAATACTTTTCAATTAGTCAAGGAGGAGGAGGAGGTGCAGGTGTGTTTGGTTTGGGCGAGCCGTGGAGTTAAGTGACATTATGTCACTGCTGCTCTCCGTACATCTGCTCTCCTAAACGCTGAAGAATTAGACCATTTCCTGCGACGTGGTGATGTCATGTTGAGGTCCAGGTTTTCCTCATGTTATTGTAACGCAGCGGTCAGGACTGACAAGACGGCTGTAAGTCATCTCACACAGGAAGAGCCCCAGGCCCCGGCCCTGGTGATGACACCAGAACCTCATCGCCAACTGGGCTCAAAGCTGAGGACGAGGTGAGTAAATCACCCGTCCAAAGGTTTGCGCTCGCCAGTTAGGTTTCTGGGAATCAGACCACGAAAACCTGACAGAGGTCCATCAAAACCATGTGTTGTTCATTGAACACTTGGTCACTGCTGCAGCGGTCTGATCAGGTTGAGTCAGATGATTTAAACATCTCTGACTGTGTGTCAGCTCCCAGCCTCGCTTCAGCAGCAGCAAGCTTATTATTTCTGGAGAATTAATCAGCGAATGTTGCAGTTTTCTCTCACAGTTTATAATAAAAATGTTTTTACACCGGCTGATCATCACATCTGCTGCAAACACACACACACATACACTCTGTGACAGGTGTTACTGGATCATTCTCAGTGTAGTCAGGTCCAAACTGTTGCTTTCACAGCTTAAGTGAATCTGTCAGTCAAAAAATAAATGCTTCGTAGCCGGCTTCAGAGACATTTCATGGTGGACATTATGAAGGTGGAGGATGGAAAATTTTCCTCATACTGTTTTTTTTTTGTTGGTGGAGATTTAATTCACCGTTGCACACGGGACAGCAGCAGTTAACAAGACTGTCGGCTTGTTAAGTCCGACTTCATTAACCAATTCTGAGTCCGAACGCTCCATCAGTTACCAAAACCAAACAAACTCTGAGGCACCAGTGAGAGTTAAAATAGTCAGAATTCTTTCTGCTCCAATAAATGATCAGTGTGGGCTGCTCTCCCTGCTGTTACAATGAAGTGCAAAAGAACTTATGAGGTTTAGCCAAGCTAGAAACTAGAGTTAGAGACGTTAGGTTAGTTTGACAGGGACGAAGGTCATAGTGTTCTCAGTAAGTGTAAGTGTTGAGGATCCCCAATGGGCAGAGACAAACGACATCATACAGAGGAAGAAAAAGGACCAAAACTTCAGCCAAGAGAATGTCTGAGAAGATCCATCCACAGTACGAGGATAGTCAGGATAGTTGTTCCTGAGATGCTCGGACCAAAACACAATCATTACATGAGCACTTATCACACCACGTAGCCATCAACAAACTTCTATCAGATTTAGCTGAAGCGGCACTTTACTTATATCCATCACTACTCTTTGTTACCAGCAGTCCCAATAAAAGCTAAAAAAACAATCAATAACAAGTACAGTGGAACCCCGGCTTACGAAGGCACTTAACGGCAATATTTCTCAAGGTCAAGGTCAAGGTAACCTTATTTATACCCGATAGCAAGGTAAATTAGCTTTACAGAAAAAATGATAGCATTTTAAAAAAATGATTATTTGACTTCATTTCTGCCCGTGGTACGGCAAAATGCCAGAGTAACGAAATAGATAAGATAGAAAATTTAAAAAGAAATTAAATTAAATTCCATAATGTTATCTACATGTACACATACGTATGTATGCATGCATATGTATGCTTTCTTCAACCTCCGCCACCTCCTCCTCCACCAAGAACTTCGTCTTCAGCCAGCATCACTCAAAAGGCGATGGAAAAAGGTGCTTCAACTTGTGAAAATTTTGACTCACGAAAGACCCTCTGTAACAAATTAATTTCATAAGTCGGGGTTCTACTGTATCTTTAATAAAGAAGCAAAAACCATCACCAAAATGTTCCCTCTACTCTTTCTACATTTAAAATGAACCCGTTGGTGTCTGTCATTTAGAAGCAGACAGCAGTGACTATATTTGGATGACTGGTTGACGGACTCACTGCTGGCGCCTCTGGTGGACGTTAGAGGAACCGCAGCTTTGGTGGTCCAGTGTTGGCTTCATTTTCATCCCTGGGAGTTGATAATTGTTCAGCTCACAGAGACTCACTGTGGAACAGCGCTCCCTGCTAAAATGAACCCTTCCTGTATTTGTACTGATCAGTCACCTGCACTGTAACCATGAAGCGTGTCACTATGACCCAGAACCACCCAGACGAATAAATCCACCTCATTTACCTCCATCCAGCCGGCCCCAGCCTCTGCATTTATTCTGCACGAAGCCAGCCTAATAAATACAGAGGCAAGCGTGGACCGCTTCCCCTCCAAACCATCAGGTTCTTTAACAGTTCCCAGGTATGTGCAGGAATATAGAAAAAGCCCTGAACTTCTGCTTTCGTTTCCTCCTCCTCCCGTTCGGAGCTCAGCGAGATGTTTTCAGAGGGCAGGCTTTTAAAAGTGCACAACACCTCTTTGAGAGGACAAAACGGCGAAGCACTAGAGTACACTTTACACCTGCTTCCCTTCTTCATCTGTCTTCATTTTTCTGGAGAAGGCAGGATGTTTGGCTTGGCTGCAACCTGCTCCATGACTTAATCCCTGGGTGCTATTGTTAAATATTTGAAGCAAAAAAATAATGAAAACCAAATGCGGCGGCCGGACCCCGGTTCAGGTTTCAGGGCCTGCGCTTTAACAACGTTACGTTTCCAGCATGTCGAGGCCAAATAACTCACTTATGTTTCCCTTGTAATATTACGCCAAACATGAGATCTTTACTTTGTCAAATCTGGTAAGTATCAAACCAACTGTATCAATAGGAAAACAGTTTTAATAAGCATTCCCAGGCGAGGGCTGAGGAACACCTCTCACCTGGAAGCTATTAGAGCCGACAGGAAAATGGAGGCAGAGATCGAGTGCTTCCCAATAATGTGTGTCCCCCCGGAGAGAGGAAATATGTAGATTCATCATAAAACATATCTGAGAGCTTGGACTGAAACAGAGGAGAGAAAATCAGCACAGACAGCTGGGCACCTCCAGCCCTCCAAGATAATATCGTACAAACATCTGTGGATGCAGCACGCAGATAGCGTTTCATCGCTCATGTCCTACCATCATCTCCTGACAGTCAAACTGTAAACACCTTCTCCAGATGGACGGATGGATTTATGGAAGCTTGTTCCCGCCAAGAATGGGAAAAAAGTAAAACATGGAAAATTAGCCAAGAGTGAAAAATAGTCCTGATAAAGCAAGTGAAACTTTTAGCCAACATGCTCCATTTAACATCTATTTCATTTTTATTGTTTACTTTTATTTTACCTTACAATATAAAGCGCCTTTTAAATGCAATTCAATTTCGTTCCCTTGAAATGATAAGAAAACAACAGAAGTAAAGCTATACAGGGGCCATGAGCTCTGATTTACTAAGCGGAGTTTTAAAACACAATCTCAGAATTTAATTAGACGCGAGTAAAGTGTTACAGTGTTACAGTGTTGCCGTTTTAATGTTGTGTCATATACAAATCTCAGTGTGGTGGATCCATAGGACGGACCATACGAATTGCCTAACTAGCTGGAGATGACTTATATGATGACATCGCCATGGACGGCCATTCATTCATCCTGGGCTCATCCCAACCAGCAGACTTTTTGCAGCATGCCCAATGCTGTCCTCTTATACAGGAGTACGTAGGGGTGGACTGCCTTTTTGTTTTATTATAGCTTTCTCCTGTTTTTCTTAGTTAGGGGGCCAAGTTGTTGTCATTTGGTTTGATTCTTTTGGTTAGGTTAGTTCGGTAAATCCACGAGATAGGCTCCTTTTCTTTGTTGTTTTGGCCACCTCAAAGTTATAACTAGCTCCTTGTTTTGTGTCAAATAACCTAACAAATCAACATATTGTAAATAAATCATTATCAAACTGTGTGATGTGGCTGCTTATGGTCTGACGAGGATGGATCGCCCTTATGTTGTGGCCTGGCCACCCCTAGATGAGCCATAACAATAGTTAGTGATCAAGTTCCTAAAAACTGCTTAATCTTTAAGTTAAAGTTTCACTGTAAAAGTTCAATTCAGTTTTATTTATATGGTATCAAATCAGAACATCAGTTGCCATCACTCACCTTACAGTAATACAGAGAAAACAGAAAAACCCCAACGATCGGACGACCCCCCATGAGCAAGCGCACTGGTGACAGTGGGAAGAAAAAACTCAGTTTTAACAGGAAGAAGCCTTTGGCAGAACCGGGCTCAGAGAGGGAAGTCCTACGTTAATTATAATTATGAGGAAAATGTTTTAAAATTATGAAAGATTTAAAATTTTAAATGTTATAAAAGACAAACTGTTTAATTAAAACAATCCTGAATATTCAGTTAAATTTTTTTATAATAGTAACTTCAAGACACTTTATATTGTAAGGTAAAGACCCAACAACATTATATTTGTGTCCAAAATCACAAATCAGTTGATTAAACATCATGAAAGCTTTGTGAACTACTGTTATTACCGTTATTATTGTAACTTAAGTAAAAGTTATATATGTTAAATCTAAAAAATGATTATTTGACTTCAAAGCACTGGAAATGAGAACATTTATTTCTTCATGTAAAAGTTTTAAGTTTGTATAATTTCATACAACTGTGTCAAAATGAGTTTTTAATTTATAAAAATTATTAAATGATTAAAGTTGTTGTATTGAGCTCATATACTGACAAATGTGACTTTAAGTCTAATGCACTAATAATATTGTAAACAGTCTTGTTTCCTATTCTCGAGCTTCCGTACACTCAGAGGCTGAAGTATTCGGCCTTTTGACTTGATTGATTTATCCATCGTCCTCACATTACCAACCATTTAAGTTCTTCCACGGCAGGCAAATCTTCCTCATCTACATTGAAATTCCTGAAGCGCAGCGATCATCATCATCAGGGCGGTCTCAGAGGCCGAAATCAGTGTTAATAAATCAATAACCTGCCTGGGCGAGCGCTCCATCTCTCCCTCAGCTGCTTGCTAAACAAATGGATTCAGCATGTTTAATGAGGATGGGGGAGGTGGAGGTAACTAATACCTTTAATGATCTCTGCAGACCAGAAACACTGGCACCTGCCCAGAGCGAGTGAGCAGTGGGGGAAGATGTTTTGGACAGCGGTACCACAGCAGCGGTGGATGAAGATGCTCTGGTAGGGAGGCAGATTTACGGCCGGCGCAGGAGATGGAAAAGGCCATGAATTAGGAAGCTGGTGAAACAGGCCACACACTGACATCACAGGGCTGTTGACGTCTCTGTGAAGCCTCAGTGGTACCAAATGTTAAACAACGTCTGGGGCGGCTGAAGTGATGATGGAGGCAGATGATTCAGGAGCAGGAAGCGCTCCTCCTTGCTCCTGAATACTGAAGGAGGCCGAAAGGTGCAAAACAACAGCGAGTCCAGTGCTTTATGGTCCATTAATATAAATGAGTGGATGATACGCTGAATTACCTGCAACTGTGTGAACCTGATCACTCTGCTGAACGGCTCAGACTCTTTCACTAAAGACAAATGTGCTGTCCAAGGTCATTAAAACTAAATCTAAATCTAGTTAATCAAGAGTAATAAAAACTAGACTTTAGCTTAATTTGTAATATCTGGAGCTTCGGTCCAGTGCCTCCTCAGGCTGTTGTGTATCGCCTTATTCTTATTTCCAGCTCCATATTTGTATTCTTTGAATCTACTACTATAGCTCTGCATGAGTTAAAAATAATTCCTAAAGAGCAACCCAGCGACTGCACACTTTTATAAGAGCAGAAGGTGAATGAACTACTCATCCCATAATGCATTTCAAATTCCAGATTTCCCAGAGAACGTCTTTCAACTCAAATTCTGTTTTCATTACCGCGGTAAAGTTATTGATAATTAATAATGGTTCAGAATATATTTGGTGGTTTGTGTTGTGTGTGTGCACAGTTTTCTGTGACATCACATTTTTGTTAAAAACAAGGCTGACATTGTATAAACTTGTGGTTTCAGAGTCTACTTTGGATGGTTACAACATTATGACTCCTAATCAAAATCCCTAAGGAGAATATGAACGGGACTTCCATAATACTACTACTTCTGAACGTCACTGTTGAGATCCAGCCCGTGAGAACATGCAACAAACAGAAACTTTTTTGGTAGATAATTTCATTGTTCACTTGTCAGAGTCTGAAGCTGTCGTCCATCTCTTACACCACATATGTTTATATGTACAGCCTTCCAGCGGCATACTCAGTTCCCCTTCATCACTCCTCTACGACGACTCTTCTATCGGATTAAAACAATATGGTGTAACATTAATACTCATTATTCACTAACTTCTCCACATATTTCCACAGTGAGGATGGTAAACCGAGCCTCCACAGGAAGCAGCGGGGTTACAGCCTGCTGGGCAGCTCTGCATGGTTGTTTGGATGTACATTACCTTTAACGCAGCTCTCCACATCAGCAGGGAGGCGTCCCAGTGCTGTTTGAGAATGCAACAGTGGGTTGAACTGCAGATAGCTGCACATTTTTTAACCTCTTGGCCCTCTCAGCCTACAGCCAGAGCATGATGGGTAAATAAATCAACACGTTTTTTCCACAAATGGGAAAACAGTTCAGGTGCAGAGTGATATATCTCAATATTTTAAAGGTTAAATCGCATAAATAGGAGATTGCATGGCAGGCTGACTGATTTTAGAGCACAGCACTTTTTCTTCCTCATCCGGCTGACCAGAAGAATTCACAGGGTAGGAAAGTTTTAAACACATCAAAGAAAAATTTAAGAGTCATTTACCTGAAGAGTTTACACATTTGAAAATAGTCCGAAAACAAAAACAACTTAATGATGTACCATAACATTGGAAAACAGTACTTAAAGTAAGAGTAGAAGTACTGTTGTTAATGTACAAGACTGTTGACATATGAAACAGCTGTCTGTCTGATTGTCCTCTTTCCAATGAAAATTAAACAAGCACGACTCGATGTAAGCCAAGAACAGTGTTTAAAGTGAAAATTACACCTTATAAATGTGCTAGCAATAATGTTTAAGTTAATGTTAAGTAAAGGCTGAACAATGCCCTACATGGCTCTGCTGCTGAGTCATGTGGCTGTAGGACAACTAAACACAGCAGAGCAGGGAGGAGGGGGTGGAGCAAAGTGTAGCTGCATGAGAGGAGTGGTGTTTGCACAAACACCTCGTTTCTGATGAACAGGAGCAACTTACTGAGCTTACATGAGAGACTAGGGTCGTTTTCACACCTGCAGTTTGTTTTGTCTGGTCTGGCTTTTCCCTGCAGTTCGATTTGTTTTCACACAGAGAAAAATCCAAGTGAACTCCAAGAGAACCAGAATGTATCACTACAAACATGTGAGAATGTTCAGTCTGCTCATTGGTCTGAACTATTGATGTTGGGGTTTTCTCTGTTTTATTGTGGGGTGTTTACCTTGCTGTAAAGCGTTGAGGCAACTGTTGTTGATATTTGGTGCTATATAAATAAAACTGGAATGAATCAAATTGAACGTACACCTGGTATTTGGCTCAGCTCGAGGTCAGATCATGTTCACAACATAAATGAAAGGCTCTCGAGTTCATTTGAGACCATGTTTTCCAAAGGGTTTCAGTGCAGTTGTTTTGGTCCGCACCCGATTGCAATTACTGTGTTCACACCTGCACAAACACCCTAAAGCTTCGATCCTACCATGCTTGTATTGAATACCTCTGCTTTAGCCAACTTAATTTAAATTTTCCAAGATGGCTGTCATTTTCGGCTTATTTATGCTTTCTGCACCAGAGTATTTGTTGAACTCAGCAATGATTCAAGCCCTCACAGAATATTTTTGTTCGATGTATATTTATACAATCACATGTGTATCTAAACATGTCAAAGGAAATATCAGAAAGTTAGACTTTTAGTTTCTGGATACATGACATTACATTTTGTCATTCATGGGCATCATCATTAACAGGTACTGTATTTTTTCACAAAATGTTCTAATTTTATGTTTATTTTGAGCATGGGACATTTTGATGATTTGTGACCTGTGCAGATGTTTTCATAGGAGTTGTGTGGATGTTATCAATGATTAGCTTTCTTACACGTTTTTCTCTGACTATTAGCATGTAGAGGTGTCAGCTACTAAGTCTCTGTTTGCTTAAAAATATTAATATTTAAAACATAAATTACCAGACAATCATAACAAATTATTATAAAAATTAGCACATTTATTTATCTGAATTTATTATATTTAGTTATGCTAATGGCCAAATACAATGAATAACAGTTTTTAATTCCAAAGAATAAAGTTGTTTATGGGTAAAATGTATGTACATCTGCCCTGCTTACTGTCAATAAGAAGTAGTGAGATAGTTACTGATGAAGAACTAACATTACATGTGTTTTAAGAGCTTAGATGATACCAGTGCTAACTAGCAAAGGTAGCTAGCTAACAGCAGCAGATTTTTCCAAGTGCTGCATGTAATAGTAAACGTTATGGGCACTGTGGTGTTACGTGGTCGTCTTCGCTGCATTAACATTTTGTATTGTGTGTCGGTCAACATACGCAGTGTGACGCTAGCTGTCAATGGTTGTTAAATGTTGCAAACTAAATGTACATTAGGTGCACAGCTAGCATTGTTTGATTTGAGAAAGCAGCACAGTACCAAAACTCAGGAAGACGGCGCTGTACGTATTACACTACGATCGTATTCACATTTTCTTTGGCTCACTTTATCAAAATGTGGCTAACGCTCGGTCTACAGTTGGCTAAAGTCTGGCTGATATTGCAGGCAAACTCTGCCAGCAGCTAAAGCAAACAGCTGTAAAAATAACTGATCACTTTACATGTTTATTATGAATTTTTCCATTATTTTATTACATGCTGCACACACGCTGGTATTTAAACGGGCCTTCAGAGCGAAGCAGCTTTGTCAATCCATTCCCACGGCTTCATAATCCATTTCACATACGTCATACGTCCGTGTTATCTCAGAGAAAATGGACGTGTTGTTTTGTGGTCGGCCGCTCAGCCCGAGCAGAGTTTCCAAACATTACCTCATGATGAGAGGAAAAGTGCTGCTTTGATTTAAGAGATAGCAGACAAGCTGAAGTTGCATCACAGACTTATTAAAGCCGTGGACGTACAGCTGCATAGGTTTACACCACATCAGACCACTTTTACAAGACAGTTGATGAGATTCAAGTATCCTCCCTCACACAGCAGCGTATAAATATTTACCTGCAGTGCGTCTGATTCCATCTGTCCAGCGCTGGTGCTGCCCTCATATATTTCCCACTGGGAACTGTGAAGATGTAGCAGAGATCCACGCTGACCGAGACTCTTATTAAAACAATGAAGCTCATAATTATCCTGGAATTCCAAAGCAGTGCTATAGTCGTAATGAGGCCACACAGGAGCCGGCGTATAAAGAATGAATGTAATAAATAAGCCATTAGATGGGCAGTAAAAAGAGGAGGATATAAAAAAAGACAACAACAGTGAAATGAGTTCAGACAGGTCTTGTTGTCTCTTGATGAGCACTCTGAGAAGTTTCTATTTTCGACCTTTAACGGTGTTTGAGAGTCAAACCTGTATTAAAAATTAGTTTTGACACCTATAATGTGGACAGTTTAAAAACCTGCAGCACGCATCAGAAAATCCTGCTGATGGTTCTTTATCGCCGTTTTCTCAGGTGGATTAAAGGAAGAGGGAAAAACTGGCAACTTGTTTTCTTTGATAAACCATTTTTAAACACACCAGAGACACACGGCCGCCTTTCACTGCGGTATTAGCTCATAAATTTATGTTATTTATGTCCAGCGGGCATCGTGGACAAGTGCCCAGGGGCCACGCACAGCTGTGTGTGTGTGTGTGTGGGGGGGGGCATCCTGAAATCATATATAATCAGAGCATAACAACAATAACTACAACAAAATTACATAACTGGAAGAAAACAGTAGTCTGTACTTTCCATCCACTGATATTCTTCCTCGTGTCTAGTTTATGGTGGCGAGGGATGGGGCTGGAGCATATCCCAGCTGTCACAGGAGGCCGCGTGCACCCTGTACATGAGGCCATTGTGGCGTGACAGTTTTTGTTTAACCAGTTCTGGAGGGAAATGTTGCCGTTAACTTTAATGTTGCTGAGATGTTCAGTATGATGCCGTGCAAGCTAATCCACAGATTATCAGCAGCAGCAGTGCATTTATGACCTGAAATTTTGACTGGAATATTTCTGTTTTACCTGCATTATTATTGTTATTATTGTTATTGTTATATATTCATTCATTTTTAAAAAAAAAAAAAGGACAACTAGTGCGCCTGTTGGTCAAAGCGTGCACTGGTGCAGAAAACACAATGATGTGCAAATAGCCAACACACAGCTGAGTGCTGCGTCAATCTGCACTCTTAAATCATTTCTCTGCCTCCTCAGATTTGGTCCCAACTGTGCCAGCGTGAGCCCAAACTTCCCCACTGACATCCTGAAATATCTACGAAAGCTTCAACTCCGGCATCAAACCAGGAAATCCTCCCTGCTGCTGTTTCCTCCTGAGAATGAGATGAACCAGCGTTTCCTCTGTTTCTCATTCAGAAACATCAGGACCGCTGAGGTCGCTTCATGTTGACTCCATTTTTCTTTCACAGCTCAGTGTGTATGAAAAAGGCTTAAGTTTGCTAGCCAGTCAACAAATACACAACAGAATTCAATTCAATTCAATTCAATTTTATTTATATTGCGCCAAATCACAACAAATGTCGCCTCAAAAATCAAATCACGTCATTCAACTTCAAAAGCAAAATTGTTCTTTGAAATGTACACAAAAGTAATTCAGAAGCTGTCGAGGACTTTCACCCTCATTACCGCTGAGCACAGGACTTTGACAGTGGTGAGGTTTAAGTATGTAGCCTGACGTTGGCTCATCCGCATATCCTCCTTCACTACATCCATGCAACCAGCATCCTTTTCCCAGTATATCCACCCGCCCTCCCCTGCACATATCTGAACCATGTTAGCCTCTCTGACTCTGAGCTGTCCAGTAAAGACCTGAGCATCTCCAGCTCTCCAAACCAAATCAACAACAATATCTTTCCATGATTCTTTTCTTGTATGAATTTTGAATTGTTGTCCAAATCTCATCCTGCTGACAGAACTGTGCGTCTCTGAGAAAATAAAAAATCACCTTTAAATAAGCTTAAGGTGACTGCTCTGGGACCTGAACGGCAGGATGTTTAATGGTTTAGTGTTTAGTGTTATACTAACAGATGTCCTGCTGACCTGTGTCGAGTCACACGTATTTATGAACCCCTTCACAAACAGCCACTGATAAGAAGGCTGTTTGGGTCGAGGCAGATTAATAATAACAGGTATAAACAGGCCTAAGAACACATAACGCCCTGATGAAGATCACTAAAATTGTTTTCTCTAATAAACAATTTAAAATATTTGTTTTTCCCTCCAAAGAGACTCCCCGTCTCGTGCCGTCGATTATTTATCCGGAACATTAAAGCCCCGCAGAGCGAACACGAGTCGGCTCCGCTGCCCCAAATACCCGTCACACCCAACAAGGCCTTCACGGCTCCATCAAGACAGAGCGAGGCAGTGAAAATTGTCCTTTTTTTAATGGCTGCTTTGAAGTAAAAAGAATTATCATATCACTGGAAGTATTAACGTTCCCCAGAAGGAACCCTACAGTTTTATTAGTTTTACGGCTGCTGTCTTTTTACACATTTGACCGCCTTCCTGGAGCAAGAATAACACAAAGTTAATGGCTAACGGAGAGAAAGTCAAAGGGAAAACTTGGCTGATTATAGCTATAATTCCTGCAGATACTAATTACCAGTGGCTGTAAAATAAGTCAAACTGGTCATCCTAATGAGTCCACCAGAGACCGATTGTTAAATACATTAAAAAGATCTACTTTCCCTCTTCTTTTTTTTATTTGTGTTTTTCCCCCGCTCCACTGTCAGCGTTATCTTATCAAGTGTAACCAAACAAACTCCTGCTTAAAGGTCATGACGCCGCATCCACCCAAATCCAGTAATTAATGTAAAATTAAGCCCGACATAAACATTACAAATGATATTTCACTGTGTCTGCTTTTAAAAACTTGGGGGAAAAAATCCTCTTCATTAAAACACAGACAGAGTTTCTACCTTAACAACACAGGTAACGTTCACGTAAAGGCTAATGTGTGGTTTAGGTGGATGATGAAGATGCCCGTTACTGATTCAGGGAAAATTCCTTGACTCCAAGAAATGAACTCATCAACTGGAAATGAGCAAAAGAAAACAAAAACACAGTCTTAATCTGGTCTTCGGCAGAAAATAAGCAATAAAGTTTGTCCTGTAAACTTCACCTGAGACGGTCTCAAAAAGGTGTAGAAACAGTCGTGTCAGTGAACATCACCCAGGCCGATAAAGGCGAGAAAACCGACTGGCTCTGCTGAAAGGTCGATTTGTGTTTTTAACAAGCTCAGATGGGTCACGCATCAAGTTTCTGTTCAGTTCACGTAAGACACACAGCTTAAATTTTTTCAATTAGGACAAGGGTGTTGAACTCCAGGCCTTAAGGGTCAGTGTCCTGCAGCTTTTAGATCTCACCCTGGGTCTACACACCTGAATCAAATGATTAGTTCAATACCAGGCCTCTAGAGAACTTTGAGACGTCTTGAGGAGGTAATTTAGCCATTTAAATCAGCTGTGTTGGATCAAGGACACATCTAAAACCTGCAGGACGCCGCCCTGGAGTTTGACACCCCTGAATTAGGAGGATAAAAATAAGCTTCCGAGATTTTTATGAAAGTTTTTTGTCCATATCTGAGTTGCCAGGTAGAGTACGGCAATAATCAAACTGGTATTTAAAATAAGTGAAAAAATATATGTCTGTGCATCTGTTTCCACTTTGCACTATGATGTTCTTACTGATGAAGGGCAAAATTTGGGGACATTCTCATTTTTGAAAAAACATTTATGGAGACTCTATGTTCACGTAACAGCTAGCTGCTAGCTCAAACAGACTTTAGCATATCAATAGTGTGAAAACTGATCCTAAGACGCTGTTGCAGCATACAGTTACACCTGAAACTTTTTTCCTTCTGGATAACAAAGTTTAGTCCAATATTTAAAATAAAATATCACATATAAAAAATAATTTTGTTTCCTGATGCATGTGTTCAATTGACTTAGACTGTAACACCAGTATACTGTACCACAATGTAATAAAGACCCTAAATATTCTACAATGTTCTCATCAGTGAGGTTTTGCATGTGAAACCATCTGCGTTTAACCACATCTATCTTTGCTAATACCACCGTGTCACATGCTCCTATAAACGGAGAACCACTGCTGTCCATTTGTGAACCACAGACGTTCTGTAGGCCACCAACACTCACTTTGAGTCACAGACATTTTAAACTCTTTGATGTTGTCTGGATTTCATATGCAGTCGTTTCGATGATTGTTTATTCTGAAGCATCTGGAAACACTGATCTTTCTTCCAGAGGTTTCTACATGCAGGTGGCATGGGTGGATCTACTGTGGTGGGGTGGGGTGCCATGTGCCTCCATAAAATAATCCCTGGCCACCCCTAATGCCACATTAACTCTTTGAGCCTGGCTACAATGAACACTGAATATAAATTCTAAAAAAATATATTACACCCCCCCAATTAAAAAAAATGGTTCAGCCCATAGCATCAAACTGGCTTTGTTTCTTGTTGTCAGTAGCAACTGACATTGCAGTTTTCTGACATTTTGTTTACATTTATGTAACAATGTGATTTTAATAAAAAGAGTGAAACTGAATGAATGAATACAAATCTAACTGTTCCACCTCATGCTGTGAAGCTTTCTGGATTTTATATTTAGTGGGCTACATGCTTATTGATCATATAGACTATACAGTACAAAATTCACATTTTTTTCATGTAACTGAAATGTTTAAGTGACAGGCAACATTTATATGAAATGTGCATTTGATGTATTTTAACCACATATAGTACATATTACAGAATGTATCACCTGTATATGTGTAAAGAAATGGCTTTGATGTTACCACCCGATTTTATTTCCCTGCCACGCTAAGAAAATTTCGCTAAATCCATCCCTGGCAGGTGGAAAGGACAGTTATATGGACGTATGTGCAAAAAAATGGTTTGTTTTGTGATTTGCTTGCTTATTAACAGCAACAGAGATAATTTAAACGAAACCTGCAGATACAAGGAAGAGAGCATGAAGTCATTGTGTTGGTGTTGTTAAGCTGCGTCTTCCTTCTTTCCTTCTCTTCATTTGTAATTATAAAAGAAATAACTAATGCAGCAGAGCATGAAAAGTCAACACTAATTCAGGTGTTAATAAATACTGGTAAAAGTATGCAGGTAAATCAGGTTTAATCAACAACAACCTGATAAATCAGGAGAAACTTGCTTGTAATGCAGGTAAACTGGTTGTGAAGAAGGTGGGAGTGGAACATGTAGCAGAGCCCACCCTGGAGTTGTCCAACTTTGCTCCCAACTCATATTTGCTGAAGCCTCCTGCCTCACACAAATAACTTCTTGTAGCACGGCCTTCAAATGAATCCAGACAATCTATACTCACCAAACAGCTCCACTACAACATCGAAGTGTTTGCAACACAAGTGAAACATGTTCTTCTAGATAACAAACCAAGGAGGACCACTTTCTTTCTGTGACTGCAGTGGAAATGTTGGTCTGTAGACAAGAACAAACAAAGATAATTTACCTGTTTTAAAGCCTTTCATCACATTTTTAGAACATCCTTAATAAAAACATAAACCTTAACTTTCACATTGAAATGTTCCTTCTATTACTCAGAGGTCTTCCACCACAGCGTCATTGGTCCTAGAAACTTTTCAGACTTTGAGAAGACCACGGACCCTCGCTGTTCTTTGACTTTCAGCATCAACATCCTGCTTGAAACGACGCTGAAGAGTACGTGTCTATACGAGGCGCCCTACGAGCCTGCGCAGAGCGCAGCCCTCCTGCATGTACGCATTCAGCATTGTATGGTGATGAGAGGCGGCTCATCGGGGAGCAAGCGGCTGTTATTTTGGCATGGCTCTGCTAATGTTGCTCGCAGCACTATATATGCCATCCATCGCCCGAGCATCCGGGGACTCCCGGGGCTGCTAAAACCCTGCAGGGTGGGTAGAATCTAATAAAACGCACTTGACGTTTTAATTGCATTTTCCTCATCAAGGAGTAATCTGCAAGATGGTTGTGGCATTTCTGTTGAGACCAATAAGGCTGATATTATGATCAGTCATTTCTTTGATAAACATGCCGGCGCCCCAGCCCTCGATTGTGTGAGGAATATTGAGAAAAATGAAGATGCTCGCTCTCACAGGCGCTTGCATCATTCCACGTCTTGGATGTCCTGTGTTTTTAGTAAATATTGCCTTATGCAATATTTCTGTGTGTTTGTTGGCCTCAGCGTGTCAGATGTAATGTAGTGTAACTGGTTTCTCTCTGACAGCTGTTTGAACATGCTGTAAACAGTGATTCTGGACTTGCTGCAGATTTCAGAGTTTGGTTCAGACTGCAGAGCGAGCACTGCGTCCCTGCAGGGTGACGGTATGATAATGTGGCCCATAATGGCTTTCAATTAGCACACTCATGAACTCTGCATGAAAAAACCCCACTCCTCCGAGCTTCAGTGTGTTTACGACCAACAAAACCTAGAATTTATTCTGAACCTCGACTAAAACTAAGCTGGAACGTGTACTTAAATAACGTACACGGTAGTCTGCATGTAAGCTGGCTTTGTCCAAGGAGATTAAATCCAGACAATAGAGACCAGGACTGTTGTTGAGCCAGACGCAGCTCCAGTTAAAAATATATAATATAAATTTGTGAATTGGGGAGAGTAAAAAACTGTAAAGACATGTTATAAGATATAAACGGTTGGGTCTTTAAAGCTTAATTTACCTTCATCAATATTCAGGATTGGGTTATGGGTGCAGTCTGAGCAGTGAAGGCCAGACTTCCCTCACCCTGACCAGCTTTTAAGTTCATCTGGGGGTACTGAGGAGTTCCCAAGCCAGCTGAGGGACTCCAGCGAGTCCTGGGTCTGCCCCGGGGCCGCCTCCCGGTAGGCCATGCCCGAAACGCCTTGCCTAGGATTCACCCAGGAGGCAGTTCAGATTCCCGAACCACGGCTCTACTCCAACCTCCTTTCTAATGACCGAGCTCCTCATCACGTCTCTAACGGAGAGCCCAGCCACTGAGAAAAGAGCCACAGAACGAGCTTGTGCTGGAACATGTAAATATTTACCTTCATATTATAATTATCATTACTGGGCTCGACTACAGCAGCTTTGCATGATTCACAGGTCAAAATAATTCTTCTTTATCTCATATTCTGCCTCGGTGCGGCACTTAAGTTCATCCTCTGTCTGACACAGTCTCTGTTAGCTCCTCCCACTCAAAGGTATTTTTTTTTGATTAGCTGCCCCTCACAAACGGGCAGTGGGTGGAGCCTTGCCCTCTCTGACATCATTAGATCCATATTGAGAAAAAAAAAGTTTTGCTCAAAGCTGTTATTTCTACATATGTGACCTCATTATTTCAAATGTTGATAATTTGTAATATGAACAGCCACCACTGGAACAGGAGAAAGCAACAAAACAAAGAAATAGGAGCTTCATATGGCTTCATTAAACAGAAAGGAGTGTTTTCATACACTCTGAAGGTAAAGCTGGGTTTGTGGCTACAGTGCAGTCATCCTTTGTTTGGCTGCAGCCATTTCACTCTGATGATTACCTCAGCCAAAAGTGTTTTAAACAGATTTTTATCCGGAGTTAGTCTGGAGCTGTGCCCAGGTATAATGTGACAAAAGAGCAATTGACTTCTGTGCCAAAAATGTTCATTATTTCCTCAGCAATCATTTGCCAATGTGAAATAATTAAAGGGCGAGCCCAGAAAATATGAAAACCGGTGGACTTTTTTTTTTTTTAAATTTACCTCACCGCCTCCAGCATTTATCTTGATCCTGAAAACCTCTTAGAATATATTTTTGTCAAATATTATTCTGCCAGCAGACCTCCCTCTACAACCTCAAGCCACATATGTATGCACAAAGCCAGTTTTTACTACTCGACCTACAGTTGACGGAACATGGGGATATGAGAACTACAACTAATTCAACAGCAGTTCAGGATGTTAGCCATCAAACCTTAGCAGGGAGGTGGACAACAGAATATAGGGTTGGCTTGCCTCGTATATGTGTGTGTGTGTGTGGGGGGGGGGGGGGGCTGTGAAGTAAATATAATTGTTCAAATGTGCATGATTTTATAGGTGTGGAGTAAGTATGTCTGCAGTCAGAAGCATTAAGAAACTGATATGGAAGTCTTAAATTCAACAGATTATACCACGGCTATTCAACTAAAAACTTAGTTGTGCCACATTTTCAAACCGAAAATCAACTGTGCATTATCAGTTCTGTCTGTGAACTTGTCTCCTGCTATAGACATTACATCAGTTTTCTTCAGGTCATCTAACAGCATTTCAAACTCGTCTGACGCCAGAACTTCAACTCTGCGAATATTTGAACTGTCTGACAGGGTTACGTTTTTAAGAGCAGATGTCACACTCACTTTCATTTTTTTCGTCATTTGTCACCGCATCCACCTCGGCCAGCATGCAGTATTTGACTGTTTCAGAATCTGTGTGAGGCCTTTCTTCTTCGTCGATATCAGGCAAACACGAAGGGAAGCTGCTGCAGCTCTCTTGGGCTGTACAGGACTCTCACCATGGTAGTACAACTCTGGTTGTAAGATACAGTTAAACTCTCAATTAAACAGTACTTTTGCAGCCCTCTCCTGAGATTGCTCTGGAAAGTTTGTGTAGGAAGTCTGGTTGTCATTGTGGTGCCTTTGTAAGTACCGCAACACACTCACTGCAAATTAAGCACATAGGTTTGGCATTTGGATTTGGCGGTAAAATTAATAAGTATTTGTTAGTCCAGGCAGGGTTAAACCGACGATTTTCATTGTCAATTTTACGCTTTTGGACTGAGAAAGACATGCTGTTGTCGCATCATACATTACGATGATAGTTTAATATGTTTACATCACGGTCCATTGTGGGTTAAATATTGCTGGGCTACTGGGAGTGTTGCATTCACAGTCTACACTATTTCAATTCTTTATTTTTTAAATTAATTAATTAATTAATTTTTGTGTTTTCTCTGTGTTTCTGCCAGGACCACAGGCAGGGCCACTCGCAGGTTGCTTCTGGGCCGCTTGTGGCCCGCGGGCCGCCATTTGAATAGGCTTAGATTATACGCTTTGTTTTTTTGTGTATGTACAGCATAATGAAGCCTCTGAAGGTTAAAGAAAATATTAGGGTTCAGTGGTTTGAAGGCAATATTTAGAGAAAAACTCTTTTTTTAGATTTAGAGGGAAAAATAAAAGTTCACATTTTTGTAGTACATATAGTTAAAATTGTAGATGTCATGTTGGAATTGTGTCTAATTGAAGACACTTTCCCAATTTGAAACATTTAAAGTCATCTTAAAAAAACTCACACACCCTCTCAGATTACCCACCGAAATTATTTCATGCAATAATTTTAGTAGCTTTAATGAAGCCCTGCACATTAGTGGAGTTAGTTTTTCAGCCTTTTTGATCCGTCATAACATCAAGACACAACAGCTGGAATTGGACCAGCAACCTTTGACTTGCCAAGCAGATGTGTTAACCAGTACACTATGAAGCAATGTCATAACTTCAGGAGATTTCCACATCAAATTTTCATCTATGCTGTGTTAAAAACTGCCAACAAATCCCTTTTAAATGCACTCCATGCGTCACAATCTGAAGACAAAGAGTTGTTCTTAATCAGAAAAAGAAACATGTTTGATCTGTTTTCTGATATTTCACTGAAGAAAACTTTCAAAAGTGCATTCAGGGTAAACTTTGAATTGTCACATCACCATGTGGGATAGGGTTCCTGCTCAGAACCAGAGAGGCCACAGGACTGGTCATCGCCCATCAGCCTCCAACTGCCAGGGAAAGCATGCACACCCAGACAGGTTTGCAGGTGGTTGCTCGCTGTCACTGTCCCTCCTGTATGC
Organism: Neolamprologus multifasciatus; assembly: GCF_963576455.1. Taxonomy (NCBI): domain Eukaryota; kingdom Metazoa; phylum Chordata; class Actinopteri; order Cichliformes; family Cichlidae; genus Neolamprologus; species Neolamprologus multifasciatus. Next base: position 6,346,317 of record NC_140440.1, read on the forward strand.
TTGGCGCTGTGGCTTTGTGCATGTTCAGTTAGAGACTTCTTCTCCTTCATGGCTTTTTGGACAACGTTCTCAATTCCTATCAAACATCGGCCAGCATCTTGGCTCCTGTTGTTGTTTGTTGAGGTAGTGATTTGCAGTTTGCCCGTAACAACGCCAGCAGTGCAAAACTGCAAATGCACCAAAGCGCCGTTGTGATATAAGTAATAAATGTAGTATAAATGGATGTGAATGTGTGATGACGTCACTGTCGAGTTGCGAGGTGACCAATGCGGCGGGTATTATGGGGCCCATATGACACTGCACGCCCATATGGCAGCCGTGCCCAAATCATGACCTGCTTTCTGGACCTTTCTGACTCTCAGGTCTGATTCAGATTTCAGCAGGAATCGTTGCAGAGCCACAATGTGACCTACGTAAGTGTCCTGCTTGTGCAATTATGCGTTGATTACTTTGTGGTTGTGCCCTGGTATTTTATATGCAGAAAAAATAGAAAAAAATGCTTGGACTTTGCTGTGGTTTATTTGTCCCCCAAGATTTTCCGCTTTTTTGTTCATTCCTTCACAACCATTCTGATAGTTTGAGGCCTTTTGTCTGTAGAGGAGTCGCCCCCTGGAGGCTGTTAGAAGTGATGTAGGTTTAATGTATGCTGGGCACAGAATAAACCCATTAACCCACCACCCCCACATTCAGTTAACAGTTTTGTCCCAGTTGTCCCAAGCAGCCTGTGAACTGATTTCTACGTGAAGGACTTGTGATGAATCTAAAAGCAAATTATATGACGTTTGTGCTCCGGAGTGCTAGCATCAACACTAGCTAACATTAGCTTAAAAATCACCAAACGAGCGGCTCCCAGCACAACAGACTCCATATGAGGACAGAAACTCACACTCATGTAGCTACACGGAGGATTTTAGAAGAAGTCGGCTCTTAGCTGTGCGGCTGGGTGGCCCAACAAATGGGAGGAGCTTCCAGGGTTTGGCTGTCCAGCGTAGGACTGGCCCTGTGAGTTGGATGATGCCATGCTGCTTTTTTAGCTCATTCACCCATCCATCTCAGTGTGTATCTGTGTGCATTTTACATCCGAGGACAAAGTTTAAACTTCAGCTCTCCAACAAAACTAAAATATGTCCAAGAAGAAGTGATCCCGTGACCCGCGGCTGATAAAAATCAGCGTTTCCTCGTTATTCCTCCACCCACATCTACAGTCATCGCGGTGGAGGATGAATAGCTGTCAGGACCTGAGATATGACTGTATGTGCAGCTGTTCGGATAACATGGGCCAGCTTCTTTAAAAAAAATAAAAAATAAAACCTGTCAGCCCCATTGTTTATCAATTAAGTCATTCCTCACGTCGGTTTCAATCCATTTCCAAACTATCTGATCTGTTCCCTTTGACCGCCGCGGATCCAAAGAAAACAGGGCTGCTCGTCTGTTTTTGGCCGAGGGCTTAAAACATACGAGTCTCGGCGCTCCCTGATGGCTTTAAGAGCAGCACAAAGAGCAGTAATTGGAACTAGTGAGCTATAGCTACAAACAGCCTCCCCTCTTCTCCCCGAGATCCAAATTTACAGTTTGAATGGCAGAAGGAGGAGGAAAAAAAAGATCTTTCAATTACGTCTTTTCTCTTTTCCCCCCTCATTTAAATTGGAAGTGATCTCGGAGGAAATAGTTATCATTTTAATGACGGCCTCCATTCATTAAAACTCTCATTCTTCCCCTCTTTCTTCTCTCTCCTGTGGATTGGAAGCAGATCCTTACAAAAAGCCCCGCTTCAATTACCTCCGAGTTAACCCCGCCCTCCATGTTCACATGCAGGGGTGCAGGGGGTGGGGGTGGAGGCGGAGGGGTCCCGGCCCCCGCCTGGACCTGCTGCTGTTTAACAGGAGAAACCTGAACTCGAGGTTTCGCCCTGCCGGCTGACAGACTGGCATCCATCATGTGTCATTCGCCAAGTCCTGGAGATCGTCATGAGCTGGCACACCGAGGTCGAAGGTAGAGCGACCGAAACATGAAAGAAAAGGCAGAAAAATCCACACACAGGGACGACCTTTCGCTCTCTTCTCTTCTTCAGAGTCTTCAAAAGTCCCAGAAACAAACAAGCAACAGGCGAAATCAGCCATTCATGTCAACATGAACCCATGAAAAAAACAAATAAACCAAAGAGAGGAGCATGCAGTTCCTGCAGTTCATCTAACGTCCACCAGAGGCTCCAGCAGAAATAAACATGTTTACAGCCTGATACACAAACTGGTCTCTATAGATAATTTAAACCTTCATGTACAGGTGAGACTGTTTTTATAACTCACCTGTTTAAATTGTATTATGGCTTAATGTTTGCTCAGTTTTATCAACCAGTATTTATTATATTTGTTTAATTAAATGTTTGGATTAAATTTGTTACTCGTGATTTTATTGACACACTGATTTAAATGTGATTTATTATGGTGATCATTTATCTTTTTCATGCATGTAATCTAGCAAGATATATTTTTTCATTGCTCTCATTTTTGTTCAAATAATCTTGGTGTACTAATGAAAATATTTTCCAATAACATTTGGATTTTTTATGTACTTTATGCAGTATTGTTGTTTTATTGTATTTATTGTATTTACTTTATTTTGGGTATATTTTATATTACATTTATTATTACAGTACATAAGTCAAATTCTTTTTTCTATGATGTTTTATCTTTTTAATATGCCTTATTTAAATATTTTTTCTGAATTACACTGAACCTCTTCTTAGAAGCTTTTTAAAGTTTATTCATATTATATTCTATCTTTATTATTTGAAATTGTTTATTTCTGTCACCTGTGTGGAAGCTGCTGTATAAATAAAGGTTGATTGATGGTTTACAGCTTCTGCCTTCCTTTAACTCCTCGGCTGTTCATGTCTCAGCTCTTTCTCCACAGCAGTATTTGTACTTTCTGCTCGCTGCTGTCGGATGCTCAGATTGCTGCTCCAGCCGCCGCCGCCGGCTGCTAAATGAAGTGAGGCGTCGAATGACTAAAACTCTGATGAAATCAAAGCATCAGTTGTTTCTTTTTGTTTGAGCGTCTCATTAGATAAACTGCAGACATCAAAGAGAATCAAACGCTGAAGAGCGTCCTCGTCCATTTGTTTTTCTAAACCGCAGACGAAAAGAAGCCGGCTAATTACTCGCATTTTGCATGTCGAGGAAGAAACGCTGCTTCCTCTCACCTGAGGGCCAACTCTGCAGCACCTTTTAAAACAGCAGAAACAACATTTGATTAGGGACTAATCACGCTTTTCTCTGAATAACACTTTTAATATTTCAGGCTCCTTCTCTGGATGCAAATGAACGCGGCATTAATCGCATCACACATTAGGCAGTCTGAGCACAGCTGAGTGTTTTTCACTCTTTTTTCATTGTGTAATTAGGGCCCAAATGTTAATGAATTATGCTAATTCCTGACAATTAGCATATAATATTGGAGACAATCAACAATTAGCATATGCTGCGTTGAAGACAATCAGACGCGGCTGCAGTCCCACGCCGATGCTCGCCCGGCTCGGCCTGATGTATAGAAGCCGGCCGGCGAGCATCCAGGGTGATCTGATTACATGCAGAATCAGCATGCTAATTACTGCAGCCTCACCCCGCTGTACTGCAGCTCCACAGGGGGAGGGGAAACACAGAGGGGGCGAGGCGGGGAGGCTGAACAGCAGCGTGTTGGGTTTTTGTGGCGGCGTTGACCTCGGCGCCTCCTCCAGCTGAGTCTCGGAGGTCCAAACCAGAGGAGGAGGCTTGGTTTGATGGAGAAAGGTCACCGATCGCCGCTCAGCGTGAGGGAACTCAGATCTGAGCCCTTCAGTCTGGAGGGCAGACATGAACCACGTTCATTACTAACACTGTCACTTGTACTTACCTGCTACACTCAGGCTTCAGTCAGTGAAGCACCTGAACAGATTCAATACTTCTACCATCCAAATTAAGATGTTATCATGTGTTTTACACATGAATATAATCTGCATGCATCCATCTTTGGAAGAGTTGCGGGAGAAGCAGAGACCCCCTCCAGCTTTTCTTCTGGGACAACGAGGCATTCCCAGTGTAGTCCTGGGAACTGGCCTCCTCCCAACATAACATGCCTGAAAGACCTCACCCAGGAGGCATTCTGGTCAAATGTCTGGATTTAATTTTAATCTGATAGAACAGTTATACTTTTTGCAAATATATATATCTGATAAATGGTGGACTAATCTGAAACTTCACTGCTAACCATCTTAGTTCATCTGTGGCACATTTTTGACCCGAGGTTCAAAATCTGCTTTTTTGCAACAGTGTCCTGCACAAACAGCACTACACTCAGCAGTGGGTGCACGAGCTACTAATGCACATAGAAACAAACAAAATAAACTCATAAACACAAAAATAAAGCAGTGGTTGAATCTTGAAATGACCAACTGGAGTTTGCAAAGTGAAATGAAGTGATAAATCTCAGTGCTCCATTATTGATGAGCTGCTGTTTCTCAACAACAGCCGTCTCAACGTGTTTTATATACCCTACAATATCAGAGCGAACCCCCAAACAATTAAGCGGTCCACCTATGAGCAAAAACGTGTTGACAGTGGGGAGGAAGAACTCCATTTTACCAAGAAGAGACCTCCAGCAGAGCCAGGCTCAGGGGGAGGCAGCTTCTCTAGTTTTTAGGGTTTTTTTTTTGTCTGATTTAATTTTAATTTTTAATTTTAAAGAAAAAGGAAACAAATCTCACTCACTGCAGTCAGTAATGGTCCCAAAGCTGAATTTGTTTCATTATGTTCTTACTGTTCTTTCAGTTAATAACGCTTCACTCTTCTCTATTACATTAAACATTAAATCGAACTTAGGCAAAACTTTTATTTTGAAACTTTTCAAGGTCAAACAAGGCTTAAAGGCCTAAACAATCAGGTCTCGTCATATCTTAAAGTCCTCATAGAACCACATTATAGAACAGGAGGCTGAACCTTCAGCTATCACTACTCAGGAAAGACATAAACAAAGGTGACCCAACACTAATCAAAACTACAGTAAGCAGAGATAAACAACAGCAGTCTAAGAACCGGGACCTACTAGAAGGAGCTGAAGCACCCATCACAGCCTACACCTGTCCAAACAAACTGACTGGCAGCTGAACCTCCTGACCTACAGGAGCCTGGCAGGAACATACAGGTGAGTTCAGGTGCTGTTGTGGACAGTTTGAAGCTATCTGAGTCGTAGTAGCAGAAGAATTTATCATCCAGGTCATTACTTCTGTTTTTACAGCACTTTTACACCACTCTCAAGCTGATTTATTTAACTGTTTTTTGTTTTTAAATTTCTCTCTCCAGCCACAATCTGTTTATTTTGAGCTTTTATTTTGAATGTTCAGCTTGCTGGGCAGGTCTTTGATCATTATTCTTAAGATGAATAAAACAAACAGGAGCCAGTTTCAGATTTTCAGTAATAAAGTCCAGCCCTCATATTCAGCGCTTTTCCACACTGTGCAGATGAGATGTTTGTGCATCAACTTGAAGACGCTGTGTTTAGCTGAGAGCGCTGCAATCAGATGGATTTAAAGTCCAGCACGAGTCTTTCCCTTTTAGAGCTGCTGATCTCACAAATGTTGCAGAAGAATTTTAATCATTTGGACGCCATTGTGGTTGCACCGTTTCCTCGGCAGGTTCCCAGGCTGCCAGGCCCCACGCAGCACTCTTCTCCCCAAGCCGTCAGCTTGGCTGCAGGCCTGCAGGAAGGGCGTGGAGCCGGGGCTCAGGTCCTGGATATCCATTTGGAACTCATTAAAGATCTCCAACGGACATGGGGCCCCGGTTCCCACATCCTCCGGGACCTCGCACTGTCTGAGCTCATTTACAGAGTGTCCTCTCCTACTGACAGTCTCTAATTCGCATTTGAATTTAGGTCACATTGATCTGGGCCTCCGTCCAAAGCCCGGTCCCTGAGGAGCCCGACCAGCCAACAACCAGGCAGAGAGAGAAGCAGGAAGCATCTTATAGTTCACTCCTCCCTCCTTTTCCTCCTCCTGCTCACACTGCGGTTGGTCGGCAGCGTGGAGCGGCGTCGGCCCTGAAACAGCCTGCGTCGCTGCAGGTCAGGGCATGATGTGATGGTGGACGGCACCGACTGTGGCTCGACGTGATGCTGAGAGATGTCTGAACATCCGTGAAAGTGCTTTTGACTTTCAGGCAACGAGTTTTAACCTTTTAACTCAAAAACTGACATTTCACTCAAAAATGTATAGGTATCCAATAAACTAACCAACTGGATATTCAAGCAACTGCATGATGATGCCGCTGAATCTTTAAATGTAACACTCACATGCATCTTACATCAACAGTCTCATGGCTGTTCATAAAATTGTCTTGACCTGTAAGTTATTATTTGTGTGCATGACGTCACATAAAAAAAGGAATAATAGTGTGAGGAAAGAGAAACATTACAGTTAGCCGGCCAGATGATGTAATCGGTCTACAAATGAGGACGCATTTGTAGACTGATTACGTCACAACGACGCGCCGAAGGCTGTCCAAATTCATAGACTCCTCCGAATGCAGCCGACAAATGCGTCCTCCTTTTCCCCGAATCTGAAGGATGGGTCGGGTGCGCTTAACTCTATTTCGTGGCCTACCATATGCCAGAATTCATAGCGCGGCCCAGCCAAACTCCAGTTTCAGTTTATATAAGTCACTTAGACAACCAAAAAATATTATTGTTGGGCTTTTTTCAGTGTTTTATTTGTTCGTGAGTAAATCGGTTTGGCTGAGATTAAAGTTATTAGATTAGATTAGATAAAATAAAACTTTATTAATCCCCCGGGTGGGTTCCACCTTGGTTTTCACACAGCTGAATAAACGTCAAACAGAAAACTTGAAGAGGAGTGTGAGATGGTCGAGAATTTACACCAGTGTCCCATTATATTTTAGATAGCAAGGAGCAGACAGCTGAGTTTATTAAACTCCACCGAGACAGCGGTGACGCTAATCAGAAGGCTAGACCGTCCAATTTCACAGCCGTTTACTTCCGGCGTACCCGACCTTCTGAGAACCCAGCCCACATAGACCGCGAAGGCCGGATCCTCAGGAGGATGCAGCCCATGAATTTGGACATGACAAGGGTCACACTACAAGAGTTAGCTTTTGGTTAGACTGGGATTTGGGAGCGAGCTAACGTTAGCTACATTAGCCATGAGAACGACATCTCCGGTTCAGATTTGATTCCCAAAACCAAACAATTCCTGCTTGAATAGAACATCTTGCTGATGGCTCTGATGTCTGTGACTAGAATAAATTTTCTTTAGGCTAATGTTAGCTTAACTGCTAACCGAGAAAGTTAGCAGTTTCTTTAAGAAATGTAAACAAGTTTTAATACGATTACTGAATGAAACTTAAAAACTTCTCAAAAAACTTCTCAAGCAAATGATACCATATTTCCTTGATTTTCTAACATACTCTAGTGTCCTTTTGTTTCTTCCTATTTGTTACTTCCTGCTTTTATTTATTAGTCCTTTGTTTCTTGTGCTTTGGATTTAGTTTCATTTCCTCATCTCATTACCTAGATTCTATTCACCAACTTCCTTCTGATTAGCTTATGGATATCCCCTCTCTATAACATCATACAGATCCAAGAGTAGAAAAAATTGTGTGAATCTGAGTGCTTAGAGCAATCTGCAGCTTTTGACTCACAGAGATTATTTGTGCATACACTGAGGATAAGCTGGGTATGGGGCGAGATGAATTAATTTGAAACTTTGGGCGTGGTTAAATATGAACATCCACCACTGGAACACTAGACAATGAGGAAAAGGTTGATTTAACATCTGTAGACTAATTTAATTTAAAGTTCAGAGGCCTGTGGAGTTCCCGAGGGCTCCATGTTGGGCCCATTATGTTTATTTTGTGCATAAAGTCATTTATTCCCTATTCTTCCCTATTCTTTACATGTGACAAGATTCAATCTTTACGGGTGAAAACGTGATGATGTGTCCCCTGACATCATCACCATCATAACACTCTCCTCCACCTGCCTGCATCTTCTTCATTACTGACCGTTTAGTTGCCGAGGACCCGTTTAGACGTCTGGCGGAGGGTGTTATGAGATGTGTGGAACAAATGATTTCTATCATCACCTGCAGCTGCCGCAATGCTGCGAGGGCGCAGGAGCCGTTTTGATTGTCTGTAATAAATAACCCTTCAGAGGGAGATAAATAACTCCACCGGAGCCGTGGCTTCCTCTCTGAAGAGTTTAGACGAGAAAGTCCTGCCTGCTTTTTATATTTTTTCCTCCTCATCCCTCCACATTACATGCTTCCCTTCATATTAATTTTCGCAACAGATTGCGGTGTGGAATTAATGCATTTTTCAGAAGAAACCCCACCAGCAGCAGCAGCAGGCTCTCCTCACATCTCTCAAGAACTCAATTACTCTCAACATTTAAAATAAATAAATTAAAGGTGTCCTGTAGCCAGCAGCTGCATCATTACAAGTGCTCCTGGGAGACCAAATTAAGCCACAGAATGTATATCTAATATACAACCCCACTAATGATACGTGTTAAAAGAGCCACGATGTAGGCGCTGCTTAAAAATTACACGGGTCATTACGGCGAGTTGAGAGCAGATTTATCTGCTGCCAACAAAACACATAATTTGTTTTACCTGGTAATCACACAGGCCGGCTAATTACATGTGAGACAAAAAGTACACTCTATGCGGAATGTGTTTTATACAAACTGAGCCCAGTTTCATGGAATATTCGGCACTTAATAACACTACGCTGGTTTTATTGCTTGAAGGATTGAGCAGCTTATTTTTTCCATGAATACACCCGAGCTCTCATATTCTGTTTTTTCTACAAACCTCATATTCAAACCAATAAATACGTCGTATAATACTTCCTGAATTCTCTGCTCGGAGCGCAGTAAACATGTAAATCATACAAATATTTTATAAATCTAGTGTTTCACTTCAAATCCTTAAACCCCCCTTGAGTGTTTGGCCCAAGTTTGTTTTGTCTGGTATTCGATAACGATTTGTAATCGTAAATTAACTTAATTAAATTTTAGGGAACGGTTTTTACTTCTAACAAACAATAAAATGATAACGCTGAGTAACTGATTAATAACTTGGATGATGAATTTGGAAGTGATGCTTCAGTTTGTTTTAAAGGGCATTCATAAGTAGGCAGATTAGGCGATGATGGTGGTGTGAACATAAAGGCCACTGTTTGCTTTAAGCTGTTTGGTTTAGTTTCTGCACCAGAAACATTTAATTATGTTCAGGAAAACATGGGCGTTTGGGTTAAAATATGAAGAGTCCCCCTCTAATACAACAGGAGCATTTATTTTGAAAAATCAGCACAACTCCACCTCAAACGTACGTTTTTCAGATTTTTGTTCATGTGTTTGAAAGGTTTGGTTTCTATTTACTCGTCTTTAGTGGATCTGCATGCATGAATACGTGATGATGAAGAGGAAAACACGGTGTGCATATCACTTTGTGATTTTGTTGAGCAGCTACCTGCATGGCGTCAGCTGGAAGCAAGAGAGCACACGAAAACCAAACTTGCTGATATTTATGCATTAATCAGATTTAATAACTCATTAAATTAAAGGTGCTGGCACTCTGTCCTTCATCATTATGGCCATCTTTAACCTCTGATTGTGCTGATGGACGGTCTCAAAGAGATCAGAGTATTTCCCCATTAATGCATTCAAGTCGTCCTCTGGTTTCATGTTTGCATCTCTGCGTATCACTGACCTGCTGACGCCAACCCATGTGACTGACTGTGACGGCTCGCAGCGTTTGAAATGATCCGTAACACTGATCCATCATCATCTTCAAATGAGAGAAAAACAGGTGTTTCTGTAGCTTATGTTTTAAAGTAGACTTTTATGCGTAGCTGTGTTTTTCATTCATGCTTGTTTAGGTCGGCAAGCCCCCAACACTGTCTGGGAAAATCTGTATTTCCTGACCGGTTGAAGAGTGATAGCTGCCCGTCGGCACATGAAGATGACGATGCACCACCTCTTTGATCTGTAGCAGATTGGACTTGACAGAAACAAAACCTTTCAAACTTGTGTTAAAACAGGAATACAGTCAGGAGTACCGCTCCAAGGAGACAATCTCCAAAACAATGTTTTGAAAAGTGAGCAGACAGTGGATCTTCATCACAGACAATCTCAACTTGTGACATGGGCAGGCTCTCTGCGCCCGGTGCCGTGTCCAAGCCTACAAGGGTCTCCAACAAAGTGGAGATGAGAGCTGGATTCAGAGCAACAAACACCAAACGGCATCCTTCATCGTGGAAGACACTGAGACCGAAGAGGATGTGTCAGGTCAGGAGAGCAGCTGAGACCTCTCGTGCAGTGCAGTTTCCAGATTCAGAAAAAGGTTTTCAAAGATTTATTTACACTGTATGGAATGATTGATCGGCAGGTGACTAAGTGTGCTGGAACATCTGGAGTGCTCAGGAGGGGTCTGCAGGGCTTCAGGCTGAGGAGGGGTAACCGGTGGGTGGGCACGTGAGTAACAGGTAAGTTCTTGTTTCCACAGAGACTGCCTGACTCCGTGAGGAAAACAGATCCAACAGTGGCAAAGGGCAGCTCCACCCACAGGTGGAGACTCAGTTAGGCCTGGGTGAAAGAGAGAGAGATGAAGAGATAAACGGCGAGTCGGATCCTGAAAGACCTCGCTCATCATTTTACAGAGCAGTCCACCACAAGGCGTTTGCCATGACCAGAGCTGTGACCGCTGGTCTCCATCGTGACAACAGGTGAGTTTCTGGGTGTGCAAACTCGCCAGATTTTGCCTCCCTGTGACTAAAATTATTTAATTTTAGCTGCTGTTAGTGTACTCACAGCCTCTTTGGCGAAGCACCCACCTGCTCTGTGGTTTACCTGAAAATCCAACAGTTTTACAGCAGCTGTCACACATCTGTGATTTCCACACTGGCTGCACTGATATAGCAACTACTACATTTCCCACAATTCATGTGGATAAGCTGCTTTGTTTTGATCTTCAGGATTTTATCATTTAATCTGTGGACCTTTAATAATCTCCCTTCCCCCCCAAGACACTTGTCATCACTGTAAATCTCCGACTCTGTGTTTTTAAATAAAATCAACATGAATTTTGCAGAAAGATGGAAACGTCTCTGTGTAAGGTTACGACTGTGATTAACTGGATGTTTTAAAATTAAGATTGATAAGGAAATTACAGCTAATAGGCTGCAAAGTGCTGGATAATGATGCTTCTCATCAGGAGAGGAAAAACTCGCAGCATTTTATTTGCTTTGAGCGAGCAGAAAGTGATGAATGTGAAGCCCAACGAGAAGCTGAAGCAGTTCCTGCAAGTAAAAAAAATTGACAAAAAGTGGGGTTTAATTACATCGACACATCGCCACCGTCGCAGCTTCCGTCGGATGGCGAACATCTGCATTTTAATTGATTCTGTTTCCTCCCTCCTCCTCCTCTCCCTCCATGTCTTTCAAGATCATTAACTTTATTGGATTGGACATTCCTGTTGCAAAAACAATTCAGCATAATCATTTGCAATGCGACTCCCCAGTGCAGGATGCAAATGCTCGCGCTCGCCGCCCCGGCCTGGCAATTACCACCGGAGCACAGATGCAGGCGGCCGCTTCGTCAGAATAAAGTCGAGGGTGCAAATAATGTGATTACTCAGTCATTACATATTGGAGTGCATTCATTATGGGCAGCAGTGGATTCTGGGCATTGTTGACATCGCCTTGGCAGAGACGGCAATGACGCAGGATGTCAAGAACGTAATGCCCGTAATCTCATCTCAGCCTCAGTCCAAGACTCCCCGAACTCCAGAGGAACACCGGCTGAATGTCAACGAAGCAAGACATTACGTGACTCTCAGGTGGAGTCTGAGGTGCTCGTGTGGAGGTGTGACAGGAAGCAGGTGGGAAACACCAGCGGCGCCTTGGTGGTTTGATGTAAAGGTCAGAGCTGCTGTGTCCGAACAGACGGCCAGCTGAGGCGCACAGCTGGAAACCAGAGCCCAAAGATTTGGACTCTCTGTTCTGGGCTTTGGTTATTCTTCACTTCCTGTTTTATTCTGAAAGTATTCCACATGGTGTGTACTCTCAGGTTCCTAGGTTTATGGACAGTGACACAGTTTTATGTAGTTTTGCCTCCAATGTGGCTGAAGGTTAGAGTTAGGGTCAGATTTATGCACAGGCCTCCTTGAAAATAAACTCTAAACTAAATGTAATTTTATGTTTAGGGAAAACATTTTGGTCCCCGTTTGCTGCCAAAACTGTTTAGGTTACTACAGCAGCACCTTCACACAGTCGGTACCCAAATGGATGAGTTCAAAAATATTTATTCTTGCATAATTATCAACAGAAACCCCAAAGTCTTTACAAACTTTTTAAATTGTTTGTATCAGGCTGTAAACATGTTTATTTCTGCTGTAAAGTAAGAACCTCCAGAACCTGCTTCAGGATCCCGAAACTTCATCAAGTACACCAACAACCTCCTCAAGAATCCATTCAAAGACCCCTGGAACATTTTATCACCCGCAGACTGCAGTTTATATGTCTGTGAAGCCTCAACTTCACAGCTTTGGTCGCCACTGTGCTGACTTTGGAGCCAAAAATGACCAAATTTAAAGAAGAGAGCTAAGTTATCACCTAACGTGAACTAGAAAGGTTATGTGTCTCATACACACACACCTACTAATTGGTGTGAAGTAACATCCAAATCTAAGAATTTCATTCATCAAAACTGGAGCTTCTTGGACGATCTGTTAGTACTACTAACCTGACAGCATTAAAAATGCTCCAAAGAGCTCCAACGGCACAAACAGGTCCAGAGGTGAGTTCAGGTGAAGCCTAGCAGACAGCTAGCAGCTACATCTGCCTCTCAGTGAAACTTTAAGCCTGAATAAAATTAAACAGGTCAGTTAGAAAATAAATGTACCACCTGTACAGCTGGTATGAAGGAGCTAAACAGACCAAAACAGCTTTCCCACTGTTGCTTGCCATAAAAAAAACAACTGCTGGAGCCTCTGGTGGACACTGGAGGAACTGCAGGTTGTGGCTCTTTGCTTTTTAATCCTGGAGGTTGCTGGTTGAATATGTGCCTGTCAAACCGTTTATGTCACGCTTTCTTTCGTGCAAGTAATGATTAGTAAAGTAACAATAAAGTAACTCCATTAGCATTTAACAGTTTTAAAGGCTGTTTTCTCCTCTGGTATCTCAGTCAGAAAGGTCCTTGATGGTAAGTACTTCCTGTTTGATGCACCGCAGTGGATGGTTACCCTCAGAGTGTAGCTGTCAGTGCTTCCTGTCAGGTGGTGTGACTTTAAGCTCACCTCTGTGAGCGCCTGAACGTCTTAGCGACGGAATTTGTTTTGGCTGATAATAGCGCCTGTACTCAGTAACGTTAGTTTGGGATTCAGCTCAAGTAATTAACATCTGTTTTTTTAGTCTTATCTCAGAGATTAATGTCTCTTCCATTGAAGAACAGCTGGATTTTAACAGTTTTTTTCACTGCACTTTAATAAACGTTGAAACATTTTGCAGCTTCGCGTGTCCAGCTTTGACTTATCACATCCTTAAACTGTGTCAACACGTTGGAGACGGGCCTGTTGGAGCTGTACGTTTTAATGCCTCCGCAATAAATTAAAGAGCAGTTTAATTTAGCAATTTGGTGCAGTATGTTAATGTGGGAAGAAAGAGGGATTCAGCCCAGCAAAATGAAATGAAATAACATATATTTGAAAGTGTAATTTTTCTTTAACACACATTATTATTATTTCAATCCTTGTAATTGAAACGGCAATCCAGGCAACTTGTATTAAATTGGATTGTGGCAAAATTGCACCTTTGGTTTGCCAAGGCTGACTGAGTCCTTGCATCAAATGAATTTAATTATTCCTGTAGCCCATATATTATTAATCATCTATATTGATTTCTGAACTCCCAGACTGCTTGTGGATATGCAAATGCAGCCGCGGCAATATCGGGACGGGCTCATTTGCATGGGAGCCCATTATTATTTTATAAGTAAATTTTAATGTGGACTCAATTAAAACTCAGCCAGTGGAACAGCTAAATTGGCCCAAGGTATGAGCTTTCTGAGATTCATGTGCACAGCCGGGATATATCAATTAGTAAAGATCAAACTTTGGCTTCTCTGGAGGGGAAAGAAAATGCTGGAATTCAATCAGAGCGACTGCGGCGGCTGTGGCTTTGACTCGCCGGGTCCATCTTTGGTGGATTTCTTTTTTATTTTTATTATTATTCGAGTGGAAACTGTCCAGGTTGTAATCAGATCTGCCAAATGGAATTATAACCCGGAAAATTCGCAGTTTCAACAGGGGGAAAGGAGGTCACTTCAATATTTTATCACCTTTAATGTGACCTTCCTGCTCCCTTTTGAATAAACTTCACTTAAAATTACCCCTAAGGTCGAATTTTACATACACTTCTCTCATATAGACTTTAAATGCTGTTGTTCTTCTTTGAACCCTTCATAGCTGCTGACATTAAATGCAGACGGTGAGATGTGTCTGTGCAGCTAAAAAAAGAACTGGGCGAGTGGATGTGGGAGTGCTTTAAGAACAGTGTTATGGTTGTGTCCTTTGTTGTATTTTGCACTGTGTAGTTGTTTTTGTCTCTTTACACTTGTCTTTGAGTCTATTATTTGTGTCTTTGTGTCTGTTTGTTGTGTCTTTGTGGCTGTTCTTTGTGTCTTTGTGTCTGTTATTTGTGTCGTTGTGTCTATTATTTGTGTCTTTGTGGCTGTTTTTTGTGTCTTTGTGTCGTTTATTTGTGTCTTTGGGTTTCGTTTTGTTACTTTGGGGTGGATTTTTATCTCTTTGTGCATTTTTTAGGTCTCTGTATTCATTTTTATCTTTTGTTTTTCACTCTTTTTTGCCTCTGTAAGGGTTTTCTGTATTGTTAGTTTCTGGTTGTTTTGTGTGTTTGTGGTGATCTTTGTTCTCTTTGGGAGTTTCATTTCTTGTTGTTGTTTCTTCTTTTTTGTCTCTGTAGTTTTTCTGACATTTTTTAGGATGATATGTATGAATCTGAATTTGTTTTGTGAGTCTTCTTGTCTCTGCGCAGTCATTCAGCTGGCCCATCTGTTGGCATGATCTTCTTCTTTGTTGCAAAAAACAAAAACAAAATAAAGGTTTGTCTGTCTGAACTAAAGTTATAACTGAAGTAAAACTGAAATGAGATTTAAAGACTTTAAGTCTCCCTTTGGTTTAGTACAACATTGTAATGTTTGTGGTGTGACAGGTCTGGTTCGTATGAACTGCACGGCTTCACGTCACTGTCACATCATATTTACATTCTGTGAGCGTTTCAGCATGTCCTGGGTCAGACACAGCTCTGCCACTTTTCATCTCACTAACCTGATATTTCCGGAGTTTCTTGGATGGAGACGAGCAGCGGGAACAAACACACCCCATTAACATGAATGATAAGACTCCCCACAGGACACGCTGCACATCATATATCTGATCGATAAAATTCACCCTGTGATTACTTAACCAGCTGCTGAAACCAACATGTAGAGCCGTTTCCCTGTGTGTAAGCAGGATTAAACTATGAGAGTGTAATGATCCAAACTGGAAAACCTTTTAAAGGTTAAAAGTCACTTAAAAAAATAGACCAAGTAAAATCTGGGGGTGAGGATTTAAGAGTTTTTCTACCCTGAAAATGCAATAATGTTATTAGCTGTAGCTTGCAGCCAAACAGACTGAGGTTCAAGTCGAACTGAAAGAACCAACGCAGACAAACTGTGTTTTCTCAGGTTGTTTATCTTTCCGACTGAGTGATAGCGACTGTACACTGGGTTGTTTCACGTCAGCTTCCATCCTCTCCTTTCATGTTAATCAGCCCGTGTTTTACTGCTTTTATCAGCTGATAGATAAACTATCAAAGCTCAGACTGATCCATTCAGCCATTAGATGGACGTCACCCACCAGTTTGAAGTCTCAAAGTGAAACATTTCGACCGCTGCTGTTTTGTTTTTTGGAGCCACAAGTGACTGTGTTTGAATGAGAGGGTGAAGTGAGCAAATTATTGGCAAAAACTTGACTTAAAAGTTGCGTATTATTCAAGCTAGAGACACCTGTGTCTCCGTCCACCTGTCAGTCTAACAATGTAAACTTGAAGCCATAAAACACTTTAAACAGATGATTTATGAACAAAATATTCAAATTAGCTACAGAGAACAGGGCTGTATACATGTTTAATTCTGCTGTAAAGATGGAGATTTTAACACTTGAGTCTATGGGGACTGACTCACTACTGAAGCCTCTTGTGGACATTAGAGGAACTGCAGGATTGTAGTACTTTTTTTTGCACCAGTCAAACTACTTATTATAGAGTTCACTCTTCCTTTCATATAAAATATAGTTTAAATGATCAAACAGTGGGAAATGACAGATTATAAAGAAAGAAAAACTCATTCAAAACTCCATTAACATTTCACCTAATTTACAGAATAAAAACACAGCAGATTGTCTGTGGTTACAGCAGGAAAACAGCGACTGTAGGAAAAGCTTCACACTTAAACATGAGCGACAGACTGAGTCTAAAGTGAAGCTGTTGATTAGTTAACAGTATTGATTGATTATTGGCAGCCTCCCACATAGCTTCCAAAAGATTTTTTACACCCAAACATGCCGACATCATCAATCATCAATTATCCTGTTAAACCTGTTGAGACCAACAGACTTTTATTGGCCACTGAGGAGCTCGTCTCGACTCCCTCCTCCTTCTCCAGCTCCTCTTCCTCACCCAAACGCTCAGAATAAATCCAAACACCAGCTCAGAGCTGTAAAGCAGAATTCATGCGCTGACACTTTAACACCGACAGTGGGAGCGATAAGAGGATGCTGTAGCCTCTCCGAGGAGCTGGAGAAGGGATTCAACCCTGCGTTACCGGCTTTAATCCAGGCTGACCTGAAAGAAAGAGGCGGGACACAGTGTGCGAGCTGGAGACATACGATGGCGGTGATTTATCAGGATGCAGAAACATCAGCTGTACGAGCAGAGGAGACAAGATGAAGAGTGAGCGTGGTCACAAAAACTGACCTGGGAGAAATGAAACAGCTTGTTCAGGATGTTAAGACGCTACAGAGCAAAGAAGAAATAAAACCATCCTCTAAAGTCAGAGATCTGTAACCTTCAGTTAATCAAAGTCTTTACTCAAGAGGTGCCTGCCATATTGGGCATGATACAAGTGCTGGTTGCTAGGGAAAAATATATATTTCCCGACTGGTTAGCGGTGGTTTCTGGACGTTTCTGGCTCTCATTGGGTACGACTGTTTGTTAGGAAGCTGTCCGGTCTTTAAGTCTAACGTCATTAGCCGTTTCTCGGTAAAGCTCTGCTTCAGGTCCCAAAGTCTAAGGAACACTGCAGTATCACTGAGAGTTACAAACTGTCTAAATTCTTTATCTTTAATAAAATGATCAGTGTGGCGGCTCTACCAGGTGTAACAATTAAGTTTAAGATCCAGACATCCATGAATTTATGAAATTTAACGGAGTTAGAAGTTAGCAGAGAGTTAGCTCACTAGTTTCCATCTAAAGATGATATACCATGCTATGACTGAGGGATTTCTGAAAAAATTAAAAAGTACAGCTCTGCTATCACTTCCGACATAAATAAAGACAAAAAACTAAACAGCAGTGACGTTTGTAGGGTTACTGAAGTTGGGCTAGCTGGTATATAATGATGTGCTACTTGGTGGCTAGCTACACAGCATTGGTTAGCATGATATAAACACATTAGCACAGTGAAGCTGGAGGATGAACGCTAATTTTTTTCCGTTTGATAAAAGTTAACGCAAGGGTTCTCGATGGATAGGGACAAATGCAATCGCATGGCAGGATGCTGTAAACGGACTAAACTTCAGTCGGGAGAACAACTGAGATAATCCATCTACAATACAAGGTTAGTCATTAATGTACTGATGCATGGGCTGGGCTGTAGTTACATCCTAAGGTTTTAAAGGCCGACAGTGATCACTGACTTTTTAGGGGCTTGTTCGCATTAAATAGAACAAGATACAAAGCATTAAAACATGTTAAGAAAAACAACAGCCTTGATAAACGAAGAGTAGTTTGGACCCGGAGGCAGGGTTCATCACATCATCACTTAAAGACCGGGCTGCCCGAAAACCTCCCACTGATTACTTTGGTTGGCTGCCATGGCTGCTTGAAGTTTTTGATGTTTCTCTGTAGGCACTTGCTAACTACTAGCCTAGCAGTAATAAAACTTAAAATGTGATGCTGAAAATGGAGAAGGTTCCCCGTCAAAGTAAAAGCTGTGCCTCAGCACGTAAATAAACTTTATTTTAGCTAACGGACAAACTGGGGAATACTTGATGTAGCAGCTAAGTGGCTAACCTTACCTTTTTTGCTAACATATGGAAATCCTGTGTGAAGGCACATCAGTGTTCATTTTGTGCTTATGTGGAGGGGTTGTGATGTGCTGTGGTGATGAGCCGGTCAATTGATGACATTGGTGATCAGTAGCTAACATTAGCTGGCATTGCCAACTGTTGGCATTGAACGGGATGATGGTTGTCCTGTAAAAGAAAGTCTCTTTTTGGATTAATTTTGGATTATTAAGTCAACAGTAAAAGAACATAATGGTTATTTCATCAGTTATTTTCTGTTTGGGGTAAAAAGGGGGGTGGCTTTAGGGTGGAGCAACATTGTGATTGACAGGTTGCACACATATGAGGGTGCATTGTCATGTCTGGTTTCAAAACATCAAGATGGTGATGGCTAAAGCACTCAACAAGGCTTCAAGATGGGACATCGTTCAGTGACTACGGCGGTTGTGTCCATCGTTTATATACAGTCTATGATTTCCTGCTGTGTTTCTGTTTTTCCGGTCAGCCTGTTTGTTTTTGTATCACATTCGCGGCATTAATGATGTTTGTGTGTAACTCCTTTGCTCCTGTGAGGCACCATTGTGGATAAATAAAGCATCGCTTCTTGTTTCACCTCCAAACTCTAAAATCACCCCCGCGGATGCTCTTTGTCTTCGGCCACATAAGAAGAAGAAGAGGAACCATGTAATGATTTCCAGATGTTTGTGTCGACACATCCGTCCTCTTCGGATCGCACTCGGCCTGTGTTTGGGCCGCTCCCGGCAGACTCTGCTGAAGGACACCGTAGGAAGAGAAAAGGCGAGGTATTAATGTCTGCGAGAGCCGAGCTCATCTGGCCTGATCCTCTCTGTGGAGCGTGGATACATCGGAGCTTAGCAGCTCGGAGTTTCTGCCGCACCTCTAATTGGTTGCACTTTTATTTGTGCAATAACAAGCAGCTGTCAGAGCCACATCAGGCAGAAACATGCATGTAGACGGCATGTTTTAATGGTCCTATGAACACTCGGATCTCGCCCACGTGGCTGAGTGCGAGGCATCACAACATGTGGTCTCAGATGTTCACGCTGACGGCCTGTTTTCTCTCTGCGGCTTTTAAAGGCTCTGTGAACTTTGACCTCCAGCCTGAACCAAACTTCACACATCTGTCTTTTCATTTTTGAATGTTCTTTTTAAATAGTTTGTGTCTACTCTTTATTTTATTCATTTTGAAATAAAATTTGACCCTAAAGATCAAAATTCTTCTGTTGCTTCATTACTTCATTACTTTTATGTGCCTTAAGAACTAACAGATGACACAAGGGCTGAATAATTCATAGATTGTTAGTTAATTATTCTCAGATAATTAGAATCACCAACCTTTAACGTCCACAACTGAGAAATGAAGTCAACTCTTAAGTGCCAAAAGCTGCAGCTCCTCTAACATCCACCAGAGGCTCCAGAAGTGAGTCACACCCCCATTAGACTCCCATTTTAAAACTTTACAGCAGAAATAAACATGTTTACAGCCTGACAGAAAAACTGTTTTGGTCTCTGGATATTTTCCCCTTCATAGCACCTGTACAGGGGAGAATGTTTTATAGCTACTAGATGTAGATAACACCAAGCTTCTATTCAGAGTCTGGATTTCACCTGCATGAAAACATGTTTACCTGGTAAAATTGTTGAATACAACAATTCTAAAAATGTTCTAGGGGTTGTTAATGTGTATTAAAGGTCATTAATAAAGTTTGAGGGTGCTGAGGAAGGTTCTGGAGGGTCTTAAGGAGGTGAGTCTGAGGGAGTGAAGGACATCACTGTTACCCCAACTCACATTACCAGCCAATCAGTGCTTCCAAGTTAGTCGTTTGCCCCGCGGCGGCCCCTGAGGGCCCTCCAGCAGCAGGACGACCTCGTCTCTCTGTCCTTCACCCTCTCGCTGTTTCCGTCTCCGAGGTGAAAGTTTACAGTCTGGTCCGGCACAGCGAGCCAAACTCTGATCCCAGAGCAGGAGCGGAGGGGAAAGGCCAGCGCCTCCGTACGTGGAACATCAGGATCTGGTTTCACTGGGGGGCAGGACTTGGCGCTCACCGGCACATATGGAGAAGTCTCATGGAAGTACAATAAGGAAAAGCCCAGCGCATAGTCCATTAATTTCTTTTTTCCCCTTCAATAAGTGAACTTCAAGTATTCGTGAAATGAGCTCTAAAGCCTCTTTAACAGTGTTTTCACAGCTGGCTGGCTCCCTCCCGCTGCTCTGGCAGTAAAGGTCCTTCCTGAATGAACATTAACATGGGAAGGCCGTAACATCATACTTGGCAGACCTGCATCGCCACTAAACACCTAGTGAACCCAGCACATAGACCCGGCCCTCCAGGAAAACAGATCTGCAGCTCAGCCAGGCCTTTTTGCATCCGCTGGTCAAGCAGAAAAAACAGGAGCAGGGGGAAAACCGGAGAATACTCTGATCCAAGCCAACAACGGTACTGCATTAAAAGTGACCAAAAAAACTACAGAAAAGCACCTCTGTGGTACACCACGTTACGACAAACTGCAACTTTAAAATACAACTGGAGCAAATTTCAGTAAAAAAGAGAAGGTGGTACAATATAGGGGAAAAAATCCAGTCATAAAATACTAAATTTAAAGTTCTGTACTTTGGTAAAAATACAAAGAGATTCACTGCAAATAATATACATTCAAAGAAAAAGAAAAATATAAATGCATTTTTAAAAGGTATTTTAGTAAAGTCTGTAAAAACTACTTTCCAATAATCTTAGATTAAAATCAAAGATGCAGTTTAACTCTTAATATTTCCATAATAGCAGCAAAAGTTTAAGAGTACTGCGTCAGTTTTTGCAGTAAAAGTAAAATACAATTCAAGGAACAACACATAAAAAATACTGCAATAATAATGATACAAAAATGCTTTGTTAAAGTACTATACTTTGCTAAGTTAAGAAAAACTAGATGGAAGTTACAACATTTTCCAAAAAATAGACCTAAAAATAACACTGCATGAAAAAAAAATGTCTTCACTTCAAAATTTATTTTATTGCTTCACCAGTAACAGTGGGGGGAAAAGCTACAGTTACTATAAAAAGTACTATGATAGTATTTTTTGTTAAAAGTGGTGTTAAATTCAACAGTACTCCCAACTTTCATTTACTCTGTTACAAGACGCAAAAACCTAACTGGAACAGTTTGTCAAATTACAACTTTGAAGTACTATAGAGAGTAAAGGCAGTAAAATTTACAACTTAAATGTACCATAACACAAGAAAAGATGATATAGTACTTTTTATATAAGTAATGTGATAAAAAACCCACACAAGTAGAAGAAGTACTGTGTTAGTATTATTGAGTAAGTAACACTGGACTGATAATGGCCATGTAACAGGATAAGAATACTCAGTCACTGTTACTACCATACTTGTGCTTCATAAAACTAAACTGGCAGCGGGTTTAAAGTATGTGAACAAAAAGTGATCCACCTGGTATCTGCTGGTGTCGTCTAACGAGGTCGAGCAAACACAAAGTCTGCTCTCCTTGCTGAAAGTCCGTGAAACCCTCATAGGTGGGAGCAGCGGGGATGTAAAGGAGGGCGCCTGCTGTCACTTCTATGGCAGCGATAACGGTGCAGTGTGACTTGAAGGAGGAAAGCTTGAAGCCAGGACTGAAGATGAGTTTAACATGTGGATACTCAATCACTGTCTCCGCTCCTCTTCTTTACAGCACGACTCTCTCTCCAGCTCATCTCCAGTTTCTGGGAAATAACACTCATTTATGCCAAGTAAACAGCACCGTCTATCAAGAACAACTGAATCGCTGATGTGTGGGCTGATGCAGGCTTTTTAATGTTGTTTTTGCACGTTTTTATTGCAGAATATTTTGGGTTAATTTCCCTTTAATTCCCTTT